>NC_046683.1:62935133-63242398 GCF_009870125.1 Drosophila pseudoobscura | reverse complement strand
GGCGGTGAGCAGCTGCGGGCCGCTGTGCGGTACGTGCCCGCCGAGGAGGAGGAGGCCGCCGACGAGGACGATGTGCCCACGGCGGCCGTTCCCACCGTGGAGGAGGAGGTTCCTCCGGAGCTGCTGCTCGAGGCCGAGGACGAGGTGCCTGTGCCCGTGAGGAGGTGCGCCTGCAGCGACTGGGGGTTCGGGGAGGCGAAGGGATTCCTTACGATCGTCGATGTGGGCTGGCTCTGGCCGCTGGGCGTGACGGCCGTCCGCGGCGACGCCTCGGACTCCACGTCGGGGCGGAGGGTCTCGCCATGCAACGGACTGGGCGTGGCATAGTTGCCGTCCCGCGAGCGCTTCCTCTGCCGCTGGTTGAGGTCCAGGGCGGTGTCCGCCATGAGTCGGGCCCGCTTCGGCTCGGGGTCCTCGTGGTCCTGCCGCAAGATGGCGGCCGCCAGCTCCTCGTCCTCCTCTTCGTCCTCCCCGTAGACGGACATCCGCTGATCGGGGAGCATGGGGTGCGCGGAGGCGCCGTCGCGACTGGCGCCGGCACTCACCTCGGCCAGGCCGCGGATCTTCAGGGTCTCGGCGACCTTCAGCAGAGGATTGATCTGGTCCTGGCACACGTTGATCTCCCCCTTGTACATGAACTCGACGAGGGCCTTGAGGTCCGACCAGTGGACATCCCGCATGATGATGATCGGATGCTGGCAGGGATTGTCGTAGAACAGGGCCTGGAAGTACGGCGAACAGGCGGAGAGCACCATTTTGTGGGCCTTGATCGACTGCCCCTCGCAGGAGAGGGTCACGTCCACGAAGGACTCGCTCTGCAGCAGCTCGTCGAAGACGTTCGTCAGATTCGACTGGTAGTTGTTCCACCGCAGGCAGAACTGCTGGTTGTCCGTGGCGCCTCCGCTCACGGGCGGCAGTCGCCGCCTGGCGGGCGCCACTTTCTGGTCGGGCTGGATCGCCTTCACGGGAGTCCGCTCCGCCGATCCGCGACCCGGCGATGTCTGTCCGAATTCGAAGAGGGCGGCTGCCGCCAGCTTGTGGCTGGCCTGCGGCTGTGGCGACACCGGCAGCGATCGCGACTTCTTTGCCTCCAGTTGGAGGCGCAGCTCGGGATCGTCGGGATCCCGCAGTCCCACCACTTCGCTGGAGGTCAGGGGCCTCGGTGGCGGTGTCAATGGTGGATCTTTGATCAGATTTTGCTTTGGTTCCGCTGCCTCCTCGTCCATATCGGCCGCTGCCTTCTCTGTGGCAGGGCCAGTGGCTGTGGCCTGTGTCCCTGTGGCTGCCTCCTCCTCTTCGTGGCAGGAGGACTTGGTGTCCCCGTCGTTCTGGGTGGCTGCCTCCGGCGCCCCCTTGGGCTCCTCTGTGGCCGTGGCCATTGTGTAGTCGTTGGCCTCGCAGTCGCCGCCGCTCTCTGACTTTATTTCAAAGTCCATTATCTGCTTGGTCATGTCCATGATGTGGATAGTTTGCTGTGGCAGAGGGTTCACTGTACTTGTGGCTGGCTAGCTGGCTGCTCAAAACATCTTTGAATGCTGCAGCTCTCTGGGTTCTGTGCTGGCAACGGTTTTCGAGCCCTGCAAGGTAGTGGGGAAGGGGAAAAATGTCATTAAATGTCTCTGGAATAGAATCACATTTTCTTATTGTATATTTAATGGAATTAACAATTGATTTTTCAACCCACCCTCCCTCCATCGCCCAGTAAGGGAATCTCTCTGTATCCGTATTTGTATCTCTCTGAGTCATAATTCTATTAAATAAGCCTATTAATCTTGCCCCTGCCCCCAGCCGCTGCCCCCCAGCCTACTGCCTACCCCCATCTGTGCGGAATATTTCCATGAATTTCTATTAATTTATGTTTGGAATTCGGCCTGTGCGAAATGTGCTTTATTAGCTAAAAGCTAAGCACACATTTATTTATGTTTAATTTCGGCTTAATTTATATTACTCTCCTCGTACTGTGGAAGCCTCCCCCCCTCCCCGCCTGCCCACCCTGCCACAATTATTTGCTGCACTCTACTGTACTTTAGTGCTTTCTGTGGCTCTGTTTTCTCCACCAAAACGATTGTTGTACCTGCTGTATCTACATATATATCTATATCTATATCTATTTATTTGTACTTTCAGTGGCAGAGCGGTAGGTAGGTATGTATGTATGTACTTCCCTGCGCACATAGATTTATATTTAATTAAATATTATTATTTATGGCTGTGACGAGAGAGAGGGAGCGAGAGAGGGAGAGAGCAGGGAGCGGCTGGTAGCCCCGCAAGTAATTATTATATTTATTTAAATATGTATTATTCTCCTCCTTTATTTTTTTTTGTTGTATAATTTTAATTTATTTCGAATTTGTGCGGGCAGCGGGGAGGGTAGCGGCGGAGTAAAGACTCTGGAGGAGGGAGGGGGGCGGTAGTATTTGTTGTGCCTTTCGGGGTGGAAATGTTGCTTTTGCTTTTGCTTTTGCTGCCGTTTCTGCCATCAAATTTAATTATATTTATTATTATTGTTATTATAATTCTGCTTTTGCTGCTTTTGCTGCTGCTTTTTCTTATTCGTTCCGTTGCTACTTTTATGTTTATTATTATTTCATTCCAATTAAATCTTGCGGCTGACGCGACGCGACGCGACGCGACTCCACGAAATGCTATGCCACACGGAGTCGATGTCGTCGCCTGTTATTTCTATACCCTTTTTGTCAGATAACCAGAGAGAGAGGGAGATAGAGAGAGCGATAGAGGAAGGGTATTATGCCTTTGGGCAGATGTTTGAGACACACAGAGAAAGGAAACGGAGGGACAATGGCTACTTCTTGGCCTGAATTCCAACACAAACGGAGGCCCAAGGGATCTCCCCTTGGCAACGATCATTTTTCTAGGGTATCCAGTACTTCGATCACTCCGTCTTGGCCTGTTTTTGGTGTGTTTTTGTATTTATTGTTTGCTGGAGAACCAGAAACCGAACCAGAGATGGTGCACACAACCGGAGACGGAGTCTCGTGTCGAGGGACCACTCCTGCCCCACCCCCCCCCCACTCCACCCCCCCGCGAAAATAAGAAAATACTCGCTCTCCCTCTCTCCTGCCCCCCAGTCTCCTCTCTTTCGCTCTTTCTCTCCTTTCTCTGTCTTTGTTTGGGGCTCCTTCCGCTTTTTCCTTTTCGCCTTTTTGGCAACTTTTGGTTTATTGTTATGGCACTTCCCGCCCCCCCCCTGCGCCCTGCGCCCTGCGCCCCACCCCCCTCACTGTGCCACTCATTTATTCATGTGTCTGCCACACTGCCATGCCACGCATTAAATTTGATGATTCTTTTTTGGACAAAAGTCAGCGCCCAAAAATAAATAAATAACAAAAATAAATGAATAAATTGCCTAAATGCAGAAAGCCTGAGACTGAGACTGAGACTGAGACTCCGACTGCCACTGAGACAAAAACTTGTGGAATAGTGGAATTTTCGGCGAAAACTAAGCACAAAATTTTTGTGGCGGAGTGGAATTTTTTTATGAACTTGTTTTCTTGGAAATCTGTATTTTCAATTTTCGTATCAATTTTTTTTGTGTTTGTGTTTTCTTTTTGTTTGCCAATTGCTTGGGCACTTCCTGTTGTGGCATCTCAGGAGCTGCCGCCTCTCCCTCTTCCCCTCTTCCCCTCCCTCTTACTCTTATTTATTTCTCTTCTTTTTTTCTATATATATATATTTTGGATAAATAATTTATGTCAGAAAATGGGAAACATGGCAACGGCAACGAAACAACTTTTCCTCTGAGCTTTTCAATTATTTATTATTATATATATTTTTTTTTTTAGTTATTTATTTAATTTATTTTCGCTTGGGTTCTCATCTGCACGTGGATGGGGAAGGGGGGGAGGCACACACACACATACGCAGGGGGGCAACGAAGGAACGGAAGGCACTTTTATATATATTTTATATTGTATTTATTTATTAACGCTTATTTATTATTTATGCAGTCTGTAATAAATTACACAAGCGGCTGCCACTTCTCTACCAGCTGCTGCTGCCACAGAATTGTGCTGCCGTGTTTCGTGTCTGTGTCTGCCGTCTGTGCCTCTGCCTCTGCCTCTGGCTCTGCCTCTGCTCTCCTACGAACTCTGTGTGGTACGTGGAAAACTGTTTACAAAACTGTTTTTGGCGCGTGCCACCATGCCACCCCACTCGGACGGAGGACAGAGGACGGGGGGTGCTGCTGCTGCTGCTGCTGCTCGGAAAAGTTGCTTCTCCTTCGCGTAAGTTTTCTGAATTCCTGGGCTCCCAACTTTGGGGCATAAGATGGAGGAGGCAGCAACGGCAACAGCAACAACACTTTTTACGACCTTTTTGGGTGGGTGTGGATTGTGTGCTCTGTGGCAGGGACTGTGGCGGGTGCGGGTGCGGGCTCGGGTGGATTGTGTTATAAATTAATAAATTACAATTTCTTTGGGGAGAAGAAGCCGAGCAAAATGCGCGGAAAATTGTGCGACGCCACTTGATAATGTAAGAAAGGAAAATCGATTTTCATGCAGTCGACTATTAAGTGCACCCACCGTCCCCTCACCATCCCCTCACCGTCCCCTCACCGTCTCTCACCGTCCCTTACCGTCCCTCAGTCGTCCCTCTCCGACTCTGTCATTTGTCATTTGTCATAAATAAAACACCATCATTATCATAATAATCGCCAGCACAAGAAAAAAAAGCGGAACAAACAAAAAAAATAGAGAACATACAACAGTTGCACGTACACTTTTGAGGCGCCTCTGGGTGTCGATTGGTTGCTGCGGATCGCTTGCGGATCGCCTGGAGTTCCGTTTAATCGGCCAAAGACTTAATCGGAATATTTCACCACTTATATTTCTAGTGTTTTTTTTTTGCGTTGTTGTTGTTGTTGCTTTGTTGTTGTTGTTGTTGTTGTGCTTTGATCACTGCATGCAACAAATGCTGGCTGCAACTTTCGGTTGCCACTCTGTTGTCACTGTTGCACGGTTTCGTTCTCTTGTGTTCTATTGTTGTTTTTGTTGTTGTTGTTGCGCCCCAGAAAACGTTGCACTCACGGCGAAAGTTGAAATTCGAATGAACTCGCGTTGTGTCGGCCGCCTCGTGCAATGAATGAAACTCGAGACTGCTGCCACAGCGGCGTCGCAGTCGGCGCGAACGGCGCCGCCAGCGCTGTGTCTGGCCGTCTCGCCGCAGCCACCCCCCCGGCCCAGCGCAGCGGGCCAGAAGAGAGCCAGCGAGCGCCCGAAGAGAGCGCCGGCGTCGTTTCCGTCGTCGTCGCATTCCGGTTTGTGCGGCGAATTCGTTCGTCTGGCATTTCGTAAGAGAGCGCCCTGCCGAAGGCCCAGAGAGAGGGCGAGGGCTGCGGAGAGGATTTCTCTTCGGCCTCGCTTGAGGTTTTATGATCGGAGCATCCCAAGGGGATCTCCAATGGGGGGGAGGGGTAGGTCCAAGATCTGCCTTGGACAAGTCTCCAAGTGGCAGGCAATCCGTGGCATCCATTGGCACTTCCCAATCGAAGCTTAGCTGCAACCCCCCCTGCTGCCACAATCGAAGCCTCCTCCAGGAGGGAAAAGAAAAACTATGCCTACGCAACCAAAGAGGGGGAGGGGGCACGCACCCGGCACCCGGCACCTGCTACTGCTGCTGCTGCTGCACTTGCACCTTGGCCCACAGACCCGAGGAGTGGCGGAGCGGATCGCAGCTTCTAGGCCGAAGGAAAGAGAGACGCGGGAACGGCCGGCCAATGTCCAGTAAGAAGTGCTGCTGCCGCCTGCCAACCCCTCTGGCATCTGGCATCCGGCATCCGGCATCGTCTCCAGCCATTCATCCAGCATGGGGCAGCCACATCGTGAGGTGAGGCGCATGGGGCTGTTGCTTAGACCCAAAACTATGGCCATGCAAAAAAGAGCAGAAAGAGAAAAACTACTGGAAAGCCAGCGCGAGACGGCACGACTTGGCCACGCCCCCGAATGTTGGCCATCAGGCAGCCAATGCCATGGGTGCGAGCGAGTGCGCAAGCTTAGTTGGTGCTCCCTCCGAAGCGCCAGAGAGTGGGTGCGGCGAGGGGGAGGGGCGGTGGGCACCAGGGCCCCCCAATCGAAACAACAAAAAAAACGCAAAAAGACGAAGCGAACGAAACGAAACGAAACGAAACGAATGGAGCCGAAGCGCTCTCTCTCTGTCTCTGTCTCTCTGTCTCTGTCTCTCTCTCTCGCTAGCTCTTGCTCTCCCTCTCTCTCTATCACTCACTCTCTCGCTCGCTCTCTCTTCTGTCTTCTTGCCATTTGGCCTTTGGTGTTGTTGCTGCTGCTGGTGCTGCATGCCTCTTGCTCTTTGGAGGAGGTGGTGCCCGAAAAGAGCAAAATTATTGCGAAAGAAAGAAATTGCAACAACTACTCGCCCAGCGAGAGGGGCAGCGGGGCGGTGGGGCGGCGGGGGGGTAGTTGCTGCTGCAGAAAAGAGGAAGGAAGTGCAATGCTGCTGCTGCTGCTGCCGTTGCTGCTGCCGTTGCTGCCACTCGTGTGTGTGCCCCGATGACGTCATGCGGTAGGCGGCGCCTACGAACGCATTTTTAATAGTCGTCGGCTCCATTGTTGTAGGCCTTTTGCACCACGTTTGTTGTTGTTGTTGCAAGTTGTGACAGGTGTGTGTGTGTGCGTGTGTGCGTGCAACCAATAACAACAACTTAAAATATATTCTCCCCCGTGTATATATCCGATGCGATTTTGTTGTAGTATATTTTGCATATTTTATTTCCATTTTGCGCTCTCGCTTTTTTCTGTGTGTGACCTTCGTGTGCCACCAGCTTCGTGCTCGACGCCGATTGGTCGCCGACATATAAAATATATATCAAATATATATATATCTGAATATATATATATATATATATGGGGCGGATATGTGTGTGTGTTCGAGGCCAAAGAAGCGTTGGGGATACGTACAAAATATTTTTTAGGCCCCGCCCGCCTCTGTGGTCCCGATTTCTTCGAGAAAACAAAATGGAGGCCCAAGAAAGAAGCCTTGAGATGTTGCAACCAGATGAGATTTCTCAGAGCTGAAAATCAGGACTCCAGGGTTTCGAGGACTGAATCTTGGGTGCAAGAAACAAAGCCACACGCAAAGGACTCTCTGTGCGGCACCGAAAAGTATGCTGCAATGGATAGGGATTGAATGGATCTCTAAGACATATAGAGATCCATCCCTGAAGAGTGCAAAGGAATAATCAGGGATTCTGATATGATTTCTATTATCTTTACATATCTGGCAGATACCTTCTACCAATCTGCACTTGTAATACACTTAAGGCACCTCTAAGGGCTCTCAAGATCAAGTTCTACCTGGAATAGGTGCTTCTTCAAGGATTTCTTAAAGATTTCTCCCTGACAAATGAACAAAGGCAGGGCTTTGGGCAGGGTAGGCTTTGGAGAATATACTCCCATGATTTCAGTGGAACATGCTCTGTACTCCCCCCCCTCCACCGAACCCTTTGCCGTTGAACTCTGATAACGAAACTGGACCCACGCTGAATCCACGCTTTCGAGGCGGAAATGAAGGCCCTTTCCGCTTTTCACAAGTACAAAGATGGCAAAAAAAAACGAGTTAACTAACAGGTCCCCTGTCCCCTCTCCCCTGTCCCCCTCTCCCCCTTTCTGGGTGCTCTGGGAGAGGAAACTAGCGCGCTTCCGTTCCGTCAGCGGCGACTAGGAAATTTCAAAGTGAAATTACTGCAAGAGGAGCGTGGAGGAGAGCGCGGAGGAGAGCGTGGAGGAGAGCGTGAAGAAAGCAAAAGCATGCTGGGCAGTGGTCTGGAAACCACGTTAAAGGACATCCGCCGGCAAAAGAGCGAAAAGAGTTCGCAATTGCCAAACGGCCAAATGCAAAAAATGCAAAAAAAAACACACCCACACACACTTGCTTCTTACACACACCAATACTTGGGCTTTCTTTTACACCTACAGCGAAGAAGATAAAAAGAAAGAAAAGACCAAATGGCGACAGGAAATGACGAAAGCCACTGAAAGACAAGTCGCAAATGAAGGCTACTGATGCTTGGAATACCCTTTGGAGGGGTTATGTCCCAGGAATAGGCTTCTTCAGGAGCTGTAAGGAACGCTGAGAAGAGGAGAGGAACGATGAAAGTGGACCAAAGACCCTTCAGAGATCTTTCTCCAGGCTAAACTGAAATACAAAAGAATCGGATGAAAGCGCAGCTATACTCGAAGCATGTTGCATTATCTTTCCGAAAGGGTTCTTCGATCTCCAGAAACAATTTTCAAAGCGATCTGATTTGAAGCGAAAGATCCTCCCGATATAAATCTGATATATTTACATATCTAACGATACACAATATATATATGAAATATGGGAATTTCCGCAACATTAAAGGTCAGTGAAAACTGCTTTCCATATGGTTTTGTCCAGATATTATTTTCTAAATTGAATGAAACTTAAATAATTCAAACAATTGGCATATAAATTCATTACTTTTGATTTAAAAACCAATTAAAATAGTTCAAAGTTCCCTTTTTCCACTCTTCTTGGTATTTTTATAGTCATATTTTCCTCTACTTTTTGAATCCGTATAACTTAGGGCTAAGGGCCTAACTTTTCTTCTATTTTTATCTCCTATAAGAAAGATGTTTCTTGATGAAAGTTCTTCCTCAAAGACTCTCTAACATGCTGAACTATCAAGAAAACCCTAGAAAATTGCCCCAATGAATGAATTGGTAACGAAACGATATATTCTTAAACTCTTATTACCCCAGAGTTTGGTAGCGTAACGCCAGTAACCCACGTCAGATCCAGCCGCGGACTTATAGCCAAGAAACAGCAAAGGTATTTACATTTAATATCTTGTAAAATTAACACTCAATACTTTATATATTAGCACACAAAAAGTTTTACAAAAAATGTACCCGATCCGCAGAGATTTGCCATTTTGTACTCAAACCTCGAAAACCACTTCTGTTTTTTGGACAGTTTATATTTTGGCTTATATCTTTAGAACCATACATTCGATATCTGTCATTTTTTTGATGAATATAGGGCTAACCAAATATTAATCAACTAGAATAATTTTGTTTTCAAAATATAACTTTTTCATTATTTTTTTAACCATTTTAATTTACGAATGTAAAGTAACGTTAGAACGGGAATGCCCTTATTTAAACATCTCCCGATTTTAATCAGATAAATGTTAATATACGTATGTGTGGCCGCCAATATTCAGATTAATCTTTTCTTATTTTATTTAATTATTAATCATATTTACTCCATTATTTATAAATTTCAAACATTTGTAAATCGATTTCGATAAATATTTGTAACGTGAAATATATTTAAAATATTTGTTCTTTTGCCGAAATCGAATTTCTATCGAAAAGAATCGAATTGTCGTCAATCGGGATAAAAGAAACAGGAATCGTAGGCAATAAATGTTTAACAAAAAACACAAAATAAATTAAAAGTGGGCTAAGTTGGACTGTTCTTGGCCTTAGAACATCCACGATTTTGCCGCATTACTGAAATCTCTTTAAATAAATAAATTAGAGACTTACAAACTTCGATCCCTGACCGACACTCCCTTCGAAAAGGGAACGCAATTTGCAAGAAAAACTTAGTCAAAACAGAGACCTACTAAAAGCCTACTGGATGCAAGAGGTGGTGTTGGGGGGGGGTGGGGCAAAAGGATATTGGAATACGGCCATCGCCCTGCTGTGGCGTGTCCCTTCGAAGTGGACAACAAACCTCTCAAACTTTTGCCAGTTTTGTGCAAAGCGTCTCTCGAAAGGCCCTCGAAGGCCTCTCGAAGCTCCTCTTTCCTGCCAAAAGGGAGAAGAGAAAGCAACAGTAGAGCCGCCTTCAAGATTTTGAAGTGGAAAAGCAGGCCAAAGCAGAGCCCAAAGACAGAGAACAGATAGAAAAAACACATACAGGGATGCGCTGGGGCTGGCTTCAGGGCATTAGCCAGGGGATTGCATTGGTAACTGACAAAACTTTGAGCAAGAAGAAGGTGCTCTAGGACTTAGGACTCCTAAAAAAGATCCTTGAAGATCCAGAGTGCGGCTAAGGGCGGTCCTCAGCTTTCGCAGAGGAAGGCCTTCTTAAAGTATGGCTCATGCTGGAATCAACGGCCAGCGGCGCAGGAAAAAATGGCTATTGAGAGACTGGCCACAGTGCCACAGGGGGAGTGGGCGGGGGCACTCACATTCGTGGCGGGGCAGGCAACAATAGAAGTAGCCACATCAGTGGCTGTGGCAGTGGCAGTGGCAGTGGCAGTGGCAGCGACTGGCCCTCGAGGTCCTTTCTGGTTCTCCCCGAGCCGCCTCGGTCAATTGGGTAGCCCCCGCCCCCGTCCCAGCCACCGCCCTCTGGCGTCACCAACTTTTCTTGTTGGAAAATTGCGCATACGCGACGTCGTCGCCCATCATCGTTGTCGTTGAGCCGGCGGATAGGATAGGTAGGAGGAGATGGAGACGGAGATGGAACTGAAGCTAGCGGCGGCGATGGGCAGATGCCTCATCCTTCGACAAAAAGAAAGGAGTTTTCTCTGCAGTTTTATTTCCTGGCTCTGGAGGATGGAAAACGTGCTGCGCCCTGGCTAACAAAAGAGTTTCTAATGATTTTTGCGCCATGTTTGTTGTTGGCACTGCTGCCACTGCCACTGCCACTGCCACAGCCACTGCCACTGCCGCAGCCACTGCCTGATGGCAGTGCCTGATGCCATTGCTGGTGGTAGCACTGCTGATGCCTGCCTCTGGTGCCTGGAGAGGACACGGAAATGAAAATCGAAAGAATTGTTGACCAGGAGGCCGTTGCTGCTGAGGCCTCCCCCTCCTCCACCTTCATCCTGCTGCCGTTGCAAATGCAAATAAATTCAATCGATAGCTGGTCCAAGTTGCCACTGCCGCTGCTCCATGCATGCGTCTGCTGCTGCATTGTTCGTGCCACATATACGGGCGGGGGGGGGGCCTGGCAGGGTGGCTGCCAGACTGTGCCTCCAAGTTGCCGCTCGCGAATCCCATTATTTAGAAAAGCAGAGGCACTCCCCCCCCTGCCCAGTCCCCCCGGCCCCGTCGTCCGGCCTAAGCTGCGAAATGAAAATCCTCTTCGAAGGGGCGTGTGTGGCAGTGGCAAAAGCGGCACGGAAAGGGGACCAATGCTCAAGCCCAAAACCAACAAACGAGGTGGAGTCGGAGGTGGAGGTGGAGGCACCGGCCTCGCCCCGAAGGAGGCTTCGTTCACGAAATTTTCCGTGCGATTTGCAGGCGCAAAATTTCCACCAAAAACCTAAAAGCAAACAGAAAGAACCACGCACTACGCTGAGAGAAAAGCAGACCCAAGACACTGAGAGAAAAACAGACCCAAGACACTGAGAGAAAAGCGAGAGCTGGCTGGCAGGCGAAAGTCGAGGGATTTCTCTCTCTGTGCCCGCAGACCGAAGGGAAATGTCCGCATCTCCACCTGGATTTTCTAGACAACATTTTTGCCCCGGAATATTTTCCGGTAATCGAGTAGGAAATGCAGTGGTTGGGGGGGGGCAGCGGCAGCGGCAGCGCAGGGGCTGCCTTCTCGAGCAGAAACGCAATTTCCAGGCCTCGGAAGACAACAAACAAGAATGTTGTTTGAGGCAAAGTACAATCGAACAGGTAAATGCAGCAGGCTGCAAGTGAGGCAGATCGAAAAGGAGGTGGCACGGCCAGCCGGAGCCTCCTGGAGGATATTCGACCTGCCTTTTTCGGTGTTTGATTATGCGTTTTTGGCTTTGCCTCATTTTCGGCTAACGCCCATGCCTCCGGTCGGTACATCATCTGGATACTGTTTGCATTCGAGTATCCTTTGCCCCATTTCCATTCAGAGTCTGAATTTTTCCTTTAATAAGCCATAAGAAGGAATCCTTCAGCTGAAGGCGGGGCAACCGCAAAAGCTATCTTCAAGCGAGCTCTTATTAAATGGGTATTTAACACTCCAATCTGCAATCTCCAATCTCCAATCTACACTCTCCATTTCCCGTGTTCCCCCCCCCCTTTTCGCCGGGCGCCAACGGCGATGGGGCATGCCAACAAGTGGCTGCTGCCCCATTGTTGCCGCTGCTGCTCCTCTCCCGGCAGGAATTCTATTTCTATAGAAGTCATAAGCCGTTTGTTTTAACACAAATAAATCTGCTAAGCGCCCATCTTTCTAAGCGGAGGAAAGCGTGAAAAGCAGGAAAATCAGCCAGAAGCGGAGCTGGGAAAAGTCTGTGCAGGTCAGTGAATAATGAATGCTCTTCAGTGGATTTCACTCTGCAAAATGCTAAGAATAGCAATCAGCCAATGGTGTATCGAAAGTGTCTTAGAACTGTCCCAAAATTCCCTCCCCGAAGCAGAATCTTTGATACTTTTCGATACAGTCCCAAGGGATAAACCATTCTTTATGGTCTCTGCTCATTTCTACCATGATTTCTGAGCATCAAGTGTGATCTGAACTGATATGAAAGATCTCCTTCCAGAAGGACATAACCACAGGCATATCCAATCGCATTTTGCCTAAAGAAATCATTGCAGCTCTTTTGGATGTTCCATTTTGAAGCGTGATGATCCCTTAATGATGTCGCCATATCTACTAAATAATCCTTAACTCCTGTGGCAGGAATGTAGTCCTTTTGTGTGAAGGGTAAAGTCAACCACAAAGCCAGCGCATTTTTCTGCTCCGTTGGCTGCTGTGTTTTTCCTCCTCGTCGTTTTTTTTTTTGTTTTTTGCTGTGTTCTGTTGTTGCCACAAGCAAAGCACGCGACGACCCAAAAGGCATCCCAAGCTTGTCAGCCTGTCACCCAGAGGCGGCGGCAAGTACCACCAGCAAGTGCCACAGCAGCCACAGCAGCCACGGCAGCCACAGCTGCCTGTGTGCCACAGATTCCGCGAGGCATTTGTTGTTTCTATATGTACGATATATATATATATATATAGAAAAAGATTTTATGTTTTTATGCCACTTACTGGCTGGGCGACACCACGCCGTGGCGTCCCTTGGCTGGGGCTGTCCTTAGGATAAACTCCTTGCCACACAGTGGGGCACATACCTCCGAGAGAGAATTGTATAAATTTGTGTGCGTGAAAATATAAAAAACCTCGTCGTTGTCGTTTGTCGAGGTTGCAGTTGAGTGGATCTCTCCCCGTGCGGCGGCTGTGGCAAGCTGTGGCAAGCTGCGGCACGCGGCACGCCTCTTGGGCAGCACCAGCACCAGCACCAGAACCAGCAGCGGCACTTCCTTCCATCCAGTGGCAGCGACAGTGGCAGTGGCTTTTGGGGCATGAAGAGCAGCCGCTGGAATCCAGTGTTGGCATCTCACACTTAAGTGTTATTTGTCTACGTTTACATGGGGCTAAGGGATGTGGCATGTGGCATGCGGCAAGCGGCAAGTGGCAAGCGGCATGCGGCATGTGAAATCTGTGGATGTCCTGGGCGTGTGCTCTGCTCTGGGTAATTGTGCCCCGCTCATATGTGTGAATTAAATGTGCCGTAAAGGATCCCAATTTTCCGGTCACTTAGCCGACAAACCAGCAGAAACAGAAGGATACTTTGGCAGCGGCACAAAAAGGATATCAGCATCCCTTTGGCTTGGCTCTAATTTGGGGTTCCAGCAGCAGCCGAACGGCAGCATCTTCCACTGCAGAAACAGATGTCCTTGCCGCATAATTTACTTATCCACAATGTCCTCTCACATGACAATTTAATTGCTGACATAATGTCAAACACAGAGCGAACAGGGAAAGGACAATGGGCGAGAGCCAGAGCCAGGGCCAGGACATCCGCTGGGCAAATGTTATCCTTTGCGGTTAACACATTTGCACCGCACTGCTGCCACACGGGCAGGCGTAGGGGGAAGGCACGAGGCAAACAATGTTTTTAATATAAACAAAGTAAAACAAATTAGCGCAGAAAAAAAAAGATATCAAGTGGAGGCCACAGCCACAAGAGCCACAGGATGACCGACCCGGACACCGGACAGGACCCAAACTGGACAGCACCGGAGAAGCGGAGTGTCCGGAGTGTCCGGAGTGTCCGTATCCTGCCCCGTTGACGATGTGTGAAGTGGCTTTTATTTTATTACGTTATCCTTGCCTTAACGGACACATTATTATGCGGCGAGCGTAAAAAACTTATACAAATACACTGCGCAAAAACAATTCCGGTTTCAGCGGTTCTTTGGCTAAAGGAATACCCCTATTGATGATACAATTCCTCTTAATCTTCCTAGAGCTGAGAACCCAAACTGTGTACTCCTTATAGATACAGCAACTATCGACGAATACATGGCAAATGCCGAGCAATCAAATAATCTGGGATAGGCATATACCAGCTGACCCGCCAAAGCCATTTGCGGCAGTATTAGAAACCAGCATATCACAGCATGAATTTCATATGCGAATGGACCTCGGGAGCATGTTTGAAGCAAGTCATTCAATAGTGATACATACCAGCTGACTCGTGTTTGAATTTGAGCGCCTGATGGCACCAATCAGCGCTTTCGGATGAGCGGAACACTCAATATTTGGCTCGTACTCGAATGGGAGACGAAGAAACAAAGCGGATGTTAGTGCTTGATGTACTCGTACTTGTTGGCGTTCCGTTCTTTCAATGCGACTTGCTCACACGCACATTTGTGTTATCTTGATTGATTCGATGGTCTGCTCTTTCTGGTACACCTTTTCGCATGCTCCCAATGTAAGGCTGGTCTTTGTCTTCGAATCACAAAACACCCACACGAATAGATCAACGCATAATTGATTTTTATGGGATTGCGATCTCAGAATTGTGGATCCCGTGGACTCTCAAACCTAGATACCTACAAAAGCACGAATCTTATCTTTTTTGGATATTTTACTTCTCCGAACAAGACTTTAATTTCCTAATACGACATTTGGAATAATCGAGCGTCAATCTACATACTTTCTATGTGGCCGTATCTTCGGTATTTTCTCTAGAGTGGCCGTACACTCATGGATTATTAATCTAAGCTAGAGACGCCGGGCTTTCCTACCACAAATATTTCAATATTTTTCATAGTGTGGATAATGTGGAGAACCAATCGATTACCCTCTCGAAACGCATCCGATTTTTCTTCCAGTGCACATATAAATATATGTATTTATAATGTATGAAAAATGGACTCCCTTCGGTGTGCCGTCCCTTCCATCATCCGTGTGTGTGTGGAGTGTCTTTCCCCTGGAGGTGTGTGCACAATTGTTTTGACTTAATTTGCATGCCCCGTCCAAGGATCATCAGTGCCCTAGCACGGGCTGGCTGCCCCACTGGCTGGGTGTTAAAGGACCCAACGTGTGCTGCTGCTAATTACCAACACACGGCGACGGCGACAGAAGACAGAAGGCGGAGAGAAGAGCAGGACCAGGACCCCCTCTCTCTCTCTCGCTCTCTCTGTGCTTTCGGGCAAACGCACATTAATGACAAGGTGGACAACGACGGCAGGAAGGAGCTGAAAGCAGGCGAAGGTCCAGGGACATTGGCCCAATGACGACGACTGTTGCCGCAGCTAATTAGGAAATTAAATTGACTAAAGTGCCTGAGCGTTTTGCTTGTTTGCATTCCAGGGCAGGGTTCCTTCAGGCGGGGGACGGGGAGTGGGGGCCCTCCTGCCGCCTGGTTATCGGTGTCTCCTATGCTTGGAAAATAAATTTAACGCAAATAAGTTAAGCGAATGTCCAGAGCCACGAATCTCCGCCATTTGATTGATTTATACATCGCTGAATGTGCATCAGGGGGTCGGTGTGGCAGAGTGGCAGAGAGGACGCCTCGAACATGCCACATGCGCCGCGTGGGGTTTTCTTTGCCTCATGGCGCCTGACTCTTGCTTCTCTTTCTGTCTCCTGATTCCCCCGGCTGAGCCCCCCCGCTGAGCCCCCGCTTCCCTGGTTCGATTGCCGCATCGTTTGGCCCCCTCCATGCCGGGCACTATGTGCATATAGTGGCAGTGCGTTGCCTACTTTTAGGCGGCCTGCCATTCATTTTCATTTACTCGGCACTCAGTCGTCGTCCTCGTCGTCCTCGTCGTCGTCGTCGTCGTCGTCGTCATCGTCGTCTCTTTTGGCGCCTACTGCCTCTTGGTCTCTGCTGCCTTCTTTCTGCCTCCTCCTGGAGCCTCCTCTTTTAGCTGCTAGCTGTTTCCCCATTGCTGTTTTTGCCTTCTCCTTCGCCTTATCGTTTGGGGGTTTTTTCGGTATATAACGCGCCGGACGCACCAACGGCTGGCACTGGGAGGCGGAGCCAACGCCGTGGAGAGAGATTCAACACGAAATCAGCAAGAAATAGGAGCAGGAGCAGCAGGGACAGCAGGGGCAGCAGGAGCCGCAGGGGCAGCAGGGGCAGCAGGAGCACCAGGGGCAGCAGGAGCCGAAGGATTAGGTGTACCCCCTTCTTGGGGGGCAGGGACTTTGGCCATTAATTATGATGGACATGCGTTTGTTCGTCTCCCTCCACGCATGGCCAGGAATCAATCAATCTGCGAATCGGATAAAAGTATTATTTACGAAGAAAGCAAACACCACAGAGAATCCTTTGGCGCAAATATCTCTTAAAGATGTGATTGAACAGCAGGCAGGGCCGGATGTCCTGCGTCCCATTCCCCCTTGCCCGCCGGGAGACAAGCACAAAAGATGGAAGGACGATGGAAATATTCCCATTTGTGTGACAGGACGAGAAATGCCAACGAAATGTCCAAATAGAAAAATGTTTTAGCGGAAATTTGATTTTAAAAAGCGTTTTGCCAGCAAATAAATGAGATTATGCGCTGCCCCAAAAGTGCAGGACACACAGGACACACACACACACACACACACACACACAGACACACTCACATGACCAGAGCTCTCTGAGCTCTGCCTTTGCCATTTGCCACATCGCTTGGGGCAAGTGAGGCATTAAAAAATGCAAAATTATATATCAAAGCAGCCAGAAAAAGAAAACCCGAATGCTGGAGAGAAAAGGATGCTCTAGGTTGAAGGTGGAAGGCGGCGGGAGGAAGGAGGAAGCATGGCCTCGCCTCGCCTCATCGCTCCAGCTCCGACGTCCGCTGCATGTCACATGAAATTATTATATCCCTGCCACACATCGCCGCTCAGGACATTGAAAATATTCACAACGTGATCCGGCTGCCAAGTGGCTGGCTGCCCGCCCCCCCCCCCCCCCCCCCTCCACTGCCCCATTCCACTGGCCATGTCCTTGGCGAGGACCACGACGTTGCAGGACAGGATTGACAGAGCCAAAAGCCTTGGCCCGCCTGTCCTGTCCTGTCCTGTACGGTCCTGTCCGGGCCGGGCCAACGAGCCATGCAAAATAAAATACCAACACGAAAAAAATGCGAAATTTTGTTAGAAAATTGCAAAAAATTACATACATATTTGGTTTATGTGCCAGCAACAAGGAAAATGGGGGGGGGGGAAAGCAGCCAAAGATAGAGGAAAACCCTGGCGGGTGGTGCGGGGGGCGGGGGGGGGGGGGGGACGAGTGGTTTGCAGGGGTCATGTCACAAAGGACACAACGGGGCAGGAGTGCTTATGGTAATGCACTGCGCTGGCCTGCCGCCTGCCAATGTCGCTCGCGATGATGCATCGACCAGGGGTTGGGGGGTTGGGGGTTGTGTGGGGCATGGGGCACGGCGTATGCTTGATTTTGTACTGCATGAAATATAAAAGAGCTACACGGAGATGGAATCACTGAATCCTCCTGGCAGGTACCTGCCGTGGTTCCGATACATCCACCAAAGCCCCCCCCCCCCCCCCCCCCCCCTAGAACCTGCTCTCTTGCTCTTCTGAAAGCGGCGATACCTTGCCAGAAACCTCGTGTTGTAGCTGGTGACACCTCTGAATCTTCCTAGAAACTACCTTCCTTTGAAGCCTCTGCGAGTCTCGTGCCTCTTGCAACCTTAAGTGCTTTCGGGGAGCCACACGGTGATCTCCCTCCTAATTGATGGCATTGCTGTGGCTTCAGCCAGCAATTAGGGCTTGTCCCCCAGTATCCTCCAGTGTCCTCTATTGTCCTAATAAAAACATCTTAATAAATCAACTTGCAGCAAACGCTGGACGCTAGCGAGGCGCAATGGGGGGGGCGGCTGGATGCTGGCCTCCCCCAGAAAGAGGGAGGAATTAGATGCTGCCCAGACATAATCAGGGGGCAGCAGACAATACGCGTCGTCCCTCAAGTTCATATTTCAAATTCCGCGATTCTCAACCACCTCCATGCCCCCCCACCTCCTGGTGTCTGCAGTTTTTTCCCCATTTTCCATAGGGGGGGGGATGGACACAGGTGTGGGGCAGGGGCAGCAGCAGCAGCAACCCCTTCAAAACACTTATCGCATTCAACATCATTTGCATGCGGAGTGGAGTGTTTTTCGGAGAGAGCGAAACAAATAAAATCTAGAAATAAATTAGAGAAAAACAACAACAAAAAATAAAGAAAATCCAAACGGAAATGTTTGCCTAACAAAAAACCAAAGAGGCGGTGGGCGAGTGGGCGAGTGGGGGAGTGGCAGTGGCGTGTGGCCATATGTAGTATATCCCCAAGCATATAGCCCCCAACAAATATGTGGCAGACCTCTGGCCAAATCGTAGTTGATTTTTTGCAATCTGCAGTTTTCTGGTCCTTTGTGTTTCGAAAAATGTTGCCACAGACTCGAACTCCGGAGTCGATTGCGGACTTGAACGGGTGGGGGGGGTGGGGAGCCATCAGGCGACGTCATCGGCAAACAGGAGAAGGAGTTGCTCCGACTCCAGCTCCAGCGGAATCCCTTTCTAGTCGTCGTTTGTCTGCGGATCTGCGCTTCGACTGCAGCAGCAGTCAGTGCCTGTCTGGACACGTAGTACTCCAACTCCGACTCCAACTCCGACTCCGAGTCCTGCTCCCAGACCCAGACCCATGTCCATGTCCATGTCCATGTCGTAGTCGCCGTCGTCGTCACCTCGCGACGCATTCGTGGCACTCGCGTTTAATCAGCGGAGTTTTCCAGGAGTGGAAAGGGGGAGAGAGGGCATCCCCCACACATCTCTGCCTTCGTGCAAGTTGGATTTTTGGCCATCATCATTTATTGTTAGTGGCTGTGGCCAAAAATACAGACTGCTGCTGCTGCTGCTGCTGTTGTTTAGATTTCTTTTGCCCCCATCCCCGGCCCGTGCAGAATCCTCCTCTGGTTTCCACCCGTTTCAATATTTGCATGTGCCCCATCCTCCCCCCAGCATTTGCCTGGGGATTGGGAATTATTTCCTGCTGCTGCTGCTCCTGCTGCTGCGGTTCCATCATATATCATCTACAGAGGAACACCTTGCCGGACTTGCCCCTTCCTTCCTCCGATTTAAGCTCCAAGTGCTTCCTCCTCTGCCCCTCTGCGCGCTCTCTCTCTCTTTCTGTGTGAGTTTTTATGCATTTTCATTATTTTCAATTTCCATTTTGTTGTTCGCCAATTTATTAAGCGATTTTCGTTATTTCGTTAGCTTTCCTTTCTCCATTTTTTTTCACCGATTTTCCATTCGGTTTTCAATTTGCATTTAAGCTGCTCGCTGGCTCGTCTGCTGGCTCGTCTGTTGGTAATCTTTAAGGCGCCCTGGCATCCCTTCAATTATACTTTTGGCCAATCAAGTCGCACATTTCACTTGAGCAACAAGTGGCTGGCCAGGCACTTGGTGGCACGACTCTGTGGCTGCGGCTGTGGCTGGGGCTGGGGCTGGGGCTCCGGCAAATGTCAGCCAGAAGTGCAGCAAACATGCAGCAGCAGCCAGGAGATGCAGGAATCCCCATAAGAACCAAGGACTCCGCCTCCAACCATTCCCCAGTCGAAGGCCAAGGACTGCTTCCATTTCCCAGTCGAAACGAGCAAGGACTCGGGACTCCTCCCCATTCGAAAGCCAAGGACCCAAGTACTGGTGGCAACACACAATTAACCGACGAGACCTTCTCTTCGCCTCGTCGACTCTCTCTCTCTCTCTCGCTCTCGCTCTGTGTGGGACTTGTGCAGCTTCCTTGAATGCCCCAAGCTGTGGCAGGAGTTGGGGGAGGCCATTTTTCAGACTGGACACTTGAATGAGCATTTATCCCTGCTCTCGACCCTCAAATCCCTGGATCCCTGGATGCCTGGGTGCCTGCTCCTGCTTTTGACCACAATTGTGTGTCAAGGCCGTCGTCTGGCTGCTGCTGCTGCTGCTTCTGTTGCTGCCGTTTCCTGCTCCAAGACGATGCCAAATGATGAGGACGATAACGTCTCCATTTCCACCCAAGCAGAATGTGTGTGCGAATGGGAGAAGGAGCTCTGTGTGCTGCCCTGCCAGTGCGAATGAGAAACGAAGCTGTGTTTTGTGAATGAAAGCAAGGAGCGGCAGCAACAGTCTGTTCTGTAAATGAGGAGAAGGAGCTGTCTGTGTGTGTGTGTGTGGCAGGAAGTGTTTTGTGGCACACACAAACAGCCAGAGAGAATGAGGAGACAAATCAGTGCCTTCCCATCCTCTGGCTCCTTATTGTCGACATTCTTGGGGAATACCTTTTGGCAGCTCAGACTTGTCTGCCCCTGCCCCTGCCCCAGCCCCAGCCGCATGCCCCCGTGGCCCATCATCATCCCTACTTTTGTTTGGCTGCCAACTTTCTGGCCTCCTCGACCCCACCCCACCCTCGTCCCTGAGTCCTCTGTATCTTTGCTGTTTGTTCGTTTGATTGTTTGTTGTTAGCCTTTCCGTTGTGTGGCTCCAGAAAATTGTGTGAAAATTGTTTTCTTTCCATCCCAGACCCATTCCGCCCTCGGGGGCTGTGTTTAAGATTCTGTGGTTTGTTGTGCATTTTGTAAATAATCTTGTTTTACACACACCTCCCGCACCGCCCCGCCCCGTCCCGCCCCACCCGAACGAACAGGGACTCGTAGCCGGATCCTGCCTGTCGACTGGACGCCAGCCGGACGACAGTGGTCAAGCCTCTCGACCCTTGGCTCTGGACTTGTGCATAATTTATGTGGGAATTTCTGTGGCGTCTCTGTGTTGCTTAAGAATTTCCTCAGGATGGACACCTCCTCTCTCTCTCTCTCTCTCCCTCTCTCTCTGGTGTGTCTGTGGCACAAAGTCAACTACTGTTGATGGGATAGGCCTTCATTCAGTTAACAAATTAAGTGGTTCTTGCGGTGCGGTAGACAAACTGTTGATTGGCTGTGGACGGGTGTCCTTTGTCGTTTGGTTGTCCTTTCTTTTCGGTATGCACTGGAATGGGGAAATATCTAGTATCTACACTTTACTCAAGTTCTAGGAACGTGAAGAAAGTGTATCTTCTGGACAGACAAGAGAAATGTTACAAGAAATGGGGAGCCTTTTCTAAGAGCTCCAGAATTTCGTTATATTCTTTACATTTTGGATTATCATCAGACTAATGTCTTAAGAATTAACTTTTTCTAATGAAAGTGCCTTAAAATTGTATTAAGGAGAAAGAGCTTTTGATGAATAAAGCTTCAGGAAAAGCTGTTTTGTTACTTTAAACTTTATAAAAAAGTACACCTTATGGAATGAAAAAGAGCTTTTCGTTAATTAAGCTTTGGGCAAAGCGGTTTCGCTATTGTGAGCTTTATTAAAAGGTTCGCTTTTTAGGGAAAGGAAAATAACTTTTCGTAAAGAAAGCTTCTTGGAAAGCTGTTTCGTTTTTGAGAGCTTTATACAAAAGGGCACCTTTTTGCAAAGCTATAGAGCTTTTCGCGAATAAAGCTTCCGAAAACGTTACAATAAGCTTTCTAAAAAGGTGCATCTTGTTGGAAAAGAAAAGAGCTTTTCGTAAAGCAAGCTTAAGAAAAAGCGGTTTCGTTACTTTAAGCTCATGAAAGGTGTTGAAAACCTGGAAAAAGAGAGCTTTCTGTCCGTTAAAGCTGTTATACAAAGCTACTAGTGATGAAAGCACATTTTTTGTACCTTTCTAGCCAAGAAAATCACTGCAGAATTTGATGAGAATTTTTGGAGCACAGACAAAACTTGTTCTAGAGTGGGTTCCGTTCCAGGGTCCGTGTTGCAGGTAGAGTCATTGCCACAAGACAGTCATGGTGGAAGGGAGACAGAACAGAACCTCTATCTCTATCTGGAATGTGGATTAAGAACCCAAGAAAGCCCAGGCACACACACACACACACACACAACGTATTGACAAAAACTGCAGGTGTCTGGGTGGAAGAGATCTCTGGCAGAGATTAGAGAAGCGGAACGGAACGGAGCACTACTCGTAATCTAAGGCCGGCCAGCACACGGACCTAGAACATGGGACAGACCGTTCGAACCCGAAACATCGCCCCATGCCCATACCAATGGGTAATCTCATACTCAGGGAATGAACACTGAACACTCATACAGTTCATAGGAATGGGAATGGGAATGGGGATGGGAATGGGATTGTGAATATGGTTCCAAAGTGCACGAAAGAGAGACGGCAAACATTACGTAGTTTCCAAGCGATTCAGAGTTATTTTGACGCCGTCGTCGTCCCATAGAAAAAGTGATCCATAAAATTGTGATCGATAAGGAGGAGGTCTTATCACAAGAGAAGCCGAGAGAGAGAGAGAGAGAGAGGGAGCCAAAGAATGAGAAGCGAAAGAGAAGAACAGAGACAGCACCTCCAATGAACTGCAGACACATAAAATACTAATAATAATAATCTCATGGACTTGAATGAGGGATGGGATCATATCTACACAAGCATTAGCATTGGAACTGCAGCCTTATCGCCTGCCGAATGTTTAAGGAATGGATGGGCGATCCACTGCTCTGGCATTCAGTTGGTTTCAAGCAGCGGAATAGAGCAGTCGAAGCGGAACATCTTTTTCTGAGAGAGAGTGAACGAGCGAGACGTTGACAGGGTGCAGGTGCAGGTTGTTCACATGTGCTCGAAGCATAGAAACTAGCAAATAAATCAGCAGATCGGCCAGATCTATAAGCAGAAAGCCAGTGACTGGACTGATAAGGCGTGGCACTTCTCTAGTGCAAAAATATATTTAGAACTACAGCCCAAGATGTTTTCACACACAGTGAGGTGCGTGCATTGGCTCTCCCTGCGATTGCCCTTACTAATCCCACAATCCTCCATTATAGGGTCTTCAAGATGATGTACATTGTGGCGGGGATCCTCATCAGCAATGCGGAAATCTGTGACACAGTCGATCGCATACAAATCGCGCCACGCGTCGATCTCAAGCCGGAATTTGAGCAGCGCGCCCTGACCTTTGGCGGGAACTCTGGGTCAAGATCGGGCTCTCGCTCGCGCTCGCACTCTCGCTCGAACTCGGGATCGAGCTCCGGAGAGGAATCGGGCGAGAGGAAGCGCGGCCGCCGTGTGAGCGTCACCGGACTGGCCGGCGGTGTGGTGCGTGGCGTGACGTCCCAGGTGTCGAAGCGCGTTGGCCATCGCTTCGGTTGGCTGTACGACGTGCGGCTGATACTGCAGCAGTGGCGCTCGTTGGCGCTCAGCTTCAACCTCTGGACGATCCCCAACTTTATTGTCGAGTGCGTGACCAGCTACATGAGCAAAAAGCTGCTCATCAACAGCGACTGTGATATGATCTACAAGTAGGATACTATACTCCCCTACTCATACAAGTGCAAGTGCTAGTTCGGTACACCAAGATGCTGCGACTTTTATTACTTGTATTACTTGTATTTATAATAAGTGCCTTTACATTTAGATAGTTTTAGGCTTTGCAAATAAACAACAATTAGTTATAGACAAAGAGATGCACGGGTATACGATATATATTGCATATACGATATATGGTGTATAGTAGATTGTATTGTAGTTTCGTTTCTAAACAAATGGTCCCAAATACTCCGATTGCGTTTCCCCGATCTGCCATCGAGATCCCTAGTTCTCCTCCGCCGTGGAGTTGTCCGAGTTGTCGGGACTGCTGGCTTTGCTTCCGGAGGCTGCTCCGCGTACATTCAGGCTGTTGTGCAGCATATTGGCTATGCATTCCACGTCCAGATTGTCATCGGTGGCCGATATCTTCCTCAGGGCTGAGCACACGATGCTCAGGTCGCCCTTGAGCTCACTGACCACCGCCGTGATCTTCTGGGCATTCGAGAGCACCTCCACGCTCATGGTGTACGGATTGTAGCGCACACCGAACGGACGCTGAATGCTGTCGGCGAAGGCCCTGAAGGGGAGGAACTAGCTGTGGAAGTGGGATGCCACACATCTCTCAGAGGGAAGACTCTTACCGCATTTGCTCCTTGGCCTCTTCGAAGGAGTCCGTATAGTAGTAGGCATTCTGGTAGGAGGTGATAATGCACTCCTCCTTGCAGGTGAACTCCGGATCGAACTTCTTGATCTTCGGTCCGGCGGTGATGGCATGCTGCAGCTCTGCCACAGAGCTCAGCAGACCTGCTCCATACACCTTGAAGCTGCTGTCCGCCTGCTTGCAAAGCCCGAACTCCACAGTGAAGAAATAGAGCTAGCAACGGAAGATGGAGGATGGAACCTTAAGGAATTGAAAGGAATTTAAGCCCCAAAAACCCACCGTCGCCAACTTCTCAATGTCCGCATCGCTGGCCCCCAAGGACGCCAGGCCGATCTCCTGCGAAAACTGAGCAAAACTGGAGTTTGCCAGCAGCGGCATGTGGCCCAACAGCTCGTGGCAGCAGTCCCTGCAAGCAAAGGCATAAGAAAAGCCCCCCGCGGGATAGCAGCCGGAAAACTCACGGTTCGGGAGTGTAGAACGGATCCGAAGAGTGCCTGATGTACTGAGTGCAGTGGAAGATGCGGAATGCCAGGCCCGAGAGGAAGTCCCGCGGCGAGAGGTACCCGGCCACAGGACGCAGCTGGAAGCCCGTCTTCCGTTTCAGGTACACGCTCACGTCCTGCAGCTGTGGCACATTGTCCGCCCGATAGCCGCAGTACTTGACCAGGTCCGGCCAGTTCTCCATGTACTCCGGCACGGCGTGCAGCACGTATAGGCGGTGCAGCTCGAGGAAAACAGTGCCCCTTCGAAGGAGAAAGTTTTCGCAAACCAAAATCAATCTGTGCCCCCACCAGGGCCAAGGCGAAAACTCAATTGGAAAACTTACCAAGTTTTCACTTCTTCGGGTGTGTACTGCACGCGTGGAATGGGACTGCCGCTGCATGGGGGGTGGGAGGAGAGGGGATGCGTGATGTGGCAAGATGGGGCAGGTGTCGTGTCACTTACTGCTTGAAATTGTTGGCTATGGCCGAGAACTGTTCGCGCCGCTTGCGGTACACGGGATCCTTGAAGCCCGGATGGTCGGCATCCAGGTCGGAGCCATACATCAGGACATTCTGGGCCTTGTCCAGGTCGGATATCTTCCGGGGGAACCAGACCATGTCGCCGAAATCTGAACCGAAGCGGAAGATCCCCGAGAATATATTTCCGCGCACTTTTCCGAGATCCGCATGCGAGAAAACTCACCGAAACTGGAGCAAGCGGAGAGCGATGGGGCCCTGGACATGTGACTCGTGGCATTCACGGACGTATAGCTAACGGAGGCCACCTCCCGATTGAGCATCTTCACCACCTGATCCAGGCGACGGGGATCGCACTCGACATCCACCAGGACGTCCGCCTGATTGGTGCCCATCTCCAGGGGCGACAGCTCCAGGTGCAGCACGTTGATGCCCAGCTCCTGGAAGACCTGCAGGGCCCGCGCGAGATTTCCCACCTGATTGCGGAGCGTGAAGATGATGGAAATGCGCTCGCCAGGTGAGTGCTGCCGTGAGGTGTCCACCGGCCCGCCGATGGCCAATCTGGGCGGTGGCTCCACCGCGCTGCGATCCTGCTTGTGAGGAGGCGAAAAACATAGAAAATTGTCACCAGGGGCCGACGCGTGCCGCGAGAGACTTGCATGCGACTTGGATGCGGCGGCCACAGAGGCCTCCTTTTTGATTTGATGCAGCGGACTGCCCTGCTTGACGGCCCACTCCTGTTCGCCGCTCCTGTAGAGCCACAGGCCGAGGAGACTCTTCCCTGAGGCACTCATCACTGGACTGCACTGCACTAAAAAAAAGGTTCGGGAGATTTCTTCGCACGGGGCACACGCGTCGGATGCGCAACTCTGCGACAACTGCAAGATCCTGCGGCTGTGGCAGCCCTTTTATAGGCGGCCCGCAGAGCAGTGGCTGTGCCCCATGCCCATGCCCCATGCAATCGCAGAGGAGGCACACATATACATATTCAATTGTATTTATTAAGTGTGTGCGTGGCATGGCATAGAGATAAATTCGTTGAAGAATATAAAAGCTACAAGTGAGAGCCACAGGCCCCACCTCCTGCGCTTCTGGGGGTTGGGGGTTGGCTCGGCTCCTTTTTCTGATTGGCCAAATCATCCTGGAATCAGGCTAAAGCGTTAACGCATGACGTCATGATACCCTGCAACAGAAGCACCTCGACTTTCATCTCCAGCCTGCATGGGAAATGTGGCAGGGCATTGCCTGATAAGGATGGATGTGCACCCGCCTTTGTTTCACTTTCTAATCAGCAGCAACAACTTTGAAAGTTCCGAATGGGGGAAGGCTATAGGGCTGAGGGATGTTGGGGAGCTGGTTGGAGTGGGGAGAGTGGGGCGAGTCCTGCGCTTGACTTTCCAAATGCTGAATTTATGCGGGTCTCAGCAGTAACTAACGTACCGTGAGAGGTGCGTACCTCGGCGAACTCCTCCACAAACTCCTTCTAGAAAAATCAATACGCCGAACAGATTCTAAAACACAAATTGAGAATGGTCAAAGGATGGTAATGGTCCCATGGAGGAGATACTGGTAGTGTTGCCACCCACGTGGCAGGAGCGCGCAACCACTTGATGCTTTCATGTCGCCACCGGTGGAGGAGGAGCGACAGAGTCAATAATAGATCCCCGAGTAAATGGCAATTTCTTTTCCGTTCTTTGGGGTTTTCTTTTCTATTGTTTGCGCTTCGAGAAGAGCAAACAGCGTCCCGGGGAAGCCACAGTCATGGCTACTTGACTATTAAAATATGCGAAAGCGGATGCCAATGGGGGAGAGTGCTAGTGCCTTTGGAGTGGCACATTCCACATGCCTCAGGATGCTGATGGAATTGGGTATGGGTATGGGAATGGGAATGGGTGTCCTTGGGCTCATCAGCTGAAGCGATAAACTTAATGGCTGCTGGCTAACTGATTGACCGACAAACGATGCTGTCTGTCGACAGTGCTGGGCTGGTGGGGTCTGCGGGGACGTTGAAACACATTTTATTTGTTCACGAGAGCTGCACAAGCGTTTGATGAATTTATGGTAGCACCGGCACCGGCAGCACCGCCCGAGCCTGTGCCGCAAAGGATACTACATGGCATCCCCTTGCCCCTTGCTCCATTCCCATTCCAATCTGCTAAAAAGGCAGCAGACAGAAACGGAGACCGAGACCAAGACCGAGACCAAGACCGAAACGGAGACGAGGTCACGATGAATGGCAGTTGTTAATTTCCTTGATTTTTCGGCATAATTAAGTTACAGCAACTAATTCGCATGGGGGATGAAATTTTGATTCGACACAATGGGGAACACAAACAACACTTAATATGTTTTCATTGGCTGCTCGTTGCTCAGATGCTCAGATGCCCAGAGCACAAGTTTTAAAGCTATTACAGCATGTGCGTACTATTTTTTCAATAAAATCAGGCAATTTTTGGTATCTAGTGGATGGTTTCTGATTGAAGAACTTTCTTCACCCCAAAATTGTCTAACTTTAAACTTTAAACCCATTTAATCAGTTCTTAACTGAGGGAATTCAATCCAAAAAAGTGTTACCCAGTATACTCAGACCTTGAGGATTATTTTTTCGTGCGAATATACAAAACTGTATGATATTTCCATCAGAAAAGCAGGGAAAAACTATCCATTGCATTAGCTTACTTTGTTTCAATATGAACCACGGGATTCCTCAACGAAAATCAGTTACAGATCTGTAGATTGTATAGTCTATAGTACTCAAAGAGTACTATATAGGGCTATAGGACGAAAATCTGTGGCATGCACAATTTTGAGGATACGGGAAAGCTCGCAGAATCATAGATAGAGACCAAATCTAGCAAATTGCCGAATCTGGATCAGATCGGATTATTATTAAAGCCGGAAGGAACAAATAGTTCCACCCTCTGACTCATTCCCTCTCTTTCACACACACTCTTCATCGTGCAGTGTGCGCCCTCTGACCCTCTGGGGAGCCATACTCACTGAGTATCGGGTATAAATATGTATGTATTTATTACTTATTATTAGAAAACAGTTTTACTTAGACTATGATTAAATATTTTTGGTATTTCTTGGGATTACTACTTCTGTATCTAAGAGTTTACAATATATTTGCTATTTGCTCGAGGGGTGTAGACGTTTGAGTCTGCATGGGATTTGAGTGTGCAGTTATCCTTTAGCTGCTCCGTTTGGATGATTCGACAACCTATCATTGTATCGGCTACTATAGTGGTTTATTGGATACCCCACTATAGTGATGTGGACATCTCCGTCGAGCATGGTGGTCCGAACCCATGAAGGGGCAACTGTCATCGCCCTTAGAGCCTTCGTTTGCTTGATTCATATTTTCTGAGGATATGTCTTCGCTGCACATTCCCAGACTTGAATGGCGTATGCCCAAATGGGCAGTATAATAGCCTTTTACAGACACTTTTTAGGTTTATGACAGCCGCTCTATGTGTGGTCTCCAAGTCAGACTTCCATCAAAGTGGACTCCGAGGTGGCAGTGACTACTCTTGAGGGTTAGATCTGGATCTTCCGCGGATTTTCGGTACACTTGGAGTTGCTCAACAACGACTTTGTAGCAGGTGGATGATGAGCCGGGTAAGAGAATCTTTAGTTTGCATAAAACTCCCTTGTGATAGACTGGGTCGAAGGCTTGTTTCACATCGAGAAACACCCCTGAGGTCTCATCAGCTTTGAGGATGGGTTGAGCAGCTCTAAGTACTTTTACTCAAGAATATTGTTTCGAATATCTTTGAGAATACTAGGAATAAGCTTATCGGTCTGCCACTGATTTGCCTGGCTTCAGAAGCATCACAATCAAGGCAGTGTAAATGTAGTTCACAACATTCTTTATGCCCTATTAATTATTCAGTATTGAATTCCTGATGATTACCTTCAATCCTGGCATTCAATCCCTCCATTCTATTCGAGAAATGCATATGTCTGCACCAAGTCATAATTTTGTTGCCCCTTGTGCAATGCTCCCTCGTTTCATCGGAGATCCAGCCCTGGCAGTGTCTCGCAAGCCAAAGCGCAACAGTATTGCAATTCTGAAGCCACCCCCGAAGCGCATGAGAAGCGGATGTACGGCACAGACGCATGCGCGTTTCCTGTCAACCCCCAAGAGAGAAAGAGAGAGAGAGAGAGAGAGAGAGAGACTCCACCGCCGCAGAGCTTGTAAACAAAAACAAGTTTGGAGAGAGGCCAGAGGGAGAAAGAGAGAATAGAGAGAAAGTTGGACAGCTGAAATTCCTCTGAAATTTCCCCGGAGCAGAGCGGAGCAGCAGTAATACGCGTACGCATACTCGTGTCTGGACATCTGACAGGGCCAGAGCTAGAGCCAGAGCCAGAGCCAAAGCCTCAAGTACTCGTGCGAGAGCCAGGCAGCAGCAGCAGCGAGACAACGTCAAGGAAATTATCGATTTTCGCATGAAGAAGTGAAAATTCTAACTCAATTGGACAGTTCGTTCTGGGAAAACTGTGGAAAAGTTGTCCAATTCCTGGGAGGATTGTCCAGAGTTCCGATTCAGGCAGCTCCTCTAATTGAAGGCACTTGCAACGTCTTGAGTCCGTGTGGGTGTGGCAGCTGGCAGCAGCAGCCCAAGTGTTAGCCATGGCGGACAGTGAGTTCGAGGAGTTCCATAGGCCGATATTTGAGCCACATACGATTGCCACATTTGGAGCAGGTGCAGCGGCCAACAAGAAGAATAATTCCCATGCATTTTACTCGTAAGTAAAAAGAAAAGTCTTTTTTCCCCCGAACGAAACACGTGGCTCCGAAAGAACCTCTGGATAACATTCTTTGAAATATCGAATTTTCAAGATGTTGTTCGCTCGTGTTCTGTCCTTCAATATTCTGTCCTCAAAACAATTCCTCTACTCTGCCTCAGTTTAATTCCCAACGATGATATGGAGGACTCCACCTCCTCGAAGAGCGATGGCGATGGCTCGGACCAGGAGGATGGCATTGGGGGCATGGGCATGGCGGAACGTGAACGTGAGCCCAAGCTGCGCCAAGTGGAGGACGACGAGCTGGGGGATGGTCTCAAAGTCACACTCTCATCGGACGGTTCTCTCGACACAAACGACTCGTTCAACTCACATCGGCATCACCCATTGAACCATCAGGATGCCATTGGCGGCATCATGGGAATGGCCCCCAATGCTCTCTCGTCGGCCCCCGTGACCATTGGCGCCAGCACGGATCTGCTGACTCCGAATGCGGCAGCCACGCGGCGACGTCGCAAGTTGCCCGAGATACCAAAAAACCAGAAATGTAAGTAGACAGAATCCTTGCCCCATTCGTAGCTGAAATCTTACCCACTCATGGCCTTGTTGCAGCTTCCATTCTGCATCTTTTAGGTGGCACTAACTACGGATCGCTGGCCGATGAGTTTCGAACTGGAGGCGGCGGAATCATTGGAGGTCCCTTGGCTGCACCGCGCACCGGACAACAACGCTCATTCCTCTCGCTGAAGTGCGGCTATCTAATGGATGAAGACTCCAGCCCCGATTCGGAGCGGCTGCAGAGCCTGGGGGATGTGGACAGTGGCCACAGCACAGCGCACTCGCCGAATGACTTCAAGAGCATGTCGCCACAGATCACATCGCCCGTCTCCCAGTCACCGTTTCCTCCGCCATTCGGTGGCGTGCCCTTCGGGCAGTTGGAGATGCTGGAGGCCACACACCGCGGACTGCACAAGTTTGTGCCACGACATCATGACGAGATCGAGCTGGAGATCGGCGATGCCATCTACGTGCAGAAGGAGGCCGAGGACTTGTGGTGCGAGGGCGTGAACTTGCGCACAGGAAGGCAGGGCATCTTCCCGTCGGCCTATGCCGTCGACTTGGACTACAACGAGTTCGATCCGACGGTGCAGCTGGTGAAGAAGGAGCGCTATCTGCTTGGATACCTCGGATCCGTGGAGACGCTGGCGCACAAGGGCACCGGCGTGGTCTGTCAAGCGGTACGCAAAATCGTGGGCGAATACGGTGCCTCCCCCACCGGACAGACCTGTATTCTGGAGGTCTCCGATCAGGGACTACGCATGGTGGATCGTTCGGGCCCCAATGTAAGTACTGAATGTCGCTCTAACTGTTAATGAGTCATCCTTCAGGAAGCCTTTGTGTTTCTTCTTCCCTTAGAACAAAAAGGAAAAGAAGCCCTGCATCGACTATTTCTACTCGCTGAAGAACGTCTCGTTCTGTGCATTTCACCCTCGCGATCATCGCTTCATTGGCTTCATTACGAAGCATCCCACAGTGCAGCGCTTTGCCTGCCACGTCTTCAAGGGCTCAGAGTCCACCAGGCCAGTGGCCGAGGCAGTTGGGTAATGTTTGCATTCAAATCAAAAGCTCACAAAGATAAACCTTAACATATATTCTTGTATCCTTCCTCAGACGGGCCTTTCAGCGTTTCTATCAGAAATTCATTGAAACTGCTTATCCCATCGAGGACATCTACATCGAGTAGGATCGGGCACGATGAGCATACGATGTATTTTTTGTGCGGTTATTAAATAATACAAATAAAATTCTACAACAAATGTTTGCCCCTTCATCAAAATGAGAAACTTATAACCAATTTGTATAATCCCGCAAGCTCCATTCAAAATTTGAATACATATATGATTTATCTGTTCCTACAAATGGTGCAACATCCGAGACATGTAAATAGTTAATTTTAGGTTTGTAAATCCCACTCTTGAAACCGCTTCAAGGCAATCAGTAATAGCTTCCCTTTCTAAGAACACACTTTATAAACGAGGACCCAGGACATCACACAACACCACAAATAACTTGAACTCCTGTAAACACTTTGGACAGCCCCAATTTCAGCACAAAACACAGTGAGGCCAAAGTAGTGTCCCAAATTAACAAATAATTACTTCGATTTCTCTCTCTGTTACGAGGCTCAATAATCCCAAGACCCCATCCTCAAACTCCCTAAGTATTACGAGCATCATTCAAAGCCCAGTTTTAGGATGTGTTAATCCAAGCAGTTGTGTGCATACACTCGAATATATATGTATACAAAGAAATATATAAAGAAAATCTATATTAAAACCAAGCAAATTGTCCTTTACTTTCCTTTCCAGCTGATCAAGCCGATCAAAAAGGACCTAGCACGCCCCTTACTGGAGAATATCTAGCAGATTTCCGAATCTGTATTAGATCGGAAGGAACAAAGAAATGGCCGCGGCTGAGCTTCCCTTCCACGCGCCCTCTAATTCTCTCTATCGCTCTATCTCACTCATCCTCGTGCAATGTGCATACTCTGGCAAAAGGGAACTAGATAAAACGGCTGTTGTTTGCGAGAGAATAGAAAAGAAGGGAAAGATTTAAACAAAATTTCAAGAAAATGAGAACCGATCAAATCGAATATATATAAAAACGGTTCGAGCGATTACTATGAAAATTGTTCGTGGGAAAAAATCTATTGGACCCTTTTGCAAACAGTGGCAACCACATATAAAATTTATTGTATAAATAACATCAATCATAAGCTCACATTTGTATATACTAATTGAGTTCAGTAAAGCCGTGGCCCTTGCCGCGGCTCACAAAGTTCCCGCTGCCTTGAACTGTACTACTGTGTACAGTCCCTAAAGTATGACATACTTCTGGGCTGGCATGGCCCATTCACAAAATATCAAACATACTTTTTGGGCTAGCCAAAACCCTCAGCTCCGTTATTTGTGGGAAGATCCTGGCGTGCCATGAAAGGATGTCCCTGATTTGATGGAGTCCAGGGATCAAGGGGCCAATCTGGGCATGCCATTCTCTTCTTTTTCACACTCACGGAGACACATGCCACACAATAGCAACATGTTTAAAAAATCTAAATTAGAAAACAAATTGAGACGAAAAGAAACTTCTGCGGGCTCAAACATAGATATTTATTTACATACATCTATTTAAAAGTATTTAAGTGTATTAATTAATTTTACAACCAAGAAGCAAGAGAACAACAACCAAGAAACAATTGAACAGAATGTAAGAGTCGAATATTGACGTATGAAGTATGTAAGTGTTAAGTGTAGCTGTCTGTAATTATTAATTCGATCCCCATATATCCTACATCTCGTCCACTTTGGTGGCCATGTCAATAAGCACTCCCAGATGGGCATGCAAGATCTTCACTTGCTTGAGTGCCTTCTCGTCCAGTTGCATCATAATGTGCTTACTGGGCAAGGTCATTTTGTAGGGCCTCACGGTGATCACGCCACTCTGGCAGTAAACGTATACATCAGAACAGTCATCCCAGTTTTTCTTGAAAGCCAGCGGGCTGCCGGCGTCGGAGAGCACCAACTCATCGGCGCGCGGCCAACGTTCGAACACTACGGCTGGCACATCAAAGGGGTTATCCTGGTCCAACGATTGTTCGAGGGAGTGCGGCGACTGGAAGCCCTGGGGACTGCCGCAACGTTCGCGATCAGGGGAGCTGCTGCGAGCTCGGCTGTGTGGGGGCTCGGTACCTGAAAAGGATATGGTGTGTATTGCGTTAATGTATTACCAATCATTTGCATTCACTCACCCTCCCCCTTGGTATTAGTGTCCACTTGATTAGCGCACTTCTCAAGCTCATCGGTCTCCTCCAGAGCAGCTTCGGACTTGGTTTGAGCCTCCGTTTGGTCAGCTGTCTTGGTCATCAGCTTACGTCGTGAAGCTCGGCGGCGAGGCATCTTTCCTTCTATTCTGCCGACTGAATTATGAAATTTGGAAAACTATGTTACTTGTTACAGTAATTTACGGACTACTACGATGAACGTTAGTTTGAACTTGATTTTTGTTCAATATATTCTTCAAAAATATATTGTTCAAAAATATTTTTGTATTATTACTGCCGATTAAATTATAATCTTTTTTTAACCTTTCCGTCTCTACTGCCGATTGAATAATGAAATTTGGAAACCGATGTTACTTGTTACACTAATTTACGGACTACTACGATGAACGTTAGTTTGAACTTGATTTTTGTTCAATATATTCTTCAAAAATATTTTTGTATTATTACTGCCGATTGAATTATAAATTTTATTTTTAACCTTTCCGTCTCTACTGCCGATTGAATTATGAAATTTGTAAACCTATGTTACTTGTTACAATAATTTACGGGCTACTACGATGAACGTTAGTTTGAACTTGATTTTTGTTCAATATGTGATACAGAATTTGATTGATAGGAAACGGGGTAGCCCCGGTAATAGCACTCATTAGTGCGTAATTTTCGAACTGAACTTATAGGTGAACTTACTTAAATAGGTGATATATGATTATAATGACTTAATGAATCTGCCAAATCTGGTTAGAAAAAATATTATTTTATTATTATTATTTTTTTTTTATCCTAATTTTTTATTTTCATTTAAAATCTATTACAGAATAACGCTTAAGAGGCAATATCCTTATTGTTCTCAATCGAAAACGATCGGGGACACTATCGCGACCACAAGGAGGAGAGTCACGCCAAGATCGGATTAGATATGGTGGAGCTATAGCGGTTTATAACGTTAAAAACGTTAAACCTTATTGTCTTTGATCCGAAGCTGACTGCAATCGAACGAGGATGTTCTCCCGATAACAAAAAGGCGTGGCATACCCTGATCGAATGATAAATAGCGAAGGAAAGTTGGTATGTATGGGTAACAGTGGAAAATATCCTTGATCCTTGGTTGGAGAACATTTTGTTGCATATTTGAAAACCGACCGGGGCGTGCGGCGTCTCATCCTTGATTTTATGGAGTCCTTGCTGAGTCCTTTTCCAGTCCAAAACATTTAATTCTCTCTGCAATTAGTGGGCCCATTTGGACTAGACATAGCTTCCTGTGTTCGTAAAAGTATCTCAGATCGAGTGATTTTCAAAACCCTGCCCACCTCTCAAAAAGCGCTCCCAGTGAAATTAACACCAGATAGTTGTGCTCAATAAAACGGTTTTTTATATTCAATATAGAAATTGTTTCTCTCGAATAATTTAACATTTCTGTCTTGTATGCTTAGATGCTTGTGTATGGCTTAGTTCTCTCAAAATGTACCCATTTTTGTCTTTGATTGGGTAATATCAAATTTTGGTCTGCTTAACATCCTAATGGGGGATGAGATGGCTGTTCCAGCTCTGCTTTTGATTTGCTTATAAAATTAAATTGGTTCTGCTTCAGTCTTAGACAACGTAATTAAAAATGCCTTTTCTCAAATAAATGGGGAACTTGACCAAACGAATATTAGAATTAGGACGAGTATACTTCCTGTATACCTACATATCTATATACTATGTATGCTCTTATATCTGATTCTTCTTGCCATAGATACTGTAGCTCTTCTCCACGAAGATCTGAATAGACCGCTTCACGTCCTGCTTGTGCGGCTCGGGCAACTGCTCCAACTTCGGCAAGATCTTCATGAGGAAGCGAAAGTCGGGCGAGAGATTAATGTTGGTCTCGGAAATCATCTTTGTGGCCTCCCCCTCCTTTTCTGCCTTTTCTTCCTTCTCGGATTTTATGATCTTGACACATTGAATAGGTGGCGGCAGTGGAGCTACAACGGAGACTGTGGCTTGAACCGAGTCCGGTTCCATTTTGACAAAGTTTGTGGGATTCTTCTTGGGCGGCAATGTAATGTGTGGCCTGTGGACCACCGGCTTCTCCTTCACTGTCACTGCGAGAGGAGGCGGCTTCGCCTGCTTCTGCTCCTTGTCCTGAATGCGGTTGAGTATCTGGGGCAGCAGCTTCTCCAAATGCTGGGTGAGATTGTCCTGTGGCTTGTCGCTGACAATCATCAGCTTCTTGGGCACGGACTCTTTCTCCTGCTCCACGACGACGAACATCTTTCGCTTCTTGGGCTGGCCATTCGTCTCTGAATCATGGCCATTCTTCTCGTCCGACTTCTCAGTGATCAAGTAGAGCTTCCGCTTCTTCGGCTGGCCATTCTCCGGGCGATCCATGGCATTTTTCGGGCTAGTGGTTCCATTCTCCAGGAAACAATTTCCATTGTGTGACGACTCCACCAGGGAGGCCAGTGGCAGTGCCACCTCGTAGTCGGAGTTGATGGACTGCACATCGCTGGAGGCCGAGGAGCAGATGGAGTGAGAGCGCTGAGGCACGGGGGTGATGGTAGTCACCGATTTCTTGGCCTGTTGCGGTTTCTGTGGATCTCTTATGGGGATCTGAAATAAAGAAGACGATTGTTAAGACATCCAATGGTACGGGCTAGGGCCTGACTTACATTAACCAGTTGTATGGTGGTGTTGTTCTCCACAATGGGCTTTGTAGCTCCTACTGCACCTACTCCACCTCCTCCTCCTGTAGTATTTGTATCTGTTGTGTTTGTTGTCGTTGGTATGGCCTTGGATTTGCGCAGCGGCGTCATCTTGATGCGCGTCTTGGCCATATTCTGAAAATGCCTGGAGCAGATGCGAAGCTTTTGCAGACCGCCAAGCTTCTCCACACGTTGATCGCTCACACCGAAATGCCGAAGCCAATGGTTGCAGCTGCAAGAGTAGCATGGATAGCATTAGTATGTGTGTGCGAGAGTATTGTTTGTTGCGAAGCCCAACTTTTAGTTAACTTAACACATTTTATCAACCATTTATCAAATATAAACAACCATTCTTGTAGGTAAACACACCAATTATTCCACAGAGATCGCGAGAAAGAGAGAGGCAGTGAGGCAGTGATGGCGCAAATAGTGCAATCGCTTTGGCAGTTCTTTGTTTACTGCAAAAACTGCATTGAAGTTTTGTTCTTTTGGACGCTTTCCCGCCGCAGCTTTCAAATTAGATCCCACTCTCTCTCTCTCTCTCTCTCTCTCCCAGCACACACACGCACAGAAGTTTTGTGTCAGGAAAGCTTTTTTATGCTCATACACATGCTCTCTCCCTCTATTACTTACACGCGCTTGGTTAGTCTGTGAGAGAGAGAGAATGAGAACGAAAGCTGAACGGAAGTTTAGCGACATGCATGTCTTTGCATTAATACCGGCACATTTCTGTTGTGTTGTGTTGTTTTGTGTTGTTGCAGCGCAGCTTCTACTCCACCCTCTCCTCTAGCGCTGCCGACGCTGTGGTGGATGATGGTGGAAGTGCTGCTCATATACTGTATGGATAGGCAAGAAGTCGACAAGTCAACCAATTAGGGTGGACCATGCTACATGGGTTACATGAATATTATGACGTAAATTATTGTTGCCCCTACACTGTAAATTCAAAGATTTTAGTTAGCTGTTTTGGCCATCCTCTATTTTTTTTATCTTCTCCTAACCAACTGATGTTTTCAGATACAGTGCAAACATCAAATCAAAATCATACCAGTAATGCCCTATGCAAAGGGCATCGCAAGTACGGTCCACCCTAAGCTCCATGGCCAATGCCAAAGCAAACAGAATGTTTTTGCAGATCACAGAATAACAACAAAAAGAGAGAGAAAGATGTAAAGGAAGAGAAGAAGAAGCCCCCACATGCATTAAAGGAGAGCGTGAGAGCTATAAATAAACGCAATGACGCGCCCCCTCCTCCAGCTGCTGCTCACCCACATCAGCATAATTGCAACACTCACACAAATGCACTTTGCTGGCATTGAAATTTTCTATGATATCCAAGCGATCGCAGAGAGAGACACAGACAGTTCAATAACCTTTGACTGGTAATAATCGAAGAGGAACAAGCGAAAGCTCGCTCTTGTCTTGGACAAAACAAAAAGAAAACAACAAGCTAAGCTTTGATCGTAAAGCTTTGGAGACGGAACGAATTCCTATGTAAACAGGTTTCAAGTGGTTCTGGAATTATGGAAATTCTGGCAACTCACCGTTGGGCATCGTTGACTGGAAAGCGACGCAGCTCCGATTGCTTCACGTCCTGGCAGCCCATCAGGCAAATCCTCGAAGGCGCCGCCAACCAAGTCTGGGCACTGGGATGCAGGGACCTTGCCTGGCTTATCTGCAGATTGCTCGTCATTCTGGAAGAAACACATGTACGGATAAGAAAGTAATACGTAGTATGTACGCGTAATGCTGCTCTGTTTGTTCATGTACTTAGCTGAAGCATGCTAGGGAGGCCACAGACAGCAACAACAATACACCAGCGTCAGCAGTGAAAAACCACAAAGAGCGAAAAGCACACACCGCTCCCACTCTCCGGCTCGGTTCTATCCGACTCTGGCGACAGCTTTGTTTTGTTGCATTATGTAAAGCTTTCAGCTTTCGTAGAACTAGAGCTTACACAGTCCCCGCGTGGCTGGCTGGCTACTGTTGCCGTTGCTCTTGCTGTCTGGCCGTTTAATATTTACGAAAAAAAACCGATGAAAATTCCACACAAATGGTTGACTCATTTACTTTTAACTCGCATCATCCCTTTTTTGTATCTAGTGTACATAATTTTTACCTGTTGCACTACTCCTCCTCCTCCTAGTCTCTCTCTCGCTCTCTCACTCTCTCTCTATCTCTCTCAGTCTGTTGCTGCACCGAAGCTGCACTCTTAAGTTGAATACCCGCGCTTCTCTCTATCCGCTGCTCAATGCCGTTGTTATCAGTGTGACGATTTTCCACTGGGGGCTTTTTAACACGTTAAAATTCAATTTCAGATGAATTCCTTTGATTTCGAATGGCATGGCTTATCTTAATTAACGCTGGGTGCCGTTCCGTGCCTCAGGCCCGGGCTCTGTTCTTGATGATTCTACTCTCTACGTCACGGTATGACTACCAAAGTTTCATTTTCGTCGTTTTGAAGGCGCAGAAAGCTTTTGAAAGCTGATTAAGCTTGGTTTTTGAGAGCAGAGAGAGCATGAGCATGTGGATCTCTTTCAGTTAAAAGCTCTCAACTTTTTGTTTCCTTTGGATTTATTAATTATCGCTGTAAGAGCTTTTGCTTTCCGTTTCAAATTTAAATTTGGATAGCAGTTGCGCTTATCAATTACGAGGAGTCATAAATTTAGCAGCAATGTTGAATCGACAAGTTTAACCAACGCAAAATTAATAGTGTTAAAAGCTTTTCCATAAATAAAAATTCGAAGAAACGCAGGTGTTTTTCAGGCTATTTCTGTTCATTAATTACATACATTTTACAGGCAATTTGCGGCTGGCAAATACTCATTTGACTATTATTTAAAAGCCAATCAATTGGCGGCTCGACACTGTCATAAATTTCAATAGTTGCTCATTAGGCGATGGAGAAAAACCACGCTGAAAAAGAAGGGGCTTGGATCTAAAGATAAGCATCCACTTGTCACATCGCTCATATTTCATATTTCTTTCCATCTGGAGCCCAGCCATGCCCCACCCCCACCCCCACCCGCACTCCCACCCCACTCGAATTGTCTATGGAAATCGGCTGTCACTTGTCAATTGTTCCATCAGTTGTACTCGTAGCCAGAGGCAGCCTCAATTTTCCAGGCCTTGCAGGCGCTAAAATGCACATCATAAAAGTTTAATAGCTAACTACATATTTTGATGGGGGGGTGGGGGTTAATTTTCATTGTTTTTGCCAGCAATTAATTATTCCGGCCAAATTGTCAATTGTCTGTGTGTGTGCTCAAGTTGATTGCATTTTATGACCGGCTATGGCTACGGGCACAGAACAGAGTAGAACAGAACAGAAAAGAAGCATAGTTATAGATAGGCCCGATCTGTTTTTCCCAAGAACAGATGTGAGTGGGCCGACCGGAGCGGAGTGCTGACTGCATTTGAAATCGCGCTCAGTCAGCATTTTAATTTCTGTCTGATTGAAGTGAATGAAATAGACTTCTCCGAGTGGAAGTGTGTGCCCCCGTTGCCGGCGCGGCGATGCCAGACGGTGATAATTCCCATCGGCATCGCCCATCATCGCTGTGTGGTCTATTCTGTATGTCTGAGCGACAGCCGGAGGGCAATCGTCGTTAACTGCCAGCAGATTATGTGATTGGAATATTGACAATTAGGCGGCTACAAATTGATTTACTTGTAATTTTTTATGGCGCCCCTCATCATGGAATTTGCTTGCTATTCGATGAAGATCAGGAGAGGCAAACAACTATCGTTCTTTGTATAGGGAATGGAATGGAAAAAAAATCACAAAAAGATTCTTGTCAGAAGTGGGATTCGAACCCACGCCTACAGAAGTAGACTGCGACCTGAACGCAGCGCCTTAGACCACTCGGCCATCCTGACTGTTGGAACAACGAGAGTCAGGACCTCTACTCGCCCAATCAAATTAAAGAGTATTTTTAGAGTATTTTAGAGTTGAAACCAAGCAACGATCATTTAACTAAAACATAATGGCCAGATTAACTACAAACTTTATTCTCTAAGCTATTAACCATTAATCAAATAAGTTTCTTTACAAAAAAGGTGCAAAAAATCTTGTCAGAAGTGGGATTCGAACCCACGCCTACAGAAGTAGACTGCGACCTGAACGCAGCGCCTTAGACCACTCGGCCATCCTGACTGTTGGAACAACGAGAGTCAGGACCTCTACTCGCCCAATCAAATTAAAGAGTATTTTTAGAGTATTTTAGAGTTGAAACCAAGCAACGATCATTTAACTAAAACATAATGGCCAGATTAACTACAAACTTTATTCTCTAAGCTATTAACCATTAATCAAATAAGTTTCTTTACAAAAAAGGTGCAAAAAATCTTGTCAGAAGTGGGATTCGAACCCACGCCTACAGAAGTAGACTGCGACCTGAACGCAGCGCCTTAGACCACTCGGCCATCCTGACTCTTAGAAACCGTTGTGACAGAACATACATTTCCAGGAAAAATTTTTTTTTTTGAAAAAAATATAATTAGAATAGCATAGAATTACATGAAAAAGAAAGGAAGGGAAGATTTCGACGTTGTAACTTTAGGTAGCACTGCAGAAACCTATTTCATGAAAAGCATTACATTACGATAAACATGAAAAGTCAATGAAAATAGCTAAATAACTTATCAATAACTTTGATAAACAATAATTCGGACAAGTTTACTTTTCGGTATTTTTTGGTATTTTTATAGACATGTGTACATATTTTCCTTTTCTATCATCTCCTATGAGAGAGACGATTCTTGATAGAAGTGTTTCCACAAAGCCCGTCTAACATAATGAATTCTCTAAAAAACAAAATCGCAGAAAAATGGCCCAATCTCGGCTAACGGAACGGTAGATGATTACTGCAGAATTTGGTAACGCAATGCATGTAACGTTCGTTTGATGCCTCCGCGGTTTCATTACAAACGAAGGGGGAATGGTCCCATTCCGATTCATGGCTAATCATGGCCATACGATCTCTCTTGCTCTCTCTGTCTGTCTTATGTATCATTAAAAACGAGCGGGAACATTGTGAGTTGCTGCTGCGACCGCAACTCTACATCTACATATGTATACCCGATGGCCATTCAGTATGGCCCCGTCCGCCAGAGTCCGCGCACTCATTACACGCCGAAGAGTGTGTGAGAGAGAGACAGAACAGGAATAAGCGCGTGGACTGAAAATTATTTTGTTCCTTCTGGCTATAATAATAATCCGAAGTGATATAGATTCGGCAATCTACTAGATGTGGTCATTTTCTTCAATTCTGTGTTTCTGGTTTTCTAGTATCCTCAATCCTAAAAACCACGTAAATTCGGCCTTCTTGTATTTTTACAGACTTTCGTCCTTTGTGGGGGCGGAAGAGGGTGTGTCAAAATTTTGAAAAAAACTTGATTCAGTGTAATATCACAGGAGTCTGGATATAAAATTTGCTTGCTCTACTTCTTATAGTCTCTGAGATCTAGGCGCTCATCGGGACGGACAGCCAGACATGGCTATATCCTTAGTTGATCGTAGAAAAATGAGCACAACTTGATCAAGGGTGATGTAGATGATAGCCCTCATGATTCCTATTAGATTCACTAGAAACTATATACCGCCACTTGAAAGAAGCAGTCCATTGCATATCAACGTCCAGAATGAAGAAATCGACTCGGCTATTGATGCTGATTAAGACTATATATGTATACTTTATGGGGTCGAAAACGCTTCTTTCAAATCAAGCAACGATCATTAAAATAAAACACAATCGCCAAATTATCCTTTAAAGTATTAACCATTAATCTTAACGACTTTCTTTGGGAAAAAGGTGCAAAAAGTCTTGTCAGAAGTGGGATTCGAACCCACGCCTACAGAAGTAGACTGCGACCTGAACGCAGCGCCTTAGACCACTCGGCCATCCTGACTCTTGTGGCTGCCACAGGCGGCGAGGCGGCCAAAGCGGTTCTATGGAATGGTGGTACCTCTCGATGGACATACGCCTTGTATTACACATGTAGGCCCAATCACACTTAACACTTTGAACCTGCTGCCCACACACCAGCTCAGGCCGGCGAACAATTCCAGATGAAATATTATAAATGGCGCCCCAGAGGCAAAGACAAATTGCCGCTCGGCGGCGCGTCACGGAAAGGTGTGTACTGACAGGGGCAGACAGTTCGACAAGACACGGATTGTGTTTTGTACCTGAGAAATCAACATGCAGCCGATGGAAATGATAATAAAAAGCGGGCAGAAATCAGGTCAACGTCATACATCACACGGTGCAGATTGGCAAGTGTCACTTTTTTTATATATTCCCATTTATTATGCAAGAAATGACAGTTGCCTAAATTGTAATATTCATTGGCCTACAGGAGAGCAGCGGCAGCGGCAGCGGAAGGGCGAGAGATCGCCTCGAATAGAGACGTTCGCCAAGCCTCCAGAGCTCTCGAGTAATTAAGTTATGCGAGAGTGCACGAGACTACGAATTTTGGGCCTACTACTCGCAGGTCTGGTAAATGTCAACCAGCCGGAGCTTGCCACAGCCTGACATTTCACACGCAGCTGCAGCAGCAGTAGCAGTAGCAGTCGGTGCGGTTGGGTATACCCCGGTGCTGGGGGAGTGTCAAGGGTATATGGTGTTCGAACGGAAGTATGCGACAGGCAGGGGGATAACAAGGGGGTTAGCCTGCACTAGTCCTAGTGTCAAGTGTGAGCGTATACATATAGATGGATTTTATGGATCGTTTTAGCGGGTATCCTATAGTCTTAATCTACCAGCATATCTTTACGACTTGCTGCTGCCGCTGCTGTTATTGGTCTCACGCACTTTCAATGCATTTCAATTAGCCCGGGCCGCTCCACTTTGACTTTGAGCCTGTGACTGCGCGTTTGGATATATTTTCCATTTTTATAGACCGTTCGCGATGGCAGACACTTGATAGGCATTTGTATATGTTAATCGGGTGTCCGTCGGGCTGTACGGCAATTGCGGACCGACCTGACAGCCAAAGTTAATTAAAGTTTACGCTTTTAACCAGCCCAGCAGCCAAGCAGCATGCATAATTCCCATTAATTTGCTCGTTAAACTCTCGAGTGTGTGGAGACCGAGACAGAGACAGAGACGGAGATGGAGACCCCTTCAATGACTACCTCAATCCGACAGCAATTGCTTCGAAGTAGGGACAATCGCAATCGCCATAGCATTCATTATGATTAATGATCTCTGAGTGAGCAGAATGGTTTCAGAAAGACCTCTGAGTGAGCATAACCACACACAGCACACACACAGCACAACACACAACCAGAGTGACCCACAAAGGCGACACATTTTCCAATGTTCCAAGAGTTTTCCGCTCGAAAATAGAATTAGCAAATTGCCCGAATGTCAATCAAGAGTGATCAATCAAAATTTGTGCTACTGTCAACTCTATCACCATACAAATAGTATAAATAACCCCCAGAGGCAGCAATGAGCAGTGCAGCAGTGCAGCGGTGGGGCAGCAGCGGAGGAGCGGTGGAGCGGAGGAGCGATTGCAACTGCAACAACAGTTGGGTGCAGCTCCAAACATTTAACTGGAGGTTGTAAATTACCATAACAATTCTGGGGGGAAATATGTGGGTCAACAATGAAGCACAGAACCATGGAACCATAGAGAACACCCCAACAATACAACATAGTAGAACCCCCCAATGATACACACGCGTATGTACATGTGTCAGTGGAGTTCCTAGCATACTCACAAAAGGTTATGCATCGGGTGGGCAGGGGAGGGGCTCGGATGGGTCAATCGTGGGGTCAATGCAAATGGAGTTGGGATTAACAGCACAGCCCGCATGAATGCTAGAGAGAGACTACCTTGAATCCATCTTAGTGCCAGCAAGCGACTAATGAAGTTATTGTCTAATTGTCAAAGATTAAGTCAATGTTAATTCTGAGTCAAAAACTCAAAGAGGTTTAAATCTGTTAGCTTAGATTATCATAAATGATATATAGATATACCATAACAATTAACAGCTAAAATATCATAAATTATGAAGGAAAATTCTTCTATAAAACTGTTGAAAGAGATATTTCCACAACAATCACATTTACAACAGTAAATTTCCATATATTTCTCTCAGGACTCCTTTTTTACGAACAAATCGAAAAGTTCGAATGATTTATATGATAAATTCTACAATACTTCAGGGGTAGGTTGTTCTTACGCTAATCCATCACTAACCTCTAAGAACTGAACAATAAAACTCACTGAAAAACCTAAGATACTAAGCACAATTATACAATTCCTCACCCGAATCTTTCTTCCAGCCGAAAACCATTCAAAACCCACCAGAGACTCCGCCCAAAATCGAGTTCAATTAATTTTCGATTTATCAATATTTCCCCACACCCAGAGTCAATGCTCCTTTTCAAGTTCAAAGTCAGATCGGAGAACACTTCAAAGTATACCCCCTCCGAAAAAGCAAAGCCAAAAAGAGACTTGGTCCGAAACAAACTGCAGACAGACCTCTTCGACTGCCACTTGGTCGGGCATTAATCAATTCGTATTCTCTCCATCCAATATTTGTTGGATCTTTTTCGAATATTTTTGTAGTATATTATGTCGCGACATTTATGCAAAATTTGTACAAAAGTTAATTAACAGGTTTCATTGTTATTTGAGTGTTTTTGCGGCTTTTTTGTGTGTGTTTCCCTTTCGTATTTCGGTTTTTATGGACAAAAATACTATGGGGGCGTATACGTTATTAGGGGGAGACATAGAATGACAGAGAGTGGGACAGAGGGACAGGGGAGGGGCGAGGGGCCTGCGACAGCGACAGTGCAAAGAAAGCGGCTGAAAACCCGTTTTAACTGCGTGTCTAATAGACACTTCATTTAACAAGCAATTTGTATTTTTTCAAAATTAAAATATATTTTCTTACCAATTTTTTCGAGGTTTTTCCATTGCACGTGCAGCCTGACGCAGCAGAGCGGGTGCTGCCTTCACACCCACGCTTTTGACGCCGACGCTGACGCCTCAGCTGGCAGCTGGCAGCAGCAGTTCGGCCTCCCTCTCCCTCCCCTCCTCTCCGCAAGTGAAGAAGCCAAAGTAAATAAAAAGACGAAATAAACAGCAAAAGTTTATGGCTCCCCCGTTCTCTCTCCCTCTGTCTTTGTCTCTGCCGCTTATGCCAGCACGCACCAAATCAAATACAGGTGAGGCATGACTAGAGAGCGCTCTCGTGGCAGCTCAGTGTCCCTCTCAGAAATGTTTTGTGTTCGAGATTGTGAGTGCCAGTACACCTCTCTCACTGTAACTGCACTTGCAAAAGATGAGGCATTGCCGGAGAGACACACCCTACCTTCCTCATACCATGCGAAGCAACAGCTACAGTCAAGGCGGCTCTGCTCTCTGCCCAATAAGCTTTTTCTCCGCCGATCGGCTGCCTGCATCGTCGCAGTCAACAAAAAAAAGCGCAGCGCGACGGTTCAGTATTTTTCTTGGCGGAAAGTTTTCGCGCGTATTTCACTTCGGATTGAAGAAAATAACAGAATTGTGGAAAATTTATGCTTTTTCTTGTTGTGAAAAGTGTTAAGTGATGTAGAATAGAGTTTTAATGTGTGTCTTCCGCACCCCAGCACCCGATCCCCGGCGAATGCAATTACGAAATCTTGTGTGAAATGTGTGCGTGTTTCTTGTGCGTTTAATTTTATTTCGGCTTCTGGCTTCTGGCTTCCATGTGTCCGTCTATAAATAACAACCACTGTGAGTGATAGAGCAGGCGAGCGGTGGAGCGGGGCAGGAGAGGCACAACAAAAGACGAAAAAGAGCTAAAAATGAGAGATATCAAAAGCATAAGCTGACGGGTTGATTGACTTGCAGGAATTTTGTGAAAAAAACCCCACTGTTCCTCCTCCCCAGCAGCAGCAGCAGCAGTGCAGCAGAAGCAGCAGCAGCAGCAGCAGCAGCGCCCCAACAGCGGTCGCGGTCGCAGCTTCCGTTGCGCTTATCTGTCGGCGCAGATTTTGACGACGCCGACGTGAATCGCTAATGAAATGAATCGTCCCATGAATCGCGTTTTCTGTAAGTCTCGCTGCACATCCAATTAAGCCCACAGATACGGTACGATTGTACCTTTGTAAATGTATATTTCTGCAAAGTCATAAACCCTGAAAGTGTATACATTTGGGGAATTTATTCCACTGTAAAGACAGACGCACGTCAATGCTCTGCCCATAAAAACCGACATAAACGTCCCGTCAATCAGAGGAAAAGGGCAAACGATACTCTTCACACGCTCTCTGCAGATAAATTTCACACGAAAGATCAGAAAAATCAGGATGGCAACGATTCTGCGGAGTCGAATCGTTGGATACCCTTACAGATCCATTGATGCCAGGAAATCTTTGCATAGCCACCATCTCTTAGTACTCATATTAGCCTCTTAAAGGCGGACAAGCACCAAGAAGCAATTTTAATGTTAAACACAAACAGCACGAGGCCCCCTGCCTTAAAGACCTGCAATTTATTTGGCAAAAAGTTTATTAAAATCTCATTAATTTCCAAACAAACTAACGGCTGATGACACCCACACACATCGTTCACACGGTCCACACCCCCTTTGGGCGGTGGGTGATTCCGGGAAGCATACACACGATCCGTAACCTCATGACCAGCCTGTGGTTTTTCTAAACAGCTTGTTTTTGTATATTCCGCCACATACTTTTCCCATTTCCATTTCCATATCCATTTTCCATTTCACTTGATTGAAGTTTTGGCCTTTTGCACATGTTTTTGTTTAGAATAAAAATATTCCATAAATAGATCCCACACACCACACTAGCAAACCCACGAGGTGTATTTATTTTCATTTTTTGCCTGATGGAAGCCAAAAACTGCACAAAATAATAAGCAATTTTAGGGAAACAAAACAGAAAAGTAAATATAGGTGAAAATATAAGTAAAAGTGGGGAAAACAAAAGAAAAACATAGAGTAAAATGGCACAGGACAAAAAGATTCTTGTCAGAAGTGGGATTCGAACCCACGCCTACAGAAGTAGACTGCGACCTGAACGCAGCGCCTTAGACCACTCGGCCATCCTGACTGTTGGGATGAGCAGACCAAAAGCACATTTCCTACCGGTGGCCTTGCACTCGAATGCTGCCATAAATCGAACCATAAACACATTTTTATAGAAAGTCTATTTGCATGCGAGAAGAACCATATTTGTATGGTAATTTTTGTACTTTTTCTTGTAATTAGAGACTCGCTCGACTCGACTCGACTCGATTACCGTTTGTATTTATTGTTAATGCCCTGCAATTACAATACTAATTGGCTGTTGAGTAACAAGAACTGTACAATTTCCGATGCGGAATAATTGCCAATCGAAACGATTCGATCAGCTGCTTTGCTCGCTGCTGCTGCTGCACTTTGTACAAATGCCGACAAATTGTTAACAAAGTCGGTTTTCGCCTAGCGATAAGATTTATCTTCTAGAGGGTGGGGCCGGCCACAGAACAAAAGAGTGACGTAGCGCACAACCCAGACAATATTTATATCTATGGATATCTTTTTTATGAATTTCCCAAAAAGGGGGGAGCACAAAAGGCGACTTGGAAATGAGGTCAAGACCCGCAGCATTCTTCTGATTTAAGCCAAAGCCAAAAGCGAACTCTCGCTAATAATCCGGTTGAAGGGGGCGTGGCCGCCTGCTACCATGGGAACCGAACCCTTCTCATTAGCCGACGCCGCGGCGGCGGCCCCTCTATTGTGGGGATTTCGTCTTGTTTTATATTCCGTAAAATAATTTATTATGATTGCTGGCTGCGAAGAAGATCTTTGGAAAATGTTGATTTTAATGAGATTTTCGAGCAAACACTTGACGACAGTTTTCCCTCAAAGAATTCGAAATTAGTTTTTGTTGCCGAAGAGCAGAATGGAATAGACGGAGCCATTGTTTATGCCTTGCCTTTGACTCAATGCCGACATCTATAAATACATACATATATATTCCTCTACACACACATGTGTATGTGTGTGTGTGTGTGTGTGTGTGTACATTTGCGGATAGATATGCCCAGACATATGTCTGTTTCGCTGTCTGAAAGATGAACGTAATTTGCATTTGCGCATTTTTCTGGCTAATTATTTGTTTATCCAAAAGGAAAATAACCAAAAAAAGTACGAAGAAGAAGAAGAGTGCGGAAAAAAGGGAAAACTCGGAATTCAAATTGAAAATTGTTTTGACAAGCTGCGAGAAATGATATTTGCCATTGAACTTGTGATTTTCCCGCAAATGAAATAAACAATTTCCAGGGGAAAGGCAATCAGCTCTCAAGTGATGTAGAAGAAGAGTGCGAATGCGAGTGCGAATGCAAGTACAAGTACAAGTACGGGCTGGCGGAGAGCTAAAACCAGAGCCAGTTCTAGTTTCAAGGCAAAAGTCGGCTGATAAGTTATAGTAATTTATAATCATCGAAATGGGTCAGCGCTCATAAGTCAGGCCAGCAATTGCGCACGCAATTTTTTATTCATTTAGAATGCATCAAAAAACCATTAAATAAAGTAAATATACACATAACAAGATATACATATGTACAGTGTACAGTGTACAGTGTACATACAGCATACCCGTACCCGACTCGTGTGCCAGTCTGCTGTCAGCAATACAGAAAGGTGATATGTGACACCGTTTTTGGTATCGAGTAAAGGTGGAGAGTTGGCATTTCTCCCCTTTATTTTTCATGTGTATTTCTGGTGTTTTTGTTTGTATTTTGATTCCAATTCGTGGACTGCGATTCCAGGTTAGGGGCTCAATGCCATTTCTCGTGCAGTTCTCTGGGTCATTTCTGTGCTGCATTACGTACTGCACATATGCAGAAAAAGCTGGATCGAATGGCATATCGACTGCGTCAACAAATTGGGGGAATGGTAATGGGAATCGCAAGCGAAGGCATTTGTCGCACAAGGTCTGGACAGGTTTATATCAGTGCAGTCGCAATCGCAGTTGCAGTCGCAGGTCTGGTCTGTTTTGCCACCGATTGCGGTTCGTATTGCCGGGGCAGGGATTTCCTAGTGCCATAAACCTGTATCCATTAGCTCTTTCAATGGAGCTCATGGTCAGACATTTGATGAATGACTTGTTCGTGTTCGTGATAAGCCCTTTTGCGGTACGGTACGGCACGGCACGGCACGCCTAATGCACTTTAATGCCCCCTCTTACGATTCGAACGGCAAAGTACTCGGAAAACGTGTCTCTCCGATAGAGCTTTTGCTGTTTTATTGAAGTCCTATAGTCAACAATTGCTTGTGTGTGTGATTTCAGAGGGCTTATCGAACCGAATTTCGTACAAATATATATATTTTACAAAATAAATGAAGAAAAATGAGAAAGATGAGAAAAAAATCTTGTCAGAAGTGGGATTCGAACCCACGCCTACAGAAGTAGACTGCGACCTGAACGCAGCGCCTTAGACCACTCGGCCATCCTGACTGCTGAAGCAGCGAGTGCCAGATTCCAGTTTCATATCCAACTAAAATGAGTTTATATTATTTTTGTATTTATAGGATTTATAATTTTTAAAAATTAAAGAGAATATCTAATTAAGATTTAATTAAAAATAGAAAATGCTGGAAAAAAAGTCTTGTCAGAAGTGGGATTCGAACCCACGCCTACAGAAGTAGACTGCGACCTGAACGCAGCGCCTTAGACCACTCGGCCATCCTGACTTGTGTCCGACGAGTGCCCAAAATGGCATTAGAACCGTGGCCGATGCCAGAGAACAAATAGAAGAAAAGCAAAGTGCATATTTCGTTGACTTGTGTATAATTTGTTGTTCCACATAAATAATTTTCACTCTCCGCTCGATGCCCGGTGCCCGATGGTCGATGGTCGATGGTCGATGCCCCCTCAGTCGTTCAGTGGTCAATGGTCGTAGATGATGATCACTGCCCGCAGCAGCTGGAAGACCTGCTGCCGTGTGACTGAGTCGTCGTTCTGGAATACCTTCATATTGGCTCGAATAATCTTCACAAAGTCATCCACGCGCTCCAGGGTGCAGTGGCGCAGCATGACGGTCGCTCTGGTGGACAACAAAATTTTGGCCAGGCTGAAGTAGGAGCTGACGAACTCCTCCATGAACCCCAAATGCTTGACTTTGGCGATTTCCTGGTGCTGCAGGAAGACGTCCTTTATGTTGGCCTTTGTGATTTCCGTGTGCATTATGTCGAGCCACGCGTTTTGGATGTAGGGAATGTGTATATTGTAGTACCGCCAGAAGGTAGCGTCTAGAACAAATAGAAATTTCTTAAAGAGTTTCGCGTACGCAGCCTTGTCGGAGAGTTTCCTCAGCACATTCTGGCTTATCACGTTGTTGTGGAGCAGCACGAAAACTGCCGGGAACATCGGTAGCTTGGGCAACTCATTTCGGACCAAATTCACCAGAATATCGCTCAGAAACTCGGCAATGTCCGCCACCCTGGCATCCTCCACGGCACTCGCGTAGAGCACGAGATGAAGGGGATGTGAAATGCCGCAGAGGCTAAACACCAGAGCCGTATAGTTGGCGTTCAGCGAAATGGCATCGAAAGTCAGGAAACAATCGCACGCCTGATCGCATCCAATGGTGGCGGTCCTCTTGAGTATGTCATCCGTTCGCTTCACGTACTTGTGCTCCAGCTCCTTGGCTTTAAGGGGGCTGTAGTAGAGCTCCCGGCATTGGTGCCTGTGCGTGTCTGTAAGCTCGAGATATGGCCGCAGGTTCTCCAAGTTCAGCTCATATGTCATCTCGAGCCTATTTCCAGTGGAGCTCAGGGCTAAAACAAAATAAAACAAAGAGGAGTAGTGCCTCGGAGCCGTCTAAGCATCGGATTTATTTACTCACAGATTTGGATTTATTCGACAAAATTCTAGAGCATGATGTTTGAAGACCACCCCATCCTGATCTGCAATCCAGTTGCGTTCACATTCCGAGCCGTAAGAGGAGTCACCTTCTCAGTGCTGAAAGTATGTACAAATAAGCCTCCTTAGTGTGAACTTTGACTGGTTGAACAGTACTGTACTCAACTGTACTTCTGCTAGTGAATTTTCATCGTTTCTTCTCATCCTGGCCGCACACAGCCCTCGTCAGTAGATTCAGTGTATTCGCCATGACTTTAAAATGTAATTTTGGTGCAGAACTCTTGAAAATTGCACTGATAAATTTCGGTGTCAAGTAAACGATGTATCCCCGGCCTGCCTACACTCTCAAATAACTTGGCATTGTGCAACACTGACACGCCCTGTCAATATCGATAATTGCTAAATACACTCCACCACTCCATCACCCGCACCCGCACCCGTACCCGTCCGGTCTAGTCTGTCTCAATTGGAATGATTAATGTCTGGCATCTTTGGCATCTTTTTTCGTTTTCAGATTTAAGCGTTCGTTTCGCTGCAATTTGCATAATTGCAATTTATTGTAAATCCGTGTGCAAATATGCAACAAATTTGTGCTGCAGCTCTTTAAGGCAAAACCAGAGGCCGACGGCTTTTCATGAATCTCGCTTTTCTGTCTGAACGTTTGTTTATTTTTTTCTTCTTTCTGTCATATGCAAATTGGTCCCGCGACTCTCTGGCACTTCAAAAGAAAATTCCTTGCGCCTGATATCTGTGACGGCGGCTTGGCAACCCTGTCGCACTGTCGCACGAAAATCAATCAGTGGTGTGTGTGCACCTCTGACAGAAACGCTAATTAGTTGTCAGCATTTGTGCATGGCGAATGTCTAAGTGGGTTAGCGGCTCGATGATCGATCAATCGAAAGAGTACCAGAAGGTCCTCCTCCAGCACAAAGCAGCTTTGAGCAGTACAGTGTTGGAAAACGCCGTCCCATAGTGGCTTATGCGAATGTACACCAAGTGAAAGGGGAACTGGATGTTAGGATTCCACATATGTAGATCAAGGCCCCAGAGGCCCCACGACAGATGTTCCCGGGTTCAAGGGCAGTTTTCGGTATCAACGATCTCTCCACCCACGAAACTTCTAGACAAACAAAGCCATGAGCCTATGATACATTCGCGTTTCCAAGTAATTTAACTAAAATTAATTTCATTTTACCCCAGATGCCGATGTATGTGTGTGTTTAAGCGTTGTTTTTTGTTTTTTTGTTTTGTATATATTACAGATTAAGCCGAGAATTAAATGGCATATAATCATAACCATATTATGGTCGCCGGAGATCCCACGCAAAGTCACGAAAATTGAGCAAAGCGACGGACGCCACACAGCGACTGCTCATTGTCTATGCGACCACGTAACGCGACTCAAGTTCAAAAGTGAACGACGGACGACGGACGACAGCAGTGCCACGACGGCGTGGCAGCATCCATGCTTATAGCCAAGTGCATCCATGAATAAAAATGGCTTTGAAGCCGTAATTTAACTCAGAGAAAAGAAGTGCTGAAGAAACAATCGTCCAAGGACCATCTTTTGCCGCTTATCCAACAAAAGAAAGATTAATTTAAAGCGTGACAAATAAAGAGGAGAAAAGAAACGCATTTGAGAGGTGCTGAGTGCACATTTCTCAAGGCAAAAAGTGGGTCACAAGCCATCGGTCACGTTCCAAGAAAAAATTGCAGTGGCAGTGGCAGAGCCAGAGGCCGGGGCAGAGGCAGAGCCAGAGACAGAGGCAAAAGCCAACAGCTGTCGTAAAAGTTGTTCGCTGCAATTAATTGTTGCTTTTGTTTATACAAATAATTATGCAACTTGTTGCTGCAGTTCTCTGAAAGAGAAAAACTGAATTCATTGATAAAAAGCGAAAGAGACAGAGACAGAGAGAGAAAGAGAGAGGCGTCCGTCACGTAGCCATGAATTCGCCGCAGCTGGTGGCGCAAGCACACGATTCTACTGAGAGCAGCGGCCACGGAAGCGGCAGCAACGCCGGGGCGATGCCGATGGCGATGCCGACGCCAGCGGGAAATAAATATGCGCCTGGACGTAGGCTAGCCGCGAGGCAAACTCTTCGATTGGCCATACCCAAGCATCAGGGGGATCCACTGGCACTTCCGCACCCACACCCACACCCACACCCCCACACACACCCACTGCCGCTCCACGCACACGCACATCCGCATCCACAGACGGGGGGCATCTATCGGCACTCGCCATCGCAGCTGCCACCGGCGCCCATACTCAAGAGAGCGGCTGGGAGCAGCAGCATCCCCAAGTCCGCCTCACCGCTGGAGTCCCACAACCTGCCCAATGTGACGCCCCACAGTGGGTGTGGGAGTGGAAGTGGCAGCGGGAGGATCGCCTACAATGTGGCAGGCGTGGGGGGAGGCTGCTCTTCGAGTGGCGCCTCTTCGGGCTCGAATTTTCTGGGCGTGCGAAAGCCCAGCCTCACATTGAACTCCTCGGATATAAGGAACAACAACGATTTGTTTGCATTTCCCAAGGACATGTCGCCAGCACTGGAGTTGAACGGTGAGTGGAATAAAAGATACATATTTTCAGAGGAAGATTCCATTGTAATTGTGTGCCATTGTGGTTTTAGAACACTCCCACTCTCCCCTGTTCACGGACATGTCTTCAGCCAACAGCAATGGCTCGCCCACACATCATCACCAACTGGGAAGGCTCTTCAGCCTGAGTCCTTCGAGCATACGAAGCTATGGAAACGTGAGTACAACCTTTGATAGATCCTTAGATATGAGATGAAACGGCTAGAGAACTAAACTCTTATGAGAGGTTAGGGAACAGGCCAATAGCTTGAAGGAAAGAAGGGATCGCTTAAAGATTGGGTAGCTTACCATCTTGGGTGCTAGTTGAGGAATAGAGGATTGAAGATTTCCATCACACTGTAGGGTATTCTTGAGTTAACTTTCAGCCCAAGGCTGTGTCTCGATTCTCGAAACGGCAGCCAATGTTTATGACTCACTTTGGAGCGAGGGTCTTCCCTTGATTCCCACTCGAGGAGGTACAACTCTTTAGGGCCAGTTCTGAAAGTTGAACCCCTCTCTTTCCGATACACCATGCTCTGGGCCTTTGCTGTTGACCCAGAGCTAAGTCCAGACTGAGCTTTACAGTCAGAAGTCCCCCCCATTCTACATACAGGCCATATTTACCCAAAAATACATAACTCACACCTCACACGCGACGACTCTCGTTCTGGGGACTGGGTTCTCGGGCCTGGAATGGGGAGGCACTCCCTTTCTTGGGGACTTTCATAAAACCGGCTCTCCCTCTGGCTCTCCCTCTCGCGCTTGTTGTGGCTGTTCTTTATGTAAATAGGTAGAAAATAGCGTCCGACTCGACTCGACTCGACTTAATTAATAAATAACATTTAGCACGTTTTCAAAACGAGTCACAAGAGAGAGGCAAACGAGAGAGAGAGAGAGAGAGAGAGTATGTATATTCGTAAAGCTAAAACCACATTATTGGATGGCTTATGGGATGGTTATGAATAATCGGGCATTTGGCGTTGATTTTTTAGCATGGCTCGTGCGTCGTTAAGCGAAATGCCCTACGTGGGGTAGATCCGATCCTACCAAAAGGTTTGTCACACTTTTCTATAAGTATTATTATTTACTGATTACCGATTGGGGGGAATGTCGGACATTAATTGTAGATCGAATCTGGGGGTGGGACCTACAACAAACTTTCAATTAAAAACAGGAGAAAGATGACCTATATTTGAGGCTATGATAAGATGATTACGGGCATACAAGAATGAGATATTTATATACTTTTATTGGAGTTTTAAAGATGATTTATAGTGCCCTGGATGATCATTTGGAAGAGCTTTGGGGAGCTTTCCTTGCTGTAGATCGTCTTAAGAGTTTTATATGAAAGTTATAAAAGATCCGAATATTCCTTAAATTAAAATTTGTAAAAGATTTTATGATATTTTATGTAAATTTAGAAGCTTAAAAATAGTATTTTAAGCCTTGGATTCGAATCTTAACCCTAAAGTTCCCAAAAATAGTTCTTGATTTTCCCTGCCGTTCGCTCAAATCGGTTTTTCTTCTTTGCCGATCTATAGGGTATTCCTTGAACCCAATGATCAATTAATTTCTCTCTTCTTGGGCGATTCTTAACTATTTGACAAGCTCTTCAGTTCCAAACACACAAAAGAAGAACGCAGGAACGTGAGTTGTTGTCGAACTTGGAAGATTATAATGAAGATTATATGAGAAGTTGGATGTACAACACATTAATTGGTTCTTCCGCGAGAACGAGAGAGGGAGAACACAAGAACACACACAGAGAGAGAGAGAGAGCGAGAGAGAGATATAAAAGAGAGTGTTATACGGAGAGAGAGAGAGAAAATCGATTAGTCGGACAGAACCAGAAGCCCAGAAGCCCAGAGGGAATGAAGCCGGAGGGACGCCACAACCAAAAAAAAAAAAGCTAACGCGATGTCGGGGAGAGGTTTGCTGTGGGGCAAAATATACCCAAAGCTCCCAAAAAACACACAAACACAGATACAGATACAAATACACAAAGATTCAGATATATGAAAGCTACAGACAGACTGTGTTTTTGGTGCGGCATTTTGTGGTTTTCGTAAAGAATTCCATTTTCAGTATTTGCTGAATTGAGATGCGCACCGGTTCGGTCGAAGGTCTCGTCTCTGGTCTCCCGTCTCCCGTCACCCTCTGTCTCTCTATCTCTCTGTGGATTCTCCCTGAATTTATGTAAAATATTTTCTGATTAATCGCCCAGACACTTACACTTACACTTACCTACTCGAGTACTCGCCGCACTTTTGCCTGAATGTTTGAGCCAGCGCTGGAGGAGAGCTGTGCCCGTGGCTGTAGTTTGCTTCCCTCAGTGTCGTGTTTCAGTGTCGAGTGTTCGGTGGTGCTTCGGCAGTGGATGTGCAAAATTCGTATAGCATGGGCAATCGTTTGAGCGGTCTGTGGTGCAAGAAAACAACATTGAACATCAGCAGCAAGAGTGAGGAGAAGGAGAACCCCCAGATTGCCACGGACAAGTCCAAGAGAATCCGAAGAAAGTCAAGTGGCAGTGGCGGTGGCAGTGGCAGTGTCAGTGATGGTTTCAGAGGCACCTTTCGCCTTGGCAGCGTCCGTCGTTTATCGTTAACGAAGGATAACCACAAGAAAGGATCGGCCAGCAGCAAATCTGACCCAGATCCGGGCATCTCCACCATAGAACACACCTATCGCGAGCTTATCCAAAACCCCATCCACACTGCAGCGGATCCCAGCAGCAACAGCATGAAAGTCAATCCCCAACTTCTGCCATCCGCTGTCAAGGTAAGTGCGGTGCAATTCTCTATGGAATTCCACAATTATGTCATGATTTGAATGGGAATTGGAATCCGAATCCGAATCCGAAATGAAACTATAAACAAAAGACAAACTTGAATTATTTTGATATGCTTCCGAGGTTCATGGCCAGAACTATGAAATAATTTGGGTTTTGTTTTGTTTTTTGTTTGTTTTGTGGATAAGGTCGGGGTGCCAGTGTGCGACTCCTACGATGCTGATGATGATGATGATAGTGTCATTAGCATTTCTTGTGTGTAAAGGCGGATGCTTGTAAGGTGTCTCGTCGCTGGGGATTATCGCAGATAATTTATGACTGTTCTCTAATTGAAATTGTACATAATACTCGGATAAATGGGGGGGATGTATGATGGCATAAATTAAAAGGGTTTTCAGATGATTATTCAATAGAAGGTGCAAGAAAAGCGCCTCAAAGGTTTGGCTTTGAGTCTGCATCTATTGTAGGTCTTCTGAGGCAAAATTGCACATCGACCGAAGGGCACTGCTGCATTACACGATCAACTTTGAATTGAAGCTTTTTAGATTCAAATACTTTCTATAATAGAAAGTCTATCACTAAATATGTAGTTAAATAAACCCTATAAAGTAGTACTTTTCCAGATATTATGTTTCAAAAAGGAATTCCATCAAAATCATTGCAAACTTCAGTGAAAATCTTCGTGAAATAAAAAACACCAAAAAAGGGAGCATAAATTGCCCCCCTCCCCCCAAGATCCAAGCAGAAACCAGTCTTTCCCGCCGATGCTCCCCTTTGGATGTTGCAGCGATTAAATGTTGCATCCAGGCAATACGATTACGATTCTCGATTCACTCAAGTGACCCAATTCTTCGACTCACAAATAAATCACGAAATACACAGAAAAAGGCAGAGATAAAAGGGAGAAACGAGGGATACGGGATACGAGAGAGAAAAGAACGTGTTAAGCACGCTTTGCATATAAATAAAATGTACAATCTCCAGTCTCCAGACGAGGGAAAAGGGAAATGCATCAGAAATCAATTACGCATGAAAATTCCAGCAACGAGAAAACCTGAAGCGCAGGCGCCCCCAATGGTGCCTGGAAAAAGGGCGTGTTGCACATTCAATCGCGTGGAGCTGCGGCCCCAAGCTAGGCCTTAGATATGCACATACATACATACGTGCATGGCGGATGCTTCCATCAGGCGGCGGCTCCCACGAGGATGAGTCAGCGCTGAAAACTTTTGACACACGATCGCTGTTTTGCTGCACATTTGGCGACTTGATACCCGGCTTTAAGGTGCGGATGATTCATACTTGTTTTAGGCGAAAGCCGCGACCATTCATTGATTCATTCATGGATAGAAGATACCTCCCATACGGGAAGAGGAGGAAGAGGAGGGGCAGCAGCAGCTGTAGATACTTTTCAGATGGAAAGTGACTCAGGAGCGGCAGGACTTGACTAAGTTTGTGTCTTAAATTTGGACACAAAACATCTCTCACTCAAAGAAATGGGCACAGCATTTAGTGACTAATTTGCGGGTGACCCGAATAGCAAAAGTATCTGAAAGAACGAGGGATTTGTGTGTCTTCTGAGAGATGAACGGAATGATGAATGGTCCGTCCATTCGTCGTATGGATTGCATAATACTCACAGAAGTGTGACCTTCCCAGGCAGTTCAATGGACACACAACCGCGGATGAAGTGAAGAGAGTATCTGGTCGGTTCAAGGTGGATTTTCACGCTTTTCGGACACGGTTTTGCTTACATTTTGCTCCACTTGGCCATTTCCTGGAAACGCTAAAAGGAAAACACACAACTTTCGATAAACAAATGGGCCAAAAAATCAATTAGATTGAAGGAAAGAAACCCGAAAGCCAAACAAATGCCAGAAGATGTTCTCCGCTCCATTTGAAAAGCCACCGAAACACGTGTCTGTTTTCCAAATCGGCTTTTGTTTAAACAAAGTAAATGGCAAAATCATGTAAATAAATACAAATTAAATAGACAAAATGCAGGTGAAAATCGATGCCAGTTTTCGTATGAAAACCATGAAAGTGCCTGCCAAAAATGCCTGCTTTGCTTGAAGGAAAAACGTGTAAAAACTACTAAGTAAATACCGAGAAATCATATTTATTTGTGTGCTGTTTTGACGCCTTTGGCACGCCCTCAACAAATTCAAAAAATTAAAAAAAAAAACAAAAAAAATTGCATTGAGGCGAGAAATAAATGCGCCAAAAAGTCAAACAAAAGACCACTTTGTTTGGGCCCCAACGCAGGAGAGAGCCCCCCAGCGGGAGAGAAACGATGATCGCTCAGGCAGTGCTTCTCTCTCCTGCCCTCTCACTCTCTCGCTCTCTCTCTCTCTCGCGGCTCCGACGTCTAGTGCGCCTCCGTTCTGCGGGCCTCCGTCAGTCTTGTGTCGAACCCTCAACCGTCGAGTCCATTGAGCGCATTCGAAGACAACGACAAAAGTCCAATAAATATCTTTCTAAAAAGAGCAACAAATATCTCTGAAAATTACCAACAACAAATGAAACTTTTTTTTTTTGCATATAAAATTACAATAAATCGTGAAATGTTTTTGTTTGTTGTGAAATAGATAGGAAAATGCCTCAAAACCAAGTGAAAAGTGCGTAAAATTGAGAGCATAAATCTGAATGAATGCTAAAAATAAAGTATATAAAAATATATTTTAAAAGCACATTTTGTCGCCATGAAAATGTCGGAATTTTACATGAAATAATTAAGAACTTTTGTGCATAATTTACTACAAAATAAATGGAATTAATGGCTAAATAAATTTAAATGGAAATCATAAAGAATTTGTGTGATAATTTAATAAAAAAAAAAGAAAAGAAATAATAATTTACATGCAATTCCAAGGAAATAATTTACAAAATTTAGTGCACATTAGAATATATTTTCATAAATTGTTGAAATACAATATTTAGTGGGCTAATGAAACGAGTTAGCAGCAGAGAAACAGAAACCAGTTCAAACAAAAACCAGCTTAAAAATCATTGCGTAGGCATCGCCGCATCGACAGAATCCACAGACAAGAAATCAATCAGACAGAGGCCCACGCTTTGGGCCCAGTCTAGTGGCTGTGGCGTGGTGTGGTGTGGCCCAAAACAAAAGTGCAACAGGAAAACAGGCAGTGCTGACGACGACGCCTATTGCGGCTCGCCCGAGCGGAAACTCATTAGCCAACAAAAACAACAGCCACACACTCCAAAACAAAAAAAATATGCAAGCGGAAATGGGGGAAAAACCATCAGCACGTGGGCCCCACAAAAACACAGAGAGCTCCCCCCCCACTCCACTCCCCCTACTCCCTGGGTGTGTGTGGGCTTTGAACTTGCTTTTGAGTTGTGAAAAACCAGTCGAAAGTCGAATCCGAGTCAAGGTCTCTCTGGCCATAAGATGGAAATGTCATAAAACGTTAGTTTATGTTAATTCTGTGGGTTTTTTCATCGACCTCCAAATGGAGTTTGAGCCAATGGAAAATTCTGGAATGTCTACTCGATCTGGTCCATCCATCCCCGTGGAGATTCAAGTTCGAAAAGGTCTTCCTTTTATGGTGTTGTGTTTCCAGTAGAAGCTGCATTGTTAGGTTAGTCATCTTTAGGGCGATTCCATAAGCATTTCCATAGCGTTTCATAGATAACCATAAAAAGGCCTGTTAAGATCCAAGATCAGCCATCAAACAGAGCCACACTTTCAATGATAGTTCCATCAGTTCCATTTCGGCTGTGAAATGCAGGCCCCCGGGGCATGCCGTGCCAGGCCCACAGTATCTCCGAGATACACGAAATTCTAGCCACTCCAGCCGACACGGCAAACCAGTTCTTGTGGCATTTCTTCTTGTGCGTAAGCCGCTCTTTTTTATATCTTTGTATCTTTGTATCTTTTGTGTGTGTGTGGCTTTTGTTGTCTGGTTAACGGTTCCTCAGAATGCGAAATAAATACATATAAATAATCACAATGCCCGCGCACAGACAACCAGATGCTTGATAATTGTTTTTGTTTATAAGATTCGCCCCCGAATGGGGGGCCGGGGGGGTAGGGAAATACATGAACTTTTTCCGAAAATATGTATGGAATTTTCTGAATGTGATTATGGAACACAAAGCCAAAGTTTTCCCCTGTCTCTGTCTCTCTCTGGTTTCTGTTTGCTGAAAGGAATGCTAATTGTTTTACCTGTTCTGTTAATTGTTAATAATGAATGCAAATGAAATATGCTATTGTTTTTCTCGTGTGCTTTCTGGCCTAAGAATTTCCAGGAAAAATGCCAATGAACCTCTCAGAATATCAATAAAGCAAAATAAAAGTAAACAAAAGAGTGTATAGGGTAAAAATCCCCCCATCCGAACGGTACCGAAAGAATCGAAAGAAGCGAAGAAGTTTCGGATAAAGTATTCGAATAGAGTGAACGATAAAGAACGTCTTTGAATACTGCGGAGAGTGGACAGTGAATCCATCTACGACCATGGTTGTCACCTCGACGCGAAGTCCACTGCTGGCGCAGTCGCAACCCTCGAATGCCGCCTCAAGTGGCAGCCACACGGCGGCAGCAGCACTGCGATCCCGCTTGATATTCCCCCGGCAGCATTATCAGGTAATTGATAATCCCCTTCAGTCCCTGTCTCCCGGCCCCTGCCCCCTGTCCCTAAATGGAGACATAACAATGCGTTTTTTTTTTTGGTGCGTGGCAGGGGGGGGCATAGAGCAATGAGTGGCAGTGGCACAGGCGTACATTAACCCCAAGGCGCCGTGCCATAGCTGGAAATGACCGGTAGGGCAGACGACAGACAGTCGGCGGACAGACGGACGGACGGACGGACGGACGGACGGACGTCTCTCCTAATGGTTATAAAATCAAGTGAAAGGCAGAAAGGCGCACTCAGAAATACCGTATTTATGGCTCTTGTGTGTGTGTGTATAGAAATCTTTATGATTCCATATTTTTGTGCTCGTTCCCATTGTTCTCCCCCCGAGAGTAAGAGAGAGATACAGACCCGGAAAGAACAGAGCACAAAAAGGGCCTAAGACGGAGGCGCAATCCGCCAGTCCAGGGCATGTAAAACTGTTAATGTTGTCGCCCTATCCACTATTCTCACTTCCACTTGCACCCTCTCCCTCTCTCCCTCTCCCTCTCCGCTGATAAGAGATTTTGTGAGCAAAGGGAATACTATCTAGAGGGAGGTCTCCAGAGGAAATGCCAATTTGTTCATTCGATATGCAGATTGAAACAACCAGAGACTGTAATCACGACTGAGGAGAGTGTGAAATGTTCCAGAATTTCCAACTAGAAATAAAGATAAAAGATTGAACGAACCCACACAAAGGCCAACCAGCCATTCAATGCTTCAATGAATGTCAGGAAACTGACTCTGAACGCCCACGGACTTGTTGAATGCCGAGTCAAAGAAACCATCTTCCAGGAACGAAAGTTCTACTACAACCCATTCGAAATTCCTTCCTCCAGATAGCGCCATCAAATGCTCCATAGTTTAGGAAAAACAATCAGCAATGGCCTCAATGGCAAAGGCAGTTCCTTCAAAACTGTTTTCTGTGACGCCTCTAAATGGGATTTTAATCGCTTTACGATCCCAGAACGTGAACCTGAAACGCACTCAAGACCGAAAGCCGAAACGCATTTGGAGGATAGCTGTACCTTGAATTTAATATCCCACCCATCGAGAAAAAACATAAACATAAATATTCGAACACGTTTTTGTGATTTTGCGTTTCATTGGAGAGCAAAAAACAACAGAGCAACATCCCATGCCCGATAATCGAACCACAAGAATGGCAGGGAAAAACCACAAAGTATTCAAAATGCCGGCACATAAATCGCACAGAATTTTGTTTATAATTAATTTCATGCGGCGTTTGTTTATGGCGATTCGAATGGAAATGTGCGTCAACTGCAGTTTTCCATAGGGGACGGGACTTTCAAGCGCTCCGTTCCATTCCGATCCGTTCCGTTCCCCGAAAAAAAACAACATCTGTCAATTTGCACTTTCGACCTGCGACAAGGCGAAAAAAAAGAACAGCCCGGGGCCAGGGCACTGCCAGGGCTCTCCCCACAAATTGGTTAATGATTTCAAAGAACATTTTCTGTTTCTGTAGAGACTTCTCTATTCTATATATATTTATATCTATATTGTGCGTGGATCTGCCACGATCTGGATCTGGATCTGAATCTTTGTTGTGCGCATTTTCTTGTTTCTTTCTTTTGTTTCGACTCTAAAGTGGAACCGAATGTTTTATTTCTGTTCTGTTCTGTTCTGTGTTTTCCTTTTGCTACTCTGCCGTGTCTCTCTATATGCCTTTGTCTCTATAGAAAAACTACATAATTTGATTTCCAGTACGTGCCACAGCCCGACTGGTGGCTGGTGCCTGGTGCCTGGTGCCTGGCTGTGGCCTGCCTCACTCACTGACGTCAATTGGTGGATGGACGACCCCTACCCTACACCCATTATAGACTTGGAAATGGGGGGAATTTCTGCCTCAACAAAGTTGAGATATGTATCTTTCGGCGCCCCTTCTCGCTCTCGTATCTCTATCTATAGCATTGATGGATCGAATCGAGTGTAGTTACTAAATTATATATTCTCATTGTTGTTTGATTCTTGGGAAATTCTGTGCTTTTTGCAGCTGAAAAGTGAATCAAAAGTGGGAAAAACTGGACATACATTGAGTTTTCAGTAAGTTCTGCCTCAAGGGATCTCTTAGGGGAAGGCAATTTCTGTAGGGAAATCCAAGGGAGGCTTTTTTCAACGCATTTTCGAGGAATACAAGGATTTAATCTTCTGATACTAGACATTTTCTTTGGTATTAAAGCTGGAAATCTCCAAGAAATCTATAGCAGATGATAATAGATCATATATGTACGAATTCGATGAATAGATCTATCAGATCTCAGAGAATAATCTCTAAATTGAACTTCCATTCAGTGTTCAAATTCCAAGCTTTTTCAAAATATTCGCACTGCTCCAGTGGGCATCCAAATGGGGGGAAATAGCCATTTCACTTTGGTTATCTGAATTATAGACCCATTTCGTAGATCTCTCTGAGATGTGAACTTGTTTGGGGTCCAGTTCAAATGCTCGTAATTCATGAATGAATTCAATTAAAAAACGAGCACAGGCGAGGAGGGGAGTGCAGGGGAATGGACTGGACTGGAGTGGACTGGAGCTCGACAGAGATATCACACGCTCCACAAACACTTTACCGCCACTCAATTACAAGGGAAGGGAAGGGAAGGGGGGAAAGGGAGCCAGCCAACAACAACTACAACAGAAAGCTTTAATTCAAATTTGCAACGGTGGCGGCAATTAAAGCCAGAGAGAGGGAGAGCTGGCCACAATACAGGGTGCGCCATGCGCCATGTAAACATCGAGTAAAGTTTCACTCATGAATCGCCTCACACCGAACCAACGCACTGCAGTGGTCACCCTGTACACGGAAAATAGTCGTGCATACCGTCGAAGTGCGTGAGAAAGGTCTCGATGGCTACTCGTTTCAACAAGACGCTGCGCCATGCATCACTGGAAAGTAAACCATTTATTTTCCACAACGAAAATTCCCTGGACGTCTGGTATCGAAAAAGGGCCAGCCAGGTCTCCGGATTTGATACCTCCGGAGTCCGGACTCAAGCCATTGAAGAGCTCGTGCCGAAATCATTGCTATACCGCCCGAGATGCCCGAAAAGTGTAGTGGAAAACGCAGAAGGAAGGGCACTTGATTGAATAAATTCTAAAGGCCCAAACTTGATAAAAATACCTCATATATTCGATGTTTCGATGTAATATAAACACACATACATACATACATATATTGAAAATACATATGTATATCTAATGCAGAGTAATTCGACTAGGTTCATATGCACGGCTCTTGGTTTTTATACCCGATACTCAAAATAACTATTGGGGTATATTAGATTTGTGGTGAAAATGGATGTGTATAACGTCCGACCCCATAAAGTGTATATATTCTTGATCATCATCAATAGCCGATTCGAATCGTATCATTTGTATAGCCAAAAGGAACAAATCTATTCGCAGTGGCTACGCAGCGCCCGACGACAAGTTGAGACACGTTTTCTGTCTCTCCCGCACGCACACATTGTCGCTCAATGTAGCCCTATAGGGCTGTATACTGACTATATATCGGGTATAAATGTAGAGTTGCGGTCGCCGCAGCAACTCACAACGTTCGCCTTCGTTTTTGCTAAAACTTGCCATACATTTGGAAAACAATAAACTCTATTATATCTATTATGAAAAATATTTTGATGTACAATGTCGGAGAATGGAAAAAGAATTTAAATTTGAATTGCACGCGCGCCTCTTGTGTATCGGCCCTGGATCGGTAAAAGATCAAAATCCAGCCCTGGCTTCTCTCTCTCTCGGAACCACTTTCTCTTGCTCTCAAAATCTCGACCAATGAAAACGCTGTCGAAAATGCTTTTTGTATGGCTCAGGAGCTTTTCAACAACCTTGTGGTGTTTATCCGAAAAATAACAGCAAGAGCAACAAGTTACTCTCCCTACCTCCCTTCCTCTCTCTCTCCCAGGCACCATCCGCTCTCTGCTTTTGGCTGCTGGCAATGCTCCGTGCCAGTGTTGACAAGCGCCCAAAGATTGTTGCCGCTCTCTCTCTCGAAGTCTCTGCAAGAAGTCGCTCTCTCTCTCCGTCTCTCTCTCTCTTAACCAGACACAATCAAGCATACGCCGCCGCTGCGGTGCTTTTCACTTATTTTCGTTTTTCCTGTTCTGTTTCTCCGTTGTGTTCGCCGTCGCCTGTCGCCTGTGGCCGTCGCGCGTGCAAAAGCTGAGAGCAAAAAAAATACGTAATAAAATCGTGGCTTACTCCACTCCATACAAATCGCAATCGCAAATAAAAGATATACCGATTTGAGTTATTTTGATTTTTTTTTTTCTGATAAAGTGCGTTTCCAGAAGGCAACAAGTGAAAGGGCGGGTGGAGGGGGCTCGAAATGTGCAATATTTAAAGGTGAAAACTAAAGGTACAAGTTGTTTCGAATTTTCAAAATATTCTGGAATAAAGCGCCGAGTTCAACAGGAAATTCGCTATAAACTGTGTGGGGGCTGTGTGTTTCCCCGAAAAGACATTAAAATCGCCATTGTTATTGTTTATATGCGAGGGGTGTATAGCGCACCTTTCCCTCCTTCTGGCGATCGGCCCCATGTATGTATCCCCTAGATCCCCTTGATATAGACGGATGAATAGATAGATAGATAGTTTTGGCGTAGTTGTGCGGCTCTCCGTTTCATGGTCGATTGCCCCGATTACACGCCGCAGAGAACAGAAGCCCATACAATTTGGCACCTCTTTGGCTCTCCCAAAGAATCTGTGGACCGGTTGTCTCCACGCCGATACACGGGGGCTTGAATGTCGGTGGGAAATGCTGTTCCCCCCCCCCCCCCCCAGTGTTTTATTTATGGCTTATCTTTCCAGCCACTACACCACCTCGCACTCGTAGTCGTTATCGAATCGCAGAACGCGACAAACTTGTCAAAAAGACATTGGCCCGGCCCACGCAATCGGGCAATCAAAGGCGGCCCAAAAAAAGCACACACACACACCCTTGTCCCCACAAGGGATTGCAGGGATTGCAATCTGACCCCGCGAACCCCGACAAAAGGGTGGCAGTTGCCGAAAACAATTCACAAAATGCGTCATTTGTTGAACAGCAAGCAAGGGGCTTACGGAGAGAGACAGCCCGCTCTTGTTTTGGGTAACTTTATGGTAGGAAATTTAATGGATTTATTTACACACACACATACTTCTCCCCCACTGATTATAGTCGTAGTTCCTGGTAGTTAGAGTGTACTATTTATAGGACTGGACTCGTAATTAGTCCATCAGAAACCCATCTTTGACTCCACGAAAAGGTTATTCTTTCCCTCACCGCGTCATGCAGCAGCGCACCTCGGTCGGGGGCTCATCTGCTGATCAATATTTCGCTTCATTAATCCATTTAATCGGTAATCAAGAATGAGCAAGCAAAACCAAGTGCCTAGAAGTGCCTGCCTCTCTCTCGAGGCGGCGTTCCTCTTGGTTTAACTTTTGGCACTGGTCGCACCTGCACCTCCTGCATCTCCTGCACCCACGCATTGGCTCGAGCCCCGACAGATGTAACGTCAAATTTGCCGAGCATTAGATTAATCTGCGGCTAATGAGACAGATGTCTAGACCCGCAGTGCAGTCGCGGGGAACCAACCTTCTAATTGGCAATGGCAATGGCGGTGCAGTGGCACACCCAGTCCCAGAATCTCAGTGCGGCAGGCAGCTGTTGCCACAGAGAAAATGCCATTGTCTGCCTGGTATGCCTGTGGCATTGACCTTGAACTTGTGTTCGATTTGTTGCTTCGCTTTGCTTTGCGGTTTTCGCCCTTCAACGTTTACTACAAGGCGGGTAATGGCAGGGCCAGCGGCAGGGGCAGCGGCAGGGGCAGGGACAGGGGCACTCTGAAGCAATTTGAATAGAAAATCGACTGAGAGTTGGCGTTGGAGGCGGAGGCGGAAATGCCTTTGACTGCCATGTCATTTATAGCTTCTCTCTCTCTGTCTCTCCTCCAACTTTTGTTTCTCATTCCATTTTCCACCGTCGAGTGCACAAATTGCGAAACTTGTCGCCTGCCACTCGGTAGCAGGTGCATCGGTGCTTCAAAAGGTGCGCTCCCGGGGGCTACAAAGGGGGCGGGGGGGGTGGCTAAAATTGAATTATGGAATGTCTGTGCTGTCATTAGGCACTGTGCAGTAAGGCAGGCCTTTGTCGAAGTTCGTTCCATTGATTTATTGATGTTTACGCTGAGAAAAGCTGATTAAAAGTATTCCGAAATTGGTTTTTTTTTGTAGACTGTAGGTTCAGCCTGCCACGCGTTATGCGGCAGTGCCCTTCGGCCGTCTTCTCGGGATCTCTGGACTCGCTTGACTCTCTACAAGCTCTACAAGAATCTCCTCGCCCACTTGCACTGGCACTGTGTGTTTTTTCAACGCCCACAGAATGGCCTCAACCCACGACCCACGTTCCGAACCCCCAATCGGATCGGATCGGATCGTCTTTCATTATTACATTATGTTTTTTGCACTTTACCCTCTGCCATTCGTCTGCCCATTATCCATTATGGCGTTCGCTATTTGTTTGTTCTATTTATTTGCTTTTGTGCATTTGAAATGTGCCGCCAAAGTGGGGGGAAAAAGGGAACAAAGGAAGTTGCTTCATAATGAAAAGCGTTTCACAGAGAGAGAGAGAGAGAGAGAGAGAGCGAGCGAATGAGGGAGCAAAAGCAAACAAAAGTTTGTCATTCATAGATGAAATGCCAGGGACAGGGACGGGGACAGGGACGGGCGACAGGCGACAGCATTAATTAAACAATTATAAAACGCAAATAAAATCAAAAGAAACAAAACATTTTATGGTTATAGTGTGGCACCCCACCCCCCCAAACCCCCCTCCACCCCCTTTGGCCAAAACGCGTATCAGTAGAACGCCAAAAAATTATTGTCACGACAACATTAAAAATCACTCAACCGTTGTCTCGTGTGCCAATTTCTGTTGTTCTCCTCCCCTACCATCCCCATCCCCATCCCCATCGCCACCCTTTGTTACCCTTGCAAAAATGCTGTCCCACCACTCAGGAGGCACCCCCCCCCCCCCCCCCCCCCCCCTCCACTCCATGCCCCCATGGTGTTCATTTAAATCACATAAAAATCAAACAACAAACCAAAATAGAACCAAAGCCAGTTTTATTCCTTCGTTAATGTTCTCTTGCGGGTCTCTTTTCTATTTTTATGTGACGCTCCATCGTTCTTTATGTTAATTGATTCAAGTTTTATAAGTTTTTAATGAAACCAACCTGAACTTGGGCTCCAACGAGCGTCACAGCAAATTGGAGTGGGAGAGAAACCAGAATTGTAACCCCTTGGACCTCCACGAGTACCTTGAAAGGGGCTTAGTTTTGTGTCAAAGGAAAGCTGAGGAGGGAATACTCCTGCGAAGGGGACCAAATCTCCGCCCAGAGAGGAGCACAAGTCTCCAGGAGATTTCAAAAGGAACTGCAATCGAATGGCATTTGAATTCGCTTTCAATCGAAAGCCCACCGCCGAATTCCTCGGATTATTCATGCCTCTGGTATTTGTTAATAATCTTTTTGAACAAAATAAAGCCATCCGCTTAATTTATGCAAAATCCTCATCATAACTCAATGCGACACCGAAACTCGAACTCTAAGACAAACACAAGCCACTTTTTTGGTCGATCATTTGACAAATGACAATCTTAATAATAATGATAATACCAGTAGCCAGGCATCCCCCCCTCCCCCTACCCCTCTCCCCACCACTCCAGCGATCGGCGGTGATTGTTTTTATTGTCCGAACATCTCCATCTCCATCGCCGAACAGCTGTAATGCGGATGGGGCCCTGCGGCATGGAAATTGATGGCACATTCAAAAGAAATTAAAAATTCATCGTTTTTTTTTATTTCAACAGAATTGAATAATTTCTGAAGTGAATTGTGTATGGCAGACGTTTAATTGGGAGTTTTAAGAGGAAAACAAACAATTGGGGAAGCTTTAAATACCAGGAAAAATCGAAGTGGCACGAGCCACATCACGTGTGCTGCGGGGGCGGGGGAAAGGGGTGCAGGGCAAAGGAGCCTCCTTGAGGTTCAAGAACCTCTTCATTAGTCGTGCGGCATGCAAAAGTTTATGGCCAGGGAGCTTGGGGGATAATTACAACCAAAGGACAACGAAGAACGAAGAACGGGGGCGGACAATGGTCATGACATGTGGCAGGCGACACAGGCGACAGAGGCGACACAGGCGCCAGTCGACGGCGGCGGCTATGGTGGAATCGCGTGTCTCCGGCGGCCGCTCCCAGCTGTGAAAAATGGGTCGCGCGTGACAAAGGTTTCCGGGACGCGGGGGTGGGGGGGGGCCAACACCAGAGGCAGGGGCCTGGACCGGACAAATCCGGCTAAAATCAATAGCAAACACGCAAATACTTAGGCCCCCCGAATCAGCAGCGGTCGAATCAGGTCTTCCAGATACGATATATGTACGTGCGATATACGCCGTGCGATGTATTTCGCCAGAATTTTTTCGTTTTTGGCTACCAGGAATTTTGGCCAGCCCAGAGATCCGCTTGCGAGCCCGAACCTAGTTTGGTGTTGACTGTTTTTTGTGTGGGCGGGTTTTTGCATGAAATACATTTCGCAATGCTTGAAAAAACAAAGAAGCTGCCTGTGGAAAAACGTACATATGTACATACGTTCGATCGAAATGCGAAAAGTCAACAAAAGTCGTGTAAACAAGAGCGTTCGTGTTCGTGTTCGTGTCAATCTCTGGCACGACAGCTGCCTGCCCCCCGGTGGCACTGTACTTTCGTGCTGGTGTTTGCACAAAATCCTCAAAATCCACTTTAAATTGTGGAAATTGTTTGATTTAACGAATGAAAAAAGGAACCAAATGGAAATCTTTAATGGGGCCTTTGATTTTCCTTTACTTTTGTGGGGATTTGTACTCAGGGTCAGATAAAAGTAAACCCCAACAAGTCTAGAGCGCACATCGATGCCTTTTGCATGCAAATCGCCTTTTAAATGATCAACGATTGTACTTAATTGCTGTGCTTTAATGATTGAGAGCCCTTAAATGGACTCATCTCTGCCAAATCGAAACGCTGGGATTCGGTATTCGAATCAGCTTCGAAGGCACACGAACCCCGTCTTATGTTTCGAGTCGGAATCATTCGAATCCGACTGAAGGCGGAACGCATTAAAGGGGCAGCAGGACAGGGCTCTGGGTACCTGTGAGGACCATCACTGGGCACACATCCCTTCGAAAGATATAGAACCCAAAACCAACCTTTTTTCGAGGGTTTCCGATACATATTTTCTAGGGTAAAAGTGCTGCCAATCAACCTATAATCCCTGCGATTACCATTGAAAATCCCATTCCCATTTTCGTCTATCATTTCGTGTTCTGTTTAATTGGGGGAATACCATAATGCATTGCAGTGCACATTGCACTTTTAAGCAGCAGTTACATGTAGTTTTTGTTTCGTTACATTTTTGATTGTGGAACAGCTACTACTTCTATATACACATAAAGAGGTAACACATAATATACTAGAATATATAAGGGTACAGATAAAAAAGCATTGTAAAAACGATATAAACAATAATGTGTAGGTGTAGGTGTTTTTGCGGTTGCACAGCAGCAGCTTCGTGTAAAAAAGAACTATACAAATAATAATACTTAACGTAGGCTTTAAAAATACAATTAAAAAAGGAACATATGCACAGAGCCACGTCTCCTTCTCCTCCTTCGTCTCCGTCTCCTCTTACATGTGTGGGAAAGTACAAAAAGATCTCAAGTATATAGTAGTATATATGGAAATACAAATACAAATACAAATATATATCACACGCACACACACACACATACACATCTGCACGCACACACACACTACTACTATGTATATATAGTACAGATATCGACTAAAACACACACATATATAGGCATATCTGACTGACTGTTGCCCCTCGGGAATTAGGCCTTGATTTTGCGTCCCAATTTGGTGACGGCATACTTGCTGTGGCCCTCGCGTCCCGAGGAGCCGCCACTGCCGCCACCACTGCTGCCATGGCCATGGGCGGACTTGTGGCCGTGCTTGCCACCAATCCCGTTGTGCGAGGGCTTTGTGCGCGTCTCGAAGAGGACATCGGAGTCTGTCTCTGATTCCGTGAGTGAAGTAGTGCGGGAATCTGCGGAGGGGGAACGGGCGAAAGTGAGCTGCTGGCAGGGTAATAGAACTCCACTCAATAACTTACAATTGGCCGCCTCCTCATCCTGATTGCCTATCAGGGCATATTTCTGCACTTTCTGCCGCAAGCGCGGCTTCTTCGACTGTCGGCAGGCGCAGGCGATGCCCCAGAAGACCCCCGACAGCAGCAGGCAGCCCACAATCACGCCCACAAACACATACAATATGGACCAATCTGTAAGAGAGAGACTGAAGTAGGAAACGATACCCCCAAGGGGAACACAGTCCATATAGCTACCACAATTGGCCTCCTGATTGCTGAAGAAGTAGCCCGCTGACGGCATCCAAAAGGCCTCGCAGATGCAGGCGCGTGTCGCCGGGTTGCAGCTGCCGTGGCCGGAGCAGTTGTTCTGGCAGACGGTGGTGCGTATGTCCACGAACAGGGCACCCAGAATGGAGGCGTCCCTCTGGAGCTTGGCCCGCAGGAGCAGCTCCACATGCAGCGCATTCAGGGGCGTCGACTGCACGCCCGTCACGTAGAACACAAGGACAGCCGCCTCCGTGTGCAGATCGTACTTGAGCTCTCGTATCTGTATCTTGTTGTCGTCGCCCAGCAGCAGCTGCAGCTTTTGCACGATGGAATCCAGCTCGGACTGGGAGATGACGGATATGCCCATGGGGAGGGTCATTTGCACGAGGTACATCAGCATCGGATCGGGGTGGACATTCACGCTGACGGTATCCGTGCTCGTCAGCCCCTGATCGTCGCTCACCGTCAGCTTGAAGACATAGCGGCCGTGCACGAGGTTCGTCAGCTGCAAGAAGGAGTCTTAAATGAGTCGCACGTTCCATGCCAGAGGAGCGGGCCGGGGCGGCTCGAACTTACAATCATCACGGGCTGCTTGTCGGTGTCTGCCACAATCATGCCCGCTGCCAGACTGTTGTCCTCCCGCGTCCACAGATACTTGACGACGGCCAAGTCGTCCCAGGACTTCGAACCGTTCAAGTAGATGGCTGTGACAGGCATTGTGATGCTGTGGTCGCCGCCAGCATTGGCCACGGGCGGAGCATTGCGCTCTAGGGCGAGAATTCGGGGATTAGAAGGGTCCACAGATGACTTTTGCCTCGGCTCTTACCCTGCACAATCTTCACCCAAGTGGAGTCCGTGGCTGTGTTGTTGTTCTCATCGGAGACACTCAGCTGGAACTCGTAGAGGCCCAACGTGAGGCTGGTGGCGTTTGCCATCTGGTGGATAGAACAGGGATTAGTCTCGAGCGAGGGGAAACAGTCCGCTCGATGCTGTTACCGATGTGTTGGACTGCAGAATCACTGCATTATTGGGTCCGTTGAGCTGCCTCCATTGATAGGTTTTGATGCCGATGTCGTCCTTGGACTCCGAGCCATTCAGCAGCACCCAGTTGATGGGCAGACTCGTGGTCTGCAAGTGCAACAGGGGTCAGATTGAGAGCAAGTGTGAAATAAGGACCTACTCCGGCTTACCGCGTTGGCACCCGCCTCCGCAATCGGCGGGGAATTCGTTGGCGGCTTCACAAACACGTGCACCTTGGCCGTGCTCGACTGGCCGCTGCCGTCGGTGACCTTCAGCACGAAGGTGTACATGCCCTCCTCCAGGTTCGAGAGCTGGGCGTAGGGGGTCCTCGTGTTCTGCATGTCCACGGCCTTGGCCTCGTCGCTGGCGTCCTTGGTCCATTCCCAGGCCACAATCTCGTGATCGTCCGAGCTGGCAGTGCCGTTGAGGGTCACGTTGTTGTTCGGGAGGTACAGGATGACGGCGTCCCCGGCATTGGCCACCGGGGCATAGTCCGTTTCCTTGAGAACTGCGATTGTGGCCGTCGTCGAGTTGGTCACGTTGTTGGAGTCCGTGACCGTCAGCTTGAAGGTGTAGTTGCCCGGCGACGTGAGATCCAGCTGCAGCGTGTTCACCTCCGGCAGCGAGGGCTGGTAGCCAATGGGTCCCGAAATGACCTCCCAGTGCCAGTTAGTAATCTTGTCATCGTCCGTGCTGGTGCTGCCATCGAGGATGGCGTTGGTCGAGGGCTGCCGGATGATCTGCTTCCCCGGCGAGATGATCACCTGCGGCGGCTGGTTGATGCGGTTCTCGGGCAGCACCGTCACATTGGCCGCCGCCTCGCCAAAGGTGCCATTGTCCCCCGTGACGGTGACCTTGAAGGTGTACAGGCCCTCGGAGAGATTCGAGAGCTTCACCTTGGACTTGCTCTGGTCCGAAATGGTGCCGTTCATCGGCCCCTTGGGCTGCGATATCAGCGTCCACAGATACTTGTACTTGGTGTCGCTCGTTTGCTCGTCCGGGACGGTGAAGGCGGCCAGCGTTACCTCCTGCTCGGGCAGGCGCACCTCCTTGGACATCACCGAGACCACAATGTCCTTGCTGGGCTCCGTTTTGGCTGCTGGCGCAGTCGACATCTCGGGGGAGTTCTCGCTGGCGGCGGCGGCCACCGCATCCTCCTGCTGCTGCTGTTGCTGCTGCACAGCCTCGTTGCTGGTGAGATAGGCGCTGTAGGGAATGGCACGCATCACGCATTTCCGCTGCTTGTTCCAATCGAAGCCGCGGGGGCAGGTGCACAGTCCCGTGGCGGCATTCGGATGGAGGGGCACGCACTGCTCTTGCGGCGGGCAGGGCGTCTCCTGGTCACAGGTCATGAACTTGCCATTCTGCGGCAGCTCCACGCCGCCAAAGTAATTGAGATCCTCGCTGGCCAGCACATCGTTCTCGTCCAGTTGATCGTGCAGCTGCTTCATGCGCTTGTCCGCCAAGGGGAAGTCCTCATCGTCGTAGGTGGGCGAGTCCTTTGGAGGTGCGGGGTTACTAGACGGTCTGATTTCAGTGAGCACTCTGCTTGGAGACTCACCTGGTTGCGTGGCAGGTAGCCCAGGCGACGGGGCTGCTTCCAGAAGTTGAGGGCTGCCGCCCCTTGGGCCGCCAGCTCGTCGTAGGGCAGGATCTCGGCGTTCTGCTTGGAGGCCTTCAGCAGCTGCGACCACGTGGCCGACTCCCCCACGGGATTGACCAGCACCATCTGCACCTTCTCGTTGCTGCGCACCCGCTGCTTGGGCAGGCATCCCTCGTTGCTGCTGCAGCGGATGTGGAAGCACTTGCCGTGGAACACGAGCACCACGTTGCAGGCGCTCGTCTGGTTGCGTGACTTGTCGCAGCACGCCTGCAGGCAGTTCCAGAGGTAGGCCTCCTCCTCCAGGGGCTCCTCGGAGGCGACCTCGCCGCCGGGCTTGTACTCCTCGAAGACCCCAGCCTGCTGCTCGTCGCGCGGCGTGGCATTCTCAAAGACGTGGCGCAACATGCGAGGGCAAACACCAGTGGTGCTGCTGCTGCTGCTGCTGCTGCCTGGTGGAGTCTCCGCGGCGGCGGCGGCAGCGGCCGCAGAGCCCCCCGTCGCCAGCAGAGCATTTTGCGTCGTTACACCAGCCATGACGTCGGCATATGCTGACGCCATCGCCAGCAGCAGCCAGCAGAGCTGCCACACGCGTTTCTCCATGACCAATACGTGCCACACAGCTTTCCGTACGAGTTGCACACTTTTTCCTGCGTTTTTCTGCAATAATTTGCACAAAAACCTAGTTTTTCTTCGGACGAACACAAACACAAAAAACACGAAAATTACACCACGCAAACAGCTGATTGTCGTTCTGCGCAGAAGCAGTGTTGTAAGCCGTCGCCAGGCGTTGTAGGTGCTGTCAATGGGCGCCAGAGAGCGTTAGAGTTTCGAAGTTGCAGCTTTCGAAAGCTTTCTTTGCCGTTGCTTGGCAGCCGTACGATTCGTTGTACGCTCTTTTGCATTTGCATAAATTGCAAAAATATTGATCTTCCGTCCTGTTCTGTTCTGTTCTGTTCTTTGCCTGGCTTTTAAGGTCTCGTGCTGCCCACACGAACACGTTAACGTTTGCTGGTAGCGCGGCCCAGCCCCATAAAGAGCCAATAAATAAATCCTGCCCACGCGCCCCGAATCGAATCGAATCGAATTGAATCGCTGCAGAAATTAATTACATTTCAAGCAAATAAACATAAATCAATGCATTGTGTTTATGTTAATATTTTCTGAATGAAAAACAATATACAGAAAATCAAAGAAAATCCAAAAATCCAATGAAATCTGTGAGGCCTAGGGTCGGGTCGGGTCGAGCCGAGCCGGTCGGAACTTTTGTTTGTTGTAGAAAAATCCCCCGAAAATCCCTGGTACTTAATTTCCACGGCCTTGCCTCTGACGTCTGCTGTTAATATCTAGATCTAGCGGCATTAGTTAACCAAAAAGAAAAACAACAATAAAGAACAACAGAAATGGATTCTATTGTAGGCAATACTTTTTTGCGGTTTCAGTAGGAGAAAAGTAGAGGCTACAATCACAAATCATTGTTAAAGTATTCAGAATATAATTAAATATTTATTTTAATAGGAGTTCACATTTTTCCCACTTTATTACCGAGAAAAATGTGATCTAATTTTTTCCATTTTATTACCGAGATTTCCTCAGCAACAGGTCTGCGAAAAAACCCATTGCCTTGTAGGGCAGCAACTATTTCTCACTTATGATAATTTGTTTTAATTATTTAAATGTATTTTGAGGCGAATTCACATTTTTCCCATTTGTTTGCCGAGATTTACCCAGCAATAGATTTCCGATTAAGCCCATTGCCTTACAAGGCACCAACTATTTCCCACCGATAATAACCATTTTCTTTCTCTTTCTCTCGTGTTTCGTCCTTACAGATGACAGACTTCTCGGATAGCTCGCCCAGTGGGGTGCTGAGTCCAGCCTCTACAATGATAGAGAATTTCCACAAGAAGAACAGCTCCCCACAGCCCATCAGCGGCAGCAACAGCAACAGCATCACTAGCACCACCCCCACCGCCATGAATGGCAATGGAGGAGGAGGAGTGCTTGTGGGATCGGGATCGGGATCGGGCACCACCAATGGTGGCCGACAGATCAACACGAGCTCGAGTTCTTGCAGTAGTCTTAAGGAAACCTCCCATCAATCCACATCCACATCGCAGCAGGTGAGAACCCAACCGAATCGAAATCGAGTGGAGTGGGGTGGGGTGGGGTGGGGTACTACGCCACGATTAGACAAGAATGGTATCTGACGTAGCCTCTGGTCATCAGATATCAGCTCCCAGATATCGTAATGGAAGCGGGAGATATGGTAGAGAGCTGACCAGAGCCCCTATATTTAGCCCATTACTTAAGGAGGCCGCATAATCAGGCAACATTTTCGCAGTACCTGTGCTCCACCGATAAGCCCACTTAGAGGTTAACAGCTATCGATTGCCCTTCTCTTTTCTCGCCTACGATTTACTGGCATGCACGATCCGCGCCCGATAAGATTATGCTGCTGCTTTGGCCACACACCCGCCTGATCGGCGACATCATGGCTGCTGTTTGAACAGAATCGTTATTACTCGCATTAATCACTCGAGTGCGAACAAAAACCATCAAAATTATAAGTGAATAATTCACAGAAATACACAAAAATATACCAAACAAAAAAAGGGGAGCGGATAATGGGTAATGGGGAACGAGGAACGAGGAATGAGGAAAACGTGCCGCTTGTGCCAATTGTTGTTTAAACAATTTTAACGATCTGTTAACAATTTATTTATGATTTTCTCTGTGTTTTTATGATTCGAATAGATTAGATATGTGCTTGGGTATTCACCAGAATTTGCATAGTACTCATACGAGTGTTGCTTTTATCTAAAAAACTTTCCCAAGTTTTGATAAGGAAGTTGCCAATCAGCGAGCAGAAGGAAAAACGTCCATCAAAAGATGACAGCTTTCGGCTGGGCCCCCCCCCCAAAAATAGCCACTGACTTGGTCAAGCAGTATTTCCATTAATTTATGACTTTATGGCGGTAAACGATGGTCTAGTGCTCTCGTAATCAAAGTAAATACGAGTACTGAGGCGAAAATAGTTGGCTTTTGTAATACGTTTATGACACACGTTAGAGGTCGGTCTCTGCTGGGGGCGGGGAGGAGCAGGAGGCGGGAGGGAAAGCATCTCCCTATCACACACACACACACACACACAGACGACTACCGTTTTCGTTGTTCTCCCACACTCTGTCTAGACGTCATCTCTCTCTCTCTCTCTCTCTCTCTTTCTGTTTGTCTGGCTGTGGGTCGTGCTTTATATATGGAGAGTGAGTCATTTGCCGGCGGCACACTTCGACGTAAGCACCGGTCGCAGATCCAGAGATTCACCCCTCAAGCAGCATCAGATTCGCTTTAGATTCGCCTTAGACTCGCCTCGTGCTAAATTAGCCGTGGTTTATGGGGTTTTGGGGGCTCGGGGTTTATGGGGGTTATCTGCTTACATCCTGGTAGAGGTCCAAGTTCAAACATTAAAAGTGTGATTTGCTCTAATCTATTAGGTACCGCATATAGTATAGTATATAGTGTAGTATGCATATTCATTCATATTCATATTCATATTCGCATTCAATTGAATAACACACAAAATGTCCCTTGACTTTCGTCCGAATTGATTGTCTCAATGACTCGGAACGAAACGGGTGACAATTTTCGTTTTCTGGTGAAAAATGTGTTATTTAAGTTGGTTTAAGAAACCGATTTGGCGATATGATTTGGCTGTTCGTAGAATTTGTTGAGGTAAGGCACAAGAAAATAAAAAGCGGTGCTGTAGAAGGTATAGTAAATATAGAACATACAGAAGATCAGAGAAGAAAATATAACAAAAAGCCCAAACAGCTATGATCGTGCAAATGTTAAGGAAAAGATCACTGGCAGACAGCAGCTTTAATTATGCTAAAAGCCTTTTAAAATGCACTCAAGCCCCTATTAAACGACATAATAATATAATTATTAGAAAATTCCAAGCGAATTCGTTAAACAATTATGCATCGATTAACACCTAATTATTCAAATATTCCGAAACAAAAGTTAAACGGATATCGATTCAAAAATTCGCTGCCTCTCTTTCGCTCTGTCCGCTGCCCTGTCTGTCTGTCTCTTTCGCGCTCTTTGGGGCGAAAAAGTACCGTGATAATCAGAAAAGTAAACAACGCAAATTGAAATGAGAAAAAACGAGATACGATCTTCAACAAGCTGCCGATACAGCAACAACAAAGGCAGCAAATCAAAGCCAAGAAACTTGGATACCGAACAGCCAAGCGGGTGAACGCGTTAATTAGAGAAGCAAAAGCTCTAAAACGTGAACACTACACACGGTGGGGGGGAGGGAGGGGGGTAGGCAGACAGGCCGTAGTTGGTAGAATTATGGAAATGCAAATTATTCACAGCATAAATTAACGTCTAACACACACGCCCGTAGAAACCCTAAGGAGAGAGCGGGACACATAGTTTGATTTCCTAGAATTACACACACGCACAGAGGGCGACTCTTGGGAGCACACACGGGCACGTTTCACTCTCGCCCTCTCCCGGTTATCTCTCGAACGTATCACCCTCTCCCTCTAACTCGTGCCTCCTCTCCCGCTTGCCGATCGCCACTTAAAACTGGCGACAGGCAAGACGACGACAACAACGCCGCTAAAAAAAAGCTTCGGAAGCTTCCGCTGCTCCGCTGTTCTGCTGTTCTGCTGCTCTGCTGCTCTTAAGCTAGACATTTCTCGGCACGGCGCTCATTTTTATTTTAGTTAACGAAACGAACGAAACACAGCAGTGGCGACGCGCTAAGAAATTCAGGAAATACTCGAGCAAATAAAAGAAAAAATCCACCAAACCAAAACCGAAACACCAAACCCCAAACCGAAAGGCGGAATTGTTGTCGTTGTATTTTCCATTGCTAGCGTGTATGCCCCGCGAATCAAAATAATACATGTATTAAATAATTACAAAACGAAGAAACGAAATCAATGCCCAAGGAATTCTGTCTTGGGCATTAACGAACCCAAAATCAAAAATCAAAAAAACAAAAACAAAAACGAACACTCTTTTGTTATCAGTATTGCGAAGAGGAATCAAACACACACAAAATCGAAACGAACAAAAATAAAGGTGTACAACTTGTAAAAGCGGAAAACGTGAAAGAAATCAGCCCAAAAAAGAAATAAAATAAAATAAAATATATGTCTCGTACACATATAGTACATGTTTAGTATATTCTATTCCACAATTGCCGTGTGTGTGTGTGTGTGTGTGTGTGCTAGTGTGTCTCTGATAAGCCCGCACTCATCCCAGGCTGATTATACTGCTATATGCCATAGGAATATATGCACATATGTGTGTCCGTGCTTTATCGAAACGCAGGCGTATACGTAATATGAAATTCAATTGAATTTCGCATACTTTTCCAAGAAGTTTTCCCCCCGCACACTTGTGTGAGTGTGTGACAATCTCTTCACAAAAAGGTTAGTCCCGCAACATCATTCAGATAATTTCGTAAATGACGCAAAAATTGAAGAGAACAGAAAACAGAAAACACAACAATAACAATAACAATAGGTACTACATACATATTGTATATTGTAGAACGATGATATCTAATCTATTTGATTTCATGTCCAAACCAAACTCCCTGTGAGGAAAATATTTATTGATCAGTGTGTGGAGTGCTTGAAATTGTTACCTTACCTTGCCGCCTTGCCGCCTTACCGCCTTACCTTGCCGATAAGTTAATGTCAGGAAAGAATGTGATGTGCGATAGAAGAGGGCAATGTTTGCCTCTGGCTTTGGCCAACATGTCGCATGCGTAGTGCCATCCATTCGGAAATCGCTCTCGATTCCCATGTATTTGCACATGTTTTATTGCCCCACCAGAAGAATGAGGAATGAATGCCATAATAAATGCGAGAACCAAACCCACACGATGATGGGGAGACTCAATTCAACTCGACTCGAGTCGAGACGACTCACGACAGATGAACTTGTTTGGTTTTAGCGGCATGGCACATCTTCTTGGCCAAAATTAGATTTGATTCGTAATTCGCCTGAACGAGCGTTTGTCAAAAATTCACGTAAACCTCGAGCTTTTCTGCAACAAAACCATAAATAGAAAAGTGTTTTGTCTGCTGGGTTTTTCCCAATAAGTTTATGAGTTAATTTATTTAAATTTGTTGAGAAATATATAGATAAATCTATGCCCGAAAAGGGAATCAGTAAGTGCCGGGTCAATGACTTGAAGAACAAAGGAAAAGCTGCCTTCAAGGGTATCATCAATCGGTGATCATCAGATCTTTCAAATCAAATTAAAGTTTTTGCCATAAAGCATTTCCTTAATTATCAAAAAAAAAATATTTGAAAGGCCCATCCATCCATCTCTGGGGCAAGTGCCTAAGCCCGAAGCCAGACGAATGAAACACTCGTATATATAGTATGTCGATTCCAAAACAAATGGCTCATTTGATTTATAAAGAGCCCGCTAAGCGCCCCCGGCCATAAAGATAGCGCCACACAGCAAAGAAAATAAAGCATATATCTACCATATACTATGTACCATATAATATTTGAAGAGGGACTGAAATGTGGGTCTACGCAACTCAGCCACATTCCTTGCATATTTCTAGCCTTAGTTGTGGGCCAAAAATATGAATTACTTATCATTCCGTCTCCTGTTCTTGTTGTTCTTTCGGCAGGTTGTCAATAGCAGCAGCAGCACTACGACGCGGGTGGAGAAGAAATCCCAGCGTCTGCACCATCACATAACCTCCTCATCCTCCAGCTCATCCTCGACCACACAGGCACTGTCCACATCCTCGGAGATGAAGGCGGCGGCGGTCAAGCGAGATCTCACAAACATACAAAAGTCCATGTCGGAAATCAACGACTTGGCCAACAGCGCAACAGCCACGCCCACGACAGCCATAATGCCCGGCAGCGGGCAGACGGCAACAGCCCGTCTCACGCCGGGCACACTCAAATCGGCCCATCCATCGATCGATGATCTCAGGGGTATGAGCAGTAAAGACAAGATCGAACAGCTCCAGAAGAAGTGGGTCCCAGCCATCATCATCAATCCTTTTCGAAGCAAAACTAAACGCCTCCTTTTGCAGACTTCGCGCCTCGTTGGAGAACCTCGTGGATGACGACGACGACAGCAATGTGATCGTGACCCTGCCCGATGACGACGACTGCCCGCACAATCATTTTGGCAGCGGCCTCGACCTCTCACATCCCACGGCAGCGCAGCTGAGCGCCAGCAGTGGGCTGAGTGGCTCCAGCAAGACGATCGACACGATCAAGTTCCAGGAGAAGCGCATGAAAACGGAGTCCAAGACGAAGGTCGTCACCGATGGCTACAGCTCCGAGCAGGCCACCAGCAACTCGGCGGAGATGAAGCGACTCCAGGCCGGGGACATAGACTACAAAGAGAACAAGGCTGCGTCGGCGATGAGGAATCGACTGGAGGTGGACGGCGTCAAAACGGAGGAGAATGCAGCTGTCATTAAGGTGAGTCTCCCAGAGCGGTCCCCGTGGTCTCCGTGGTCCCAGCGGTGCCAGGGGGAATGGCATGCAATCTGGAATCAAAGCTAATAACCTGCTGCATTGAACCTGTCATTGAACCAGCCCCCAGAAATCTGTTGCCCTTTCTGTAGCGAAAAGCTTTCGCACAAAGCTTTCTGGTGTGTGTGTGTGTGTGTGTGGGGTGGGTGGGTGGTAGCGTAACAAAGGGGAGCGTGCAGGAGCAGCAACCCTTGAGGGTAGCTTTAGCTAACTGTTAGACGGGCACTCCTTTCGGCTTTCAGTTGGAATTCCATCGCGTGCATGTTAAGGTCGCATAAGGGACACGCGCCAAGGCGTTAATGGAGTCCCAGTCCCAGTCCCAGTCCCAGTCCAAGTCCAAGTCCCAGTCCTGACCAGTGAAAACTCTTCCAAAAAGAAAGTGAAAGTTTGGAACAAAGAAAATCAATACCCTGGCGCCAAAAAGCGGGCAATCGTTATGTGAAATGTTCCTAAACAAGTGCCTGCTCCTGCGGAGCAGCCCCCACTTCATGCGAAACTATTGCAAGACGAAGACAGGACCCAAGGAAAAAGCGCCAAGAAGCATGCTGAAAAGAGTTCAGGTACGAGGTACAAGGTACTAGGCACTCCTAACTGCCCTGCCGCCCCCCTGCACAGATCGTTTTTGTTTGTGCCTCTGTTTTGGGTACACCTGTTACCCAGGGTAACGCGGAAAAACCACTCGCAGTTCGAGGGAATTTATCTAATCGGACGGTCGGCGAGGGCTTGCTGTATTACATCATTGATGATTTGTCTGGCGGTATATTAGCCTTAATCATTTTACGACGGCCTGATGAAATATTGGTGTCAAATGCGCCGCAATGATACGATAAATGCCAAGGGTCAGAACTCTTGTGTTTCTTATATGTAGAACGAACAGGTATTTTCAATGTATAACAGCTGGACAAAGTAAAATAACACCCTAGACTTCCCTCTCAGTTAATAAAATCATTTTAAAGTGCGTAGAGCAGTTCATAGAACAGCTTCAAAACTGTTATACCCGAGCACTTTAAAATACGCCCTCAAAATCCATCACAATACGACCCATAAACACATCATACATCAAAAACAGTGCCCCAATATAACAACAGAGCCCCAACAACAGCAACAAAAAATACACACGAGAGCATCAATCTCAATGGGTGCTTGCTTGTGCTTGGCCCTCAGCCAAACAATCGGGCAGGCAGACAGACAGACAGACAGTCAGCCACGCTCCATGTGGAATACAGAAGGAGGGACCGGACCGGACCGTACCGTACCGGACCGATGCTAACAAGTGCTCAAGATGTGAATATTAATAAAGAAAATCCAATGAAAATACTTTGATATCGTTTTTATGGTTTCACGAACCCAATCCAAATCGTCTTAGGACATTTGCGTCAATTGCAGAAAAGCCAAGCAACGACACGCATTGCTCCCGCCGAAACTATTTCCCAGAAGTAACAAAGAACCATCATAGTCCGCGGTCCCGTCCCCGTGATCTCCCCCATCCCGATATCCCCATCCGATTTTTGATTTATTTCCCATGGTCTTGCGCTCTGAATTTTGGAAAGAATTGCTCTGCCGTTGCTTTCGGGGGGTTCTCTTTTGTTTTATTTTCGAAAATTATTTAGAATATATTGGCGCTGAGCGATACGCGCGGGCCCCAGTAGCAGACAGACAAGCGTCGCGAGCGTTTCGAACAGCAACACATGAAATCTATGCAGATATAGAAATACTACATATAACAGAATAGAGCAGAGCAGAGCAGAACAGAACTGAACAGAACAGAACCGAATATAATCGTATGCATATATACGATGAGTGCTCGAACGAATCCGATGTGTGTCTGTGGCTAGATCCACAACTGTATCAATATACATGTGTATGTACGATATATAGTAGAGTGCAAGTGACAAAGGCCCTCTAATTGGGAAAAAAAACAATTCGAATCGGTTTTGGGTTTGCGGAGTGTGAAAGTTCTCATACATGGACTATATGGAATATATGTACGTATTCCACGTTGAAAGCTGACCTTGACGATCGAGCAAGTTTCGAAATATCGAAAAACTGAACGAAATCAGTGATGAAATTCCACTTGACGAAACATGTGTGATACAAGAAAAGCAACAATTTAGGGAAATAACACGGATCGGAACCCAACGGAATACCATTGAAAGAAACCAATAAAAACACTTGACACAAGATGGCCTACCGCCTGCGACGCTATGTGAGCTTTAATTAGGTTTTTTTTTTATCCCCCGTTTTGTATGCAAATTGTGGATCAACAAGTGTTCGACTGCATCATCGGCATCGCCATCCCCATTCCCATCCCCATTTTGTACTGAAAAGCTTCGTCAAGTGCTCCGCTAATTGTCATGAAACTGTAAAATATTACAAGCTCTATTTGTCGGTCAGTGTCACACGCACATCCACAAAGCACACTCTGCCACAAACACGGATACGGACACGGCGATCCGATACGATACACTCTCTTAAACACGGACACAGAGAAAGTGACGGCAACGTCGGCGCAGCCAATTTGTGCGCTATTTTTATGTGAATGAAAATATATGTAAAAAGTATATAAGACTGAATATCGGAATAGCAGAAAAGTACACACGGAAAGCGAAAGAGAAACATTCAGTGTCCGATTATATATAGTTCAAGAAACATCGGAAAGGAATCTGCAACTACCGATTCGACAACTTTGACATTGAAATACACGGCACCACGCGGCACTGCTTCCTTCCTGTATTCTGGGGTCGGCGAAAGGCATGTCCAACAATCAGGCGCCTTGGCCCGTCCGCAAGGGCATCTTCCGTTCGAGCGGACAGTCGGACTTTACGCCCGGACGTTCGCCCAGTCCCATAGTGGAGATGCCACTATCGCCGCCACCTGTGGCCACGCCCAGCAATCGCTTTGGGCTCACCTCTCCGCTCTCACCGCCCCCGCAGCCCATCCAGGTGGTGGGTGCGACGACAGCTGCCGCTACCATGTCCAGTGCGTCCGCTGCCAGAATGTCTGGAGCCTCGTCCTCTGCGGCCTCAGCATCCTCAGCCTGTTCGGCCTCCTCCTCGTCGTCGTCCTCTAGTTCGAGCTCTAGCTCTCACACCAGAGTACGTAAAAGTTCTAATCCGCCCTTACAGCCAATTGCCAACCGTCCACTGTCACCGACACCACCGCCACAACAATTGCCACCACCAGCGCCCAACCACAACCACCACAACAACAACCACAACACCAACAATCACGCCGCAGCCACAACAACCACAAACCACAACAACAGCAACAACAAACACATGAATAATGTGCGCGAAATACCCATAGAGGTAGAACAGAGCAAGGTATAACAGTATAACAGGGGTTATGTTGTACTAGAGGGGAAAATCTAAAGGAAAATTCTAGATTTTGTAAACCAAAAGGAATTTGTAGTACATATGTACGTATAACAGTGCGTATAACACTTTTTAAAATGTTATACGTCCATATTTAGGCATCGCCAACCATTTCAAGCGTACATTAAAGTGTATAACAGTTTGTATTACACTTTTGCATCTGTTATACATACTTACTTGAAGCCCAAAAGTAATTTTCTGTTTTTGTGTTAGTCTATGACAGCTGAAGAATTGTTTTTTTACGCTAAAAGACTGTCCTATAAAGTGTTATACGTCCCATAAACAATTCCCAGCATTCCCCTCTATGTTAAGACATTCGTAGACTGTTGTTGTATTCGACTTGAGTAAATCCTGACTTTATGCAGCATGTTATATAGTATTCTCTACCATCTTATAGTGTAATACTAACTGTTATACTTTACCTTTGACCCATTTAGGAGGCCCTCTCGCTGCGCACCGGCGACATCACACAACAGGCGAGCAACAATGTGGCCGCCGCCAGTATTAAGGTGCAGAGCGACACCTTCTCCGCGGACAAGAAGGCGATCTCGCAGTCACAGCAGTCGCAGACAATGACCTCCAACGGGATCATCAGCCAGGAGAAGCACGTGTCCTCGGCCTCGCAGGCCAACTACTCGATGACCCACAAGGGCGTCTCCAGCTCGGGCAGCAGCATGATCACCTCCTCCTCCCAGATGTCCGCGATGAATGGCCAAATGGTGAAGCTCACGGACCTCAAGCTGGACGACCTCAAGTCCCTGACGGCTGGCAGTGGCCAGCAGGAGATCGAGCAGACCATCAACAAGTATTCGAATGTGCTCACCTCGTTCGTCAGCTCGCTGCAGGATGATGAGAGCGGAAGTGGAGGCACCAGCAGCGGCCAGGCGATGAATGTCGGCAAGGAGAAGACCGAGTATCTGGAGAAGATCAACGAGGTGATCCGCAGGGCCTGGGCTGTGCCCACCCACGGACACGAGCTAGGCTACTCCCTGTGCAACTCCCTCCGGCAGAGCGGCGGCCTCGATCTGCTCATGAAGAACTGCGTTCACAAAGACCTCACGCTGCAGTTCTCCTCCGCCCAGCTGCTGGAGCAGTGCCTCACCACCGAGAACCGCAAGCATGTGGTGGACAACGGCCTGGACAAGGTCGTGAATGTGGCCTGCGTCTGCACGAAGAAATCCAACATGGAGCACTCGCGCGTCGGCACTGGCATCCTCGAGCACCTCTTCAAGCACTCGGAGGGGACCTGTTCGGATGTGATCCGGCTGGGAGGCCTCGATGCCGTGCTCTTCGAGTGCCGCACCAGCGACGTGGAGACACTGCGACACTGTGCCAGTGCCTTGGCCAATCTGTCGCTCTACGGCGGGGCCGAGAACCAGGAGGAGATGATCCTGCGCAAGGTGCCCATGTGGCTCTTCCCGCTGGCCTTCCACAACGACGACAACATCAAGTACTACGCCTGTCTGGCCATTGCCGTGCTGGTGGCCAACAAGGAGATCGAGGCGGAGGTCCTGAAGTCTGGCTGCCTCGATCTGGTGGAACCGTTTGTGACTACCCACGATCCTTCGGCCTTTGCCCGCTCGAACCTGGCGCATGCGCACGGCCAGAGCAAGCACTGGCTGAAGCGTCTGGTGCCCGTCCTCAGCTCCAATCGCGAGGAGGCCCGCAACCTGGCCGCCTTCCACTTCTGCATGGAGGCGGGCATCAAGCGGGAGCAGGGCAACACCGACATCTTCCGCGAGATCAATGCCATCGAAGCGCTCAAGACTGTGGCCAGCTGCCCGAACGCCATCGCCTCGAAGTTCGCCGCCCAGGCGCTGCGCCTCATCGGAGAGACAGTGCCTCACAAGCTGTCGCAACAGGTGCCCCTGTGGTCCGTCGAGGATGTGCAGGAATGGGTTAAGCAGATCGGGTTCAATGGCTACATCGACCGGTTCGAGGAGTCCCAGGTGGACGGCGATCTGCTGCTGAAGCTCAACCAGGACAACCTGCGCGACGACATTGGCATCGGCAACGGCATCCTGCTGCGGCGCTTCGAGCGCGAACTGCAAAATCTCAAACGCATGGCCGACTACTCCTCCAAGGACACGGCCAAAATGCACCAGTTTCTCTCGGAGATCGGCACCGACTACTGCACCTACACATACGCCATGCTGAATGCCGGCATCGACAAATGCGCCCTGCCGCACGTCAACGAGGACATGCTAATGACGGAGTGTGGCATCCACAACTCCATCCATCGCCTGCGCATCCTAAATGCCGTGAAGAATCTGGAGAACTCGCTGCCCAGCTCCTCCGAGGAGAACATGGCCAAGACTCTGGATGTGTTTGTCAGCTACAGACGTTCCAATGGCTCACAGTTGGCCAGCTTACTGAAGGTAAGGATACTTTTGCTATACTTCAGAGATATGTATATATAATAATGGAACAATGACACTTCTTCCTCTGTAGGTCCATCTGCAGCTGCGTGGCTTCTCAGTTTTCATCGATGTGGAGCGTCTGGAGGCGGGCAAGTTCGACAATGGACTCCTGAACAGTATTCGGCAGGCAAAGAACTTTGTTTTAGTATTAACACCCGATGCCCTGCATCGCTGCATTGCCGACGAGGACTGTAAGGATTGGGTGCATCGCGTAAGTGTCTCTCAATCGAACAGTGAACGAAATGTTTACTCAAGGACGGTCTGCCCCTTCTCTCGTTCTTTCGTTCGTTCGTATAGGAAATTGTGGCTGCCTTGAACTCCAATTGCAATATTATACCAATTATGGATCAGCACTTTGATTGGCCGGAGGTGGAGAAGCTGCCAGAGGATATGCGCAGTGTGGCGCACTTCAATGGCGTCAGCTGGATCCATGACTACCAGGATGCATGCATCGACAAGCTCGAAAGGTATATTAAGCGACGCATTTAGAGACGCGCATGGGAAGCAATTTGGGATCTGGCTGGGATCTACCTCAATTCCTCAATCTTGCAATTTCTGTGTCAATTTTTCGAAACTCAAATAATTCCCATTCTTCTGATGCGGCAGATTTTTGCGCGGCGAAAAGAATATCGATCGCATTGCGGCCATGGTGCCTGGGACGCCCGGAGCGGTGTCATACCAAAGAATGCACAGCAACGATTCCGACTACCAGAGTGGAGGAGGAGGAGGAGCATCATCCAGCGGTGGAGGAGGCGGCGGCGGCGGTGGTGTCGGCGGCGCAGGCAGTGTGGTGGATGGCCTGATGGCGGCCAATGGCAGCGGACAAGGTGGGCCAACAACGAGTAGTACTACTCCCAACTCCAACTCCAGTTCAAGTTCAAATGCAAACGCAAATGCAAATGCAAATTCAACTCCCAACCGGAGCCAGAGTCCGGCGTAGAGACCCCATAGAAAGAAAAAAAACAAGCAAAACTGAGCCTCACGACCTCCCTCGAATATGTCTTAAGGTTAAGCGGAGATTCTCCTCAAGTTACGGTCAAAGTTCAAGCCTTTGAGCACACTACTCTCTATCTCCCACCCTCCTCGAACCCACCCCCAGTCTCTCTCACCCACTGACACACACAAACACACACATTACTCTCTATCTCTCTCTCTTTCTTACTCTACCACCTAATAATGATAATAATACTTTAATTCTGATTGCAAAAAAACACCACTCGATACTCGCTAAAAACTCGCTCGAAACTCGCAGCTAATCACCAGGCAAATAGATACCGGCAATCCCCCTCACCGGCCCGCCAACGGGGCAGCACCTCACAGCTGAGCGGCTACGCCAGGCACGGAAAGCGCTCCAACATTCTGCCACCGTATCGCACCCAGCAGGCGGCATTGCTCCACAAATCCGGAGCTGGCTCGGCCTCCATGCAGAACATGATGCCACTGGCGTACCTGCCGCCGCGACGCAGCTCCGCCGCTGGTCTGGGGCACAGCGCTGGCATGGGCAGTGGTTATCGGTCGCACAGCGTCGATGGGCTACTGGACCAGGCCTCCGCCAGCCAGAGCAGTCTGGCCACGCCGGAGCAGAGGATAGCGGCAGCGGCGGCCATGGTGACGGCCGGCAGCACAGCGCTGACGAATGCCAGCTCCACGTGCACCCTACAGCCGGAGGACGAGGAGCCAGCGGACACAGATACGTGCGACCATGTGACGAGGCGAGAGAAGCGCCTGGCGCCGCCGCCGAATGTGCAACAGCATCGCAAGTCGCGGAGCTTGGATCACATACTGTCGAAGCAAACGCTGGCTGAGCTGCTGCCTCCGAGCATCGAGCCCACGGACGAGACGCAGAGCATGCAGAATCTGGCCATGCCACTGACGCCGCAGCCCCAGCGACGCGATCAGAGCTCCTCCTCAAAATCCCCAACGCCAGAGCGACCTATGCAACCGCATTACAGTCGCCAGAGTCCCGAAGGCGTCAGCTCGACGGAGAGCGAGCGGGAGGATGGGCAGTCGCCTAAGTCGCAGGTGCAGCAGCCGCATGGAAACCAGCAGCGGGCGGCGGCGCATGTGCATCGCGGCGGGAGCCTGAACAGCAACAAGACGTCCAACTCGTCGCTGGGCTCTAACAACAGTGCCAGCAACAACAAGACCATCTTCAATCGCACGATGAAGAAGGTTCGCTCGCTGATCAAAAAGTAAGCCAAACCGTAAGCCAAGCAAAGCCAAAACGTTGAGCAAAGCGAAGCTGTCTTGACGCGTCACTCGCTACTTCCACTCATCTAGTTTAGTATTTCGCTCACTAAGTGCCTGTTACTCGCTACTCGTTGCATTTGTGCCATCTAAAACCGAATCTCATGCCTTCTTCATACTCATACTCACGTCTAATCCTACCCCTGGTCCCCACACAACTCTCTGTCTCTCCACTCGCTGTACTTCTCTGTCTCTCTCTCTCTCTGGTGTTGGTACTCTCGCTAGCAAATTATCGCTCGCCACTCGTTGTTTATACTCGTTAAGCTAAGCCATCCACTAAAACTCGCCTGCGTTGCCAAAAGCAAAACCGAACGTCCCTCCTCCCACCATCTTTCTCTCTCTCTCTCTCTCTCTCGCTCTAGAAAGTCTATTTGCCTTGTGATTAGTTGTTGATTTTTGGTAAATTAACTAATTATCTTTTGTGACAAATGAGAAAGCGAATTTAAACTGCAATTGATAAACTAATTTATGAGAAAACAAACCACAAAACAACATTAACGACTGCATAACCACGAAACCTAATTTATAAACCAACAAACAAAAAAAGAAGAAACAAAAATACAATAGAAACACACCCTATATGTAATATTCTATTTATAGTTAATATATTTTTTAAAATATTTTTTTTATTTGTTCTTGTAACCGTCCGCAAAAAAGTTAAAAAAAAGAAGAAAAAAATAATTTAAAACCAATTAAGTGGCTTGAAACGAACCTATTTAAGTGATATTTAAACGATAAACGAAACTGAAATTTATTTAAATGCAAAATTTACATAACAGAAACAAATGCTGTACAATACTTAATTTTTAGCATATTTTAATTGATTTTTTTTGCAATATACATATATATTTAATATTTAAATAGTGCCTACAAATTGGCCTACTAAGTGCCTCGAAACGATTTAATTTAAAACAAAACCAGAAAGGAAACGCAAGAGAAAAGAACAACCACTACAAATCAAAAAGAATAAAAAATGTGAATTAATAAAATGAAATGTGTATTATTTCCACCTGCCACCTGCCCCCTGTCCACCTGCTTTATCAGTCCATCCGACATCTTTCCATCTCTCATACGCATGTTCTCATTCCTCTTTTTGTTTCGTTTCGTTTTGTGTCTTGTTTTTGTGCTGCTAACGGAATTTCGATTAGCTTTTATTTGATTCTTTCTCCATTTGTATATTTTCTCTCTATTTCTTTCTTTTCTTCCACTCTCTTTCTCGCTATCTGGATTCTGTTTTGCAGACCATGAGAGCAAAATTGGCTACTGCTGCAATTCGTTGTAACTGTTGTTATCCCTGTGACTGTACTCCCGCCCGCCCACGCACACCACACTCAAACACACAAAAATCAAACCACCCACAACTGCGAATCGACTTCGATCAGCACACTCATCGAAACCCCCATCTAATGAGGTGATGTGATCGACGGCCTCCCACCACCACCCCAGCATCAGCTGTCTCGACAACAAGCCACATTCATATTGTTATTTATTATGAAACAAATAAAACAGATCAAGAAACACCAATAACATTAGCTATAAATGTGTATATAAACCATGATAAGTCCATGTTAACTGTAAGTCTAATGCGACTCTCCTTACCCCCTTCAATGCACAAAACAGCAACGAACTGGAGGACGAAGAGCTGTCGGGCATAATTCTGGCCAAGGCCACTTCCCCAAATGCTGGACGCATGATATTCTGGTAGAACTCCACATACACTCCACTCCCACTCCAGAGCAATTACTCAACGAATTTTACCACGACGAAACTGTATATAAAACGAATCAAAGAATAATAAAAAATATTCTAGCGAAACAACATTTGAGACTTCCAGCAGGCTTGGCAACTCTACTGAGCTGTGTTTCAGTGCTGTAAGCCGTACATCTAAACCGTAAAAGTAGGCCTTTTTTTTGTCCATTATTTTGCTACGTTGGTTTCATTTTCTTTTCGTCATTTCGTCTCACAAACTTATCTAGACACATCGTTTTGTTGAACAGAACAAAAAAATTCCGTAAACCGAACTGAAATAAGTTTCAAAATTACAATGGCAAAGAATATAGCAGATATAATAGCCCACGAGCCCGCTGATGCCCTTATTTTCAAGGGGCCGTTCGACAAGACGTTCAAGCGCACTCTGGTTATTCGCAGTCTGACCGAAAAGGATGTCGCGTTCAAGATGAAGACAACCTCGCCCGAATTGTTCTGTGTTCGCCCGAACGTTGGGATACTTTCTGCCAAATCGTCGGTCAACATAAAAATTTACATGCAGCCGACGACGTTGTCTCTGACCCCGAACCTGTTTGAGAAGCGTCACAAATTCCTTATTTTGGCTAGCGAAGTTACAGATCACGTGGATGATGTGCACCAGTTCTTCAGGGGTCTGGACTCGACTAAAGTGTGGGAAGGCAGGGTCCGTTGCGAGTTGACTAACAATTTGGACGCGTCCATCCGCCACACTGCTGGTGGAGAGACAACTGAAGTGTCCGATCGTGTGTACGACGCCCTGGCTGCCATCAAGCTGGAGCTGAAGGACAAAGATATGTTGCAGAAGAAAGTTGATAGTCTTGAGAAGGTGCGTCAGGACTTGACACAGGAAATCAAGGAATTACGTGATCCTGCTCAGAAGGGGAAAAAAGTCAGGAAACTGCTTCGCCAGCGTTCTCCTAACAGGTTCATGTTTTTGGCCGGACTTCTCATCGTCGGTGCCATCATATTCTTTGGCAATTACGGCAATGCAATACTACAACTTTTTGAGCAAGCTTTCTGAAGAACTGTTCTGTAAAAGAAATTAAAAATGAATTTTTGGAAAATGAATTTATTTTCGTTTTTTTGTATATTTTTGCCATAGAAAACTCGTGGAATTCACAAAATCGCCTCAATCTTTCATGCAAGAACAACATTTAAATTGTGCTTTAAGTGGCGGCCTAACAGCCGAATTTTTCCAAATTTTCTATCGATAAGTCGTGACTCTCGTAATTAATGCTGCCAGACATAAACATACATATATACAAAAAATTGTGTCGGTTAGATTTTCTTTTTTGAAAAAATACAGACCGACGGATTTTTCAATGAAAAATGTTCATTAATGAATGATAGGCACCTTTTGTATTTAAAATTAAAAAAAATTGTCACATATATCAAAATGATCAATAGAAAATCTAAGCTGTATCATACATATGTAGATATATGAACACCAGAAAGAGCAGCAGCGTTCGAGTTTCTATCGTTGCTGCTCTTTCTGGTGTTGTTTCTATTGATTAGAAATTACAGCTGTGCTGCTCTTTCTTGTGTTGTTGATTTATGCTATGTTCTATTGCTATTACATAGTACATAACAAGCATTTATAGAGCTGCCTGCGTCTGTTATTCTCTCATGTGCGTTGTCTCCCCTATTGAGCTGTCCGTTATTCTTTTCGTTTATACACGGTCCTCGAGGTATTTAGGACACGGCGGTAGCGGAAAGCCAGAACCGAAGACCCTGGAAACCCTGTTGAAAATAAACTGAAAACCGATGATCCCAGCTTCCAATAAAGATTACGAATTGCTTTTTTTTCCTCTGAGTGCATATTTCATGATCTATTTCTCCGGATAAGCGGATCTAGTTCTTTACCTTCACTTTTTCGTGCTTTGCGCCGCTCTGGTGATTTTCCCCCCTCTGCCCACAAACTGTGTGCCGCGATAACCTTCTCATACCCCGTCAGGTAAAGCTATTAAGCTATTATTATTATCATTTACTTTATTCAACTCCTCCTTTCTTTTATGCAGGACGTGCTCTTGCGTGCCCGTGGACACCGATATGCCCACCATCTTTTACCAGGGGCTTCACCCTTCTGGTCTTCCGGTTTATATGAGCGAGTATACGGCTGTCCACTCCAGCCGCCTGACCGGTTGAAATCGCAAACTCCTCGCAGGCTCTTTCGCGCAGGAGACCCCGACGCCGTGAGCCCCTCAGGACCTGCTTCCTGTCGCGAGCTGCGACCTGTGGCCTGCGGCCTTTGCGACCTTTGGGTCCGGACAGTACCATGGCCCTCTTCCTTGCGTCCCACGCTGTTTTCTCCTCCGCCGTAGCTCCTCGTATTTTTGGGAGGTCCAAAGGATGTGCACCTAGCTGGACTGTGGCAGCCATTGGCTGTCCTGCTGTGTCGCTGAGTCGACAATGTGGCGGCCAGTCCACTGCAGCAGGGACCAGTGATCGACGGCGAAATCAAACGCTCGGCTTTAGCATCGAGACGCGTAAGTGAAAAAGTATATAATTATGGATTTATTTTAAAATATATCTTCCTTCACAGAGGACTTATGTACCCAACGCTTTGCCACACGCTTGATACGACTATCCGATTGCGCCCCACCAGACGGAGACCTATCCAAGCATTACCGAGGCGTATTCGAGACAAACTGAGTCCTATTCCAGACAGAGAGAATCTTATCCCAGCAAGACAGAAGCGCACCCCATGCAAGATCCCAAGCAAGCCATCGTCATCCTTCGACCTGGCCATCGACAACAAGGACTTTGACTATGGTAACCAAGGGAGGAGCTACGCGGGCTACTAGACTCTAGATAGATCTCATTGTTGTTAAGATTAAGGATATGAAATTCCATTCATTTAGATAGTAGATACAAATTGTTTCCGCTTGTTCATTTATTTATACTAAGCTAAGTTTTAATGAATAAAACTATTGAAAAAAATCATCCTTGCAAAGAATCGCGAAATATAACTGGGTGGGGTTGTTTGAGTCCTTCCAAAAGGATCTATATCCATGAGATATACCCCTCAAAAGATTTGGATTTGCATACCATTAAAATACTAGTTTTTTCTGCACGCCATATCTCTGCCAAACAGCGGCCGATCGGGGCGTGACAAGTCTTTTCGTCACCGGGAGATGATTTTTGGCGAAAATCGTGATGAAAGGAATGTCCTTTTTTCCGATGACAGTCGATTGGCAGGACTCGCCCCTTCCCGAAAAGACATGCCATGCCCCGATCGGCCGCTGTATTGCAGAGATATAGCATGTAGAAGATACCAGTATTTCAAAGATACGCAAATTCAAATCTTCGCAAGGCTATATTTCAGGCAAATAGGGCCAGATCCGGGGAGGACCTACTCTCCCAGGATCGTGAGGATCGAGCCTGTCGATCGGCATCAAAATCTCGACCTCGAAATTGAGGCCGATTTTTGGCAATTTTAATGATGTAACCATCATGATTTTTGGCGAAAATCGTGATGAAAGGAATGTCCTTTTTTCCGATGACAGTCGATTGGCAGGACTCGCCTCTTCCCGAAAAGTCATGCCATGCCCCGATCGGCCGCTGTATTGCAGAGATATACATATGTAGCATGCAGAAGATACCAGTATTTCAAAGATACGCAAATTCAAATCTTCGCAAGGCTATATTTCAGGCAAATAGGGCCAGATCGGGGGAGGACCTACTCTCTAAGGATCATGAGGATCCAGACTGTCGATCGGCATCAAAATCTCGACCTCGAAAATGAGGCCGATTTTTGGCAATTTTAATGATGTAACCATCATGATTTTTGGCGAAAATCGTGATGAAAGGAATGTCCTTTTTTCCGATCGCAGTCGATTGGCAGGAATCGCCCCATCCCGAAAAGACATGCCGTGCCCCGATCGGCCGCTGTGTAGCCGAGATATAGCATGCAGAAGATACCAGTATTTCAAAGATACGCAAATTCAAATCTTCGCAAGGCTATATTTCAGGCAAATAGGGCCAGATCGGTGGACGACCTACTCTCCCAGGATCGTGAGGATCCAGACTGTCGATCGGCATCAAAATCTCGACCTCGAAATTGAGGCCGATTTTTGGCAATTTTAATGATGTAACCATCATGATTTTTGGCGAAAATCGTGATGAAAGGAATGTCCTTTTTTCCGATCGCAGTCGATTGGCAGGACTCGCCCCTTCCCGAAAAGACATGCCATGCCCCGATCGGCCGCTGTATTGCAGAGATATAGCATGCAGAAGATACCAGTATTTCAAAGATACGCAAATTCAAATCTTCGCAAGGCTATATTTCAGGCAAATAGGGCCAGATCGGTGGACGACCTACTCTCCCAGGATCGTGAGGATCCAGACTGTCGATCGGCATCAAAATCTCGACCTCGAAATTGAGGCCGATTTTTGGCAATTTTAATGATGTAACCATCATGATTTTTGGCGAAAATCGTGATGAAAGGAATGTCCTTTTTTCCGATCGCAGTCGATTGGCAGGAATCGCGCCATTCCGAAAAGACATGCCGCACGCCGATCGGCCGCTGTATTGCAGAGATATAGCATGCAGAAGATACCAGTATTTCAAAGATACGCAAATTCAAATCTTCGCAAGGCTATATTTCAGGCAAATAGGGCCAGATCGGTGGACGACCTACTCTCCCAGGATCGTGAGGATCCAGACTGTCGATCGGCATCAAAATCTCGACCTCGAAATTGAGGCCGATTTTTGGCAATTTTAATGATGTAACCATCATGATTTTTGGCGAAAATCGTGATGAAAGGAATGTCCTTTTTTCCGATCGCAGTCGATTGGCAGGAATCGCGCCATTCCGAAAAGACATGCCGCACGCCGATCGGCCGCTGTATTGCAGAGATATAGCATGCAGAAGATACCAGTATTTCAAAGATACGCAAATTCAAATCTTCGCAAGGCTATATTTCAGGCAAATAGGGCCAGATCGGTGGACGACCTACTCTCCCAGGATCGTGAGGATCCAGACTGTCGATCGGCATCAAAATCTCGACCTCGAAATTGAGGCCGATTTTTGGCAATTTTAATGATGTAACCATCATGATTTTTGGCGAAAATCGTGATGAAAGGAATGTCCTTTTTTCCGATCGCAGTCGATTGGCAGGAATCGCGCCATTCCGAAAAGACATGCCGCACGCCGATCGGCCGCTGTATTGCAGAGATATAGCATGCAGAAGATACCAGTATTTCAAAGATACGCAAATTCAAATCTTCGCAAGGCTATATTTCAGGCAAATAGGGCCAGATCGGTGGACGACCTACTCTCCCAGGATCGTGAGGATCCAGACTGTCGATCGGCATCAAAATCTCGACCTCGAAATTGAGGCCGATTTTTGGCAATTTTAATGATGTAACCATCATGATTTTTGGCGAAAATCGTGATGAAAGGAATGTCCTTATTTCCGATGACAGTCGATTGGCAGGACTCGGCCCTTCCCGAAAAGACATGCCGCACGCCGATCGGCCGCTGTATTGCAGAGATATAGCATGTAGAAGATACCAGTATTTCAAAGATACGCAAATCCAAATCTTCGGATTGCTATATTTCAGGCAAATAGGGCCAGATCCGGGGAGGACCTACTCCGGGGAGGACCTACTCTACAAGGATCGTGAGGATCCAGACTGTCGATCGGCATCAAAATCTCGACCTCGAAAATGAGGCCGATTTTTGGCAATTTTAATGATGTAACCATCATGATTTTTGGCGAAAATCGTGATGAAAGGAATGTCCTTATTTCCGATGACAGTCGATTGGCAGGACTCGCCTCTTCCCGAAAAGTCATGCCATGCCCCGATCGGCCGCTGTATTGCAGAGATATACATATGTAGCATGCAGAAGATACCAGTATTTCAAAGATACGCAAATTCAAATCTTCGCAAGGCTATATTTCAGGCAAATAGGGCCGGATCGGTGGACGACCTACTCTCCCAGGATCGTGAGGATCCAGACTGTCGATCGGCATCAAAATCTCGACCTCGAAATTGAGGCCGATTTTTGGCAATTTTAATGATGTAACCATCATGATTTTTGGCGAAAATCGTGATGAAAGGAATGTCCTTTTTTCCGATCGCAGTCGATTGGCAGGACTCGCCCCTTCCTGAAAAGACATGCCGCACGCCGATCGGCCGCTGTATTGCAGAGATATAGCATGCAGAAGATACCAGTATTTCAAAGATACGCAAATTCAAATCTTCGCAAGGCTATATTTCAGGCAAATAGGGCCAGATCGGTGGACGACCTACTCTCCCAGGATCGTGAGGATCCAGACTGTCGATCGGCATCAAAATCTCGACCTCGAAATTGAGGCCGATTTTTGGCAATTTTAATGATGTAACCATCATGATTTTTGGCGAAAATCGTGATGAAAGGAATGTCCTTTTTTCCGATCGCAGTCGATTGGCAGGACTCGCCCCTTCCTGAAAAGACATGCCGCACGCCGATCGGCCGCTGTATTGCAGAGATATAGCATGCAGAAGATACCAGTATTTCAAAGATACGCAAATTCAAATCTTCGCAAGGCTATATTTCAGGCAAATAGGGCCAGATCGGTGGACGACCTACTCTCCCAGGATCGTGAGGATCCAGACTGTCGATCGGCATCAAAATCTCGACCTCGAAATTGAGGCCGATTTTTGGCAATTTTAATGATGTAACCATCATGATTTTTGGCGAAAATCGTGATGAAAGGAATGTCCTTTTTTCCGATCGCAGTCGATTGGCAGGACTCGCCCCTTCCTGAAAAGACATGCCGCACGCCGATCGGCCGCTGTATTGCAGAGATATAGCATGCAGAAGATACCAGTATTTCAAAGATACGCAAATTCAAATCTTCGCAAGGCTATATTTCAGGCAAATAGGGCCAGATCGGTGGACGACCTACTCTCCCAGGATCGTGAGGATCCAGACTGTCGATCGGCATCAAAATCTCGACCTCGAAAATGAGGCCGATTTTTGGCAATTTTAATGATGTAACCATCATGATTTTTGGCGAAAATCGTGATGAAAGGAATGTCCTTATTTCCGATGACAGTCGATTGGCAGGACTCGCCTCTTCCCGAAAAGTCATGCCATGCCCCGATCGGCCGCTGTATTGCAGAGATATACATATGTAGCATGCAGAAGATACCAGTATTTCAAAGATACGCAAATTCAAATCTTCGCAAGGCTATATTTCAGGCAAATAGGGCCAGATCGGTGGACGACCTACTCTCCCAGGATCGTGAGGATCCAGACTGTCGATCGGCATCAAAATCTCGACCTCGAAAATGAGGCCGATTTTTGGCAATTTTAGTGATGTAACCATCATGATTTTTGGCGAAAATCGTGATGAAAGGAATGTCCTTATTTCCGATGACAGTCGATTGGCAGGACTCGCGCCATTCCGAAAAGACATGCCGCACGCCGATCGGCCGCTGTATTGCAGAGATATAGCATGCAGAAGATACCAGTATTTCAAAGATACGCAAATTCAAATCTTCGCAAGGCTATATTTCAGGCAAATAGGGCCGGATCGGTGGACGACCTACTCTCCCAGGATCGTGAGGATCCAGACTGTCGATCGGCATCAAAATCTCGACCTCGAAATTGAGGCCGATTTTTGGCAATTTTAATGATGTAACCATCATGATTTTTGGCGAAAATCGTGATGAAAGGAATGTCCTTTTTTCCGATCGCAGTCGATTGGCAGGACTCGCCCCTTCCTGAAAAGACATGCCGCACGCCGATCGGCCGCTGTATTGCAGAGATATAGCATGCAGAAGATACCAGTATTTCAAAGATACGCAAATTCAAATCTTCGCAAGGCTATATTTCAGGCAAATAGGGCCAGATCGGTGGACGACCTACTCTCCCAGGATCGTGAGGATCCAGACTGTCGATCGGCATCAAAATCTCGACCTCGAAATTGAGGCCGATTTTTGGCAATTTTAATGATGTAACCATCATGATTTTTGGCGAAAATCGTGATGAAAGGAATGTCCTTTTTTCCGATCGCAGTCGATTGGCAGGACTCGCCCCTTCCTGAAAAGACATGCCGCACGCCGATCGGCCGCTGTATTGCAGAGATATAGCATGCAGAAGATACCAGTATTTCAAAGATACGCAAATTCAAATCTTCGCAAGGCTATATTTCAGGCAAATAGGGCCAGATCGGTGGACGACCTACTCTCCCAGGATCGTGAGGATCCAGACTGTCGATCGGCATCAAAATCTCGACCTCGAAATTGAGGCCGATTTTTGGCAATTTTAATGATGTAACCATCATGATTTTTGGCGAAAATCGTGATGAAAGGAATGTCCTTTTTTCCGATCGCAGTCGATTGGCAGGAATCGCGCCATTCCGAAAAGACATGCCGCACGCCGATCGGCCGCTGTATTGCAGAGATATAGCATGCAGAAGATACCAGTATTTCAAAGATACGCAAATTCAAATCTTCGCAAGGCTATATTTCAGGCAAATAGGGCCAGATCGGTGGACGACCTACTCTCCCAGGATCGTGAGGATCCAGACTGTCGATCGGCATCAAAATCTCGACCTCGAAATTGAGGCCGATTTTTGGCAATTTTAATGATGTAACCATCATGATTTTTGGCGAAAATCGTGATGAAAGGAATGTCCTTTTTTCCGATGACAGTCGATTGGCAGGACTCGCCCCTTCCCGAAAAGACATGCCATGCCCCGATCGGCCGCTGTATTGCAGAGATATAGCATGCAGAAGATACCAGTATTTCAAAGATACGCAAATTCAAATCTTCGCAAGGCTATATTTAAGGCAAATAGGGCCAGATCGGGGGAGGACCTACTCTCTAAGGATCATGAGGATCCAGACTGTCGATCGGCATCAAAATCTCGACCTCGAAAATGAGGCCGATTTTTGGCAATTTTAATGATGTAACCATCATGATTTTTGGCGAAAATCGTGATGAAAGGAATGTCCTTTTTTCCGATCGCAGTCGATTGGCAGGAATCGCCCCATCCCGAAAAGACATGCCGTGCCCCGATCGGCCGCTGTGTAGCCGAGATATAGCATGCAGAAGATACCAGTATTTCAAAGATACGCAAATTCAAATCTTCGCAAGGCTATATTTCAGGCAAATAGGGCCAGATCGGTGGACGACCTACTCTCCCAGGATCGTGAGGATCCAGACTGTCGATCGGCATCAAAATCTCGACCTCGAAATTGAGGCCGATTTTTGGCAATTTTAATGATGTAACCATCATGATTTTTGGCGAAAATCGTGATGAAAGGAATGTCCTTTTTTCCGATCGCAGTCGATTGGCAGGAATCGCGCCATTCCGAAAAGACATGCCGCACGCCGATCGGCCGCTGTATTGCAGAGATATAGCATGCAGAAGATACCAGTATTTCAAAGATACGCAAATTCAAATCTTCGCAAGGCTATATTTCAGGCAAATAGGGCCGGATCGGTGGACGACCTACTCTCCCAGGATCGTGAGGATCCAGACTGTCGATCGGCATCAAAATCTCGACCTCGAAATTGAGGCCGATTTTTGGCAATTTTAATGATGTAACCATCATGATTTTTGGCGAAAATCGTGATGAAAGGAATGTCCTTTTTTCCGATCGCAGTCGATTGGCAGGAATCGCGCCATTCCGAAAAGACATGCCGCACGCCGATCGGCCGCTGTATTGCAGAGATATAGCATGCAGAAGATACCAGTATTTCAAAGATACGCAAATTCAAATCTTCGCAAGGCTATATTTCAGGCAAATAGGGCCAGATCGGTGGACGACCTACTCTCCCAGGATCGTGAGGATCCAGACTGTCGATCGGCATCAAAATCTCGACCTCGAAATTGAGGCCGATTTTTGGCAATTTTAATGATGTAACCATCATGATTTTTGGCGAAAATCGTGATGAAAGGAATGTCCTTTTTTCCGATCGCAGTCGATTGGCAGGACTCGCCCCTTACTGAAAAGACATGCCGCACGCCGATCGGCCGCTGTATTGCAGAGATATAGCATGCAGAAGATACCAGTATTTCAAAGATACGCAAATTCAAATCTTCGCAAGGCTATATTTCAGGCAAATAGGGCCGGATCGGTGGACGACCTACTCTCCCAGGATCGTGAGGATCCAGACTGTCGATCGGCATCAAAATCTCGACCTCGAAATTGAGGCCGATTTTTGGCAATTTTAATGATGTAACCATCATGATTTTTGGCGAAAATCGTGATGAAAGGAATGTCCTTTTTTCCGATCGCAGTCGATTGGCAGGACTCGCCCCTTCCTGAAAAGACATGCCGCACGCCGATCGGCCGCTGTATTGCAGAGATATAGCATGCAGAAGATACCAGTATTTCAAAGATACGCAAATTCAAATCTTCGCAAGGCTATATTTCAGGCAAATAGGGCCAGATCGGTGGACGACCTACTCTCCCAGGATCGTGAGGATCCAGACTGTCGATCGGCATCAAAATCTCGACCTCGAAATTGAGGCCGATTTTTGGCAATTTTAATGATGTAACCATCATGATTTTTGGCGAAAATCGTGATGAAAGGAATGTCCTTTTTTCCGATCGCAGTCGATTGGCAGGAATCGCGCCATTCCGAAAAGACATGCCGCACGCCGATCGGCCGCTGTATTGCAGAGATATAGCATGCAGAAGATACCAGTATTTCAAAGATACGCAAATTCAAATCTTCGCAAGGCTATATTTCAGGCAAATAGGGCCAGATCGGTGGACGACATACTCTCCCAGGATCGTGAGGATCCAGACTGTCGATCGGCATCAAAATCTCGACCTCGAAATTGAGGCCGATTTTTGGCAATTTTAATGATGTAACCATCATGATTTTTGGCGAAAATCGTGATGAAAGGAATGTCCTTTTTTCCGATCGCAGTCGATTGGCAGGAATCGCCTCTTCCCGAAAAGACATGCCATGCCCCGATCGGCCGCTGTATTGCAGAGATATATGTAGCATGCAGAAGATACCAGTATTTCAAAGATACGCAAATTCAAATCTTCGCAAGGCTATATTTCAGGCAAATAGGGCCAGATCGGTGGACGACCTACTCTCCCAGGATCGTGAGGATCCAGACTGTCGATCGGCATCAAAATCTCGACCTCGAAATTGAGGCCGATTTTTGGCAATTTTAATGATGTAACCATCATGATTTTTGGCGAAAATCGTGATGAAAGGAATGTCCTTTTTTCCGATCGCAGTCGATTGGCAGGAATCGCCTCTTCCCGAAAAGACATGCCATGCCCCGATCGGCCGCTGTATTGCAGAGATATATGTAGCATGCAGAAGATACCAGTATTTCAAAGATACGCAAATTCAAATCTTCGCAAGGCTATATTTCAGGCAAATAGGGCCAGATCGGTGGACGACATACTCTCCCAGGATCGTGAGGATCCAGACTGTCGATCGGCATCAAAATCTCGACCTCGAAATTGAGGCCGATTTTTGGCAATTTTAATGATGTAACCATCATGATTTTTGGCGAAAATCGTGATGAAAGGAATGTCCTTTTTTCCGATCGCAGTCGATTGGCAGGAATCGCGCCATTCCGAAAAGACATGCCGCACGCCGATCGGCCGCTGTATTGCAGAGATATAGCATGCAGAAGATACCAGTATTTCAAAGATACGCAAATTCAAATCTTCGCAAGGCTATATTTCAGGCAAATAGGGCCAGATCGGTGGACGACATACTCTCCCAGGATCGTGAGGATCCAGACTGTCGATCGGCATCAAAATCTCGACCTCGAAATTGAGGCCGATTTTTGGCAATTTTAATGATGTAACCATCATGATTTTTGGCGAAAATCGTGATGAAAGGAATGTCCTTTTTTCCGATCGCAGTCGATTGGCAGGAATCGCCTCTTCCCGAAAAGACATGCCATGCCCCGATCGGCCGCTGTATTGCAGAGATATATGTAGCATGCAGAAGATACCAGTATTTCAAAGATACGCAAATTCAAATCTTCGCAAGGCTATATTTCAGGCAAATAGGGCCAGATCGGTGGACGACCTACTCTCCCAGGATCGTGAGGATCCAGACTGTCGATCGGCATCAAAATCTCGACCTCGAAATTGAGGCCGATTTTTGGCAATTTTAATGATGTAACCATCATGATTTTTGGCGAAAATCGTGATGAAAGGAATGTCCTTTTTTCCGATCGCAGTCGATTGGCAGGAATCGCGCCATTCCGAAAAGACATGCCGCACGCCGATCGGCCGCTGTATTGCAGAGATATAGCATGCAGAAGATACCAGTATTTCAAAGATACGCAAATTCAAATCTTCGCAAGGCTATATTTCAGGCAAATAGGGCCGGATCGGTGGACGACCTACTCTCCCAGGATCGTGAGGATCCAGACTGTCGATCGGCATCAAAATCTCGACCTCGAAATTGAGGCCGATTTTTGGCAATTTTAATGATGTAACCATCATGATTTTTGGCGAAAATCGTGATGAAAGGAATGTCCTTTTTTCCGATCGCAGTCGATTGGCAGGAATCGCGCCATTCCGAAAAGACATGCCGCACGCCGATCGGCCGCTGTATTGCAGAGATATAGCATGCAGAAGATACCAGTATTTCAAAGATACGCAAATTCAAATCTTCGCAAGGCTATATTTCAGGCAAATAGGGCCAGATCGGTGGACGACATACTCTCCCAGGATCGTGAGGATCCAGACTGTCGATCGGCATCAAAATCTCGACCTCGAAATTGAGGCCGATTTTTGGCAATTTTAATGATGTAACCATCATGATTTTTGGCGAAAATCGTGATGAAAGGAATGTCCTTTTTTCCGATCGCAGTCGATTGGCAGGACTCGCCCCTTCCTGAAAAGACATGCCGCACGCCGATCGGCCGCTGTATTGCAGAGATATAGCATGCAGAAGATACCAGTATTTCAAAGATACGCAAATTCAAATCTTCGCAAGGCTATATTTCAGGCAAATAGGGCCAGATCGGTGGACGACATACTCTCCCAGGATCGTGAGGATCCAGACTGTCGATCGGCATCAAAATCTCGACCTCGAAATTGAGGCCGATTTTTGGCAATTTTAATGATGTAACCATCATGATTTTTGGCGAAAATCGTGATGAAAGGAATGTCCTTTTTTCCGATCGCAGTCGATTGGCAGGACTCGCCCCTTCCTGAAAAGACATGCCGCACGCCGATCGGCCGCTGTATTGCAGAGATATAGCATGCAGAAGATACCAGTATTTCAAAGATACGCAAATTCAAATCTTCGCAAGGCTATATTTCAGGCAAATAGGGCCAGATCGGTGGACGACATACTCTCCCAGGATCGTGAGGATCCAGACTGTCGATCGGCATCAAAATCTCGACCTCGAAATTGAGGCCGATTTTTGGCAATTTTAATGATGTAACCATCATGATTTTTGGCGAAAATCGTGATGAAAGGAATGTCCTTTTTTCCGATCGCAGTCGATTGGCAGGAATCGCGCCATTCCGAAAAGACATGCCGGACCCCGATCGGCCGCTGTTTAGCCGAGATATAGCTTCGATCGGCAACGAAATCTCGAAAATGATCCTTTGGGAAGGCTCCAAGAACTCCCACCCAGTCATATTTCCCGATTCTTCGCAAGGATGATTTTTTTTTCAATAGTTTTATTCATCAAACCTTAGCTTAGTATAAATAAATGAACAAGCGGAAAAAATTTGTATCTACTATCTAAGTGAATGGAATTTCATATCCTTAACCTTAACAACAACGAGATCTATCTAAAGTCTAGCAGACCGAGTAGCTCCTCCCTTGGTTACCATAGTCAAAGTCCTTGTTGTCGATGGCAAAGTCGATGGCTTGCTTCGGATCTTGCAAGGGGTGTGCTTCTGTCTTGCTGGGATAGGATTCTCTCTGTCTGGAAAAGGACTCAGTCTGTCTCGAATACGCCTCGGTAATGCTTGGATAGGTCTCCGTCGGATGGTGGTCGCTTGTGGCAAAGCGTTGGGTACATAAGTCCTCTGTGAAGGAAGATATTTTTTAAAATAAATCCATAATTATATACTTATTCACTCACGCGTCTCGATGCTAAATCCCAGCGTTTGATTCGGCGGCAAATGAAAAAGGGGTTGCTGATATTATTTCCTGTGGGCGTGAACCAACAATTCCGCCGTCGATCACTGGTCCCTGCTGCAGTGGACGGGGCGCCACATTGTCGACTCAGCGACACAGCAGCGATATCATGGCTATGGCTTGCAGATGCACAGCCAGTGGCTGTCACAGTCCAGTTAGGTGCAGATCCTTTGGGCCTCCATAGTGGACGAGGAGCTCCAGGACGAGACGGCGAGCGGACTGGAAAGGTGAAGAAAACAGCATGGGACCATATAGTATTTATGTTTATATTAACATTTTTTACTTATACACACTTTGCCCCTAGAATATATCAATGGACTTACTCTAATGTGAAGTTATGTATGAAATTTAATATATCCTGTCAGTATAATCGTATATTCTGCATTAAGCAATATTAGCATCTAAAACATATACAAAATAAACGTCTTTCTGATATTGTGCGTCGTCAAAAAGTCCTAACTCAAAAAAGGCGGTTCCAAAAATGGTATGGAGCACGAAAAAATTACATAGTCCACAAATGACAGCAGCCGTAAACCCCACACATGCAGAATGTGAAAGTTACAGAAATTTCGTTTGCGACATGTTCGGTGTATGAACTGGCACATCTACATACCTGTATGGTTAGTGGTGGAGCGAATATCAGGGTAACCGTTTACGGTAATTTTAATATTTTTCTGTATTTTTTTAGATCAAAATTGAACCGACGGTATATTTACGGTATATCGGTATATAATGGTATATTTTGTCAATCTATTAAATTTAATTGTTAAAGATATATAGAAATACAATAAAAGCAAATTTTAGGAATAAGCCAGTTAAGTAGAAAATTGATTCACTAATCGGATAAAGTTATGTGGGGATGGCTAAATGTTCTAAATAGCTAATAATATTCCACGGAATATCAAAAACGAGGAATATGTACAATAGAACTCGAATTCTACAGTCTATTTACGGTATATTTTGGTATATATGTGAGGGTCGGACGGTATATTTTAGCGATAAATCCGCGGTCACACTGTCCCCAATGGCATTGCTTAATGTTTCAAACAACAAATTCGTTAATTTAGTGAATATAGATATATGCGGGCGGAGTGTTTTTAATGTTAGCAATGCGGCCTGAATAACGACGGCTTGAAAATACAAAAAATAAAACAGTACAAGCCGCGACAACAACGAAGCGGTAATAGAATGTGCGTGTTTACAATAATTGTCAGTGTTTTGTTGCCTTTTACATGCTTTTGTTTTGTTTTTAATGTTTATAACAAATGAATGATTTGTTAAATATGTAGTGTGGTAGAGTTTCTTATCTAAATTCTTGGCATGTCACAAAATTATTGATTTTTACTGAATGCCTCTGCCAAAATGCAATTTACATACACACACACGAACGCCCCCATCCCTCACCCTTCCTTCTTCCGACCAAGGTATACCACTAAAAGGTAAGGCAGTCCGAGAGAGCAGCCCTAACCGGCTTCAGTTGCGTTTGTTGTGTGTGGGAGAGAAAGAGAGAGAAAAAAAATTATGCCACCCAAAGAGCCGGGACTCCCTTACCATAGTATTAGTATACCTTGACCCTAGCACTCGTCCTCCTTCTTTGAGCAGTTCCCAGGTTCATTTAGGTTAATGCACGGATTATTATCGTCGTATTTATTGATTTGGTCAAGCCAGGTCAGCCAAGAATAAATTCCTTTATGGCGTGCTGGCTCTATTTCCGGAATTCTTTCTCTCCGTTTGTGGGCTCGCACCTTTTGACCTCTTTGCCGGTGTTTTGATTGATGCGTCCCAGGGTATGCAGAATAGTCGGTGCGTGGTTCGGTTGTTCTTTATGGCTTAATTAGGGGAACGCACGTAGAAGCGTCGGAATCTGAGCCGAAATGGTCGCCGGGCCCAACCCTAGTCAAGATGGGGAGAGGACACTGTGACAAGAAGAGGAGGGTGGTAGGGTGCTGTGTATATTGTTGTGACCTAATTTCCTGTCTGTTTATTGTTTGGGGGGAAGGGGGAAAAGGATACGGCATGAATTCCAGCGGAAGTGAAAGGTGCAGCACTGACCTGTTGTAATATTCTTGAAACCTTGAAACTTTACTTGGGAATATTTGTATCATGAACTATTCAGGCTTCTGTTCTGTCGCTTGCATACCAATGATCATCACCATTCTTCCCCCCACCCCCATTCGCTAGCCCAGCCCTCTTTCGCTATCTCTCCAATTTCACGGCTCTCCCTCAGTGTCTTTCTCTCTCTCCAGCGTAAACGCACAATTATGCTAATGGCTTGCGTACAGACCATACACACCATACACCATACACCACACAACAACCACTTTAGTGAGCCCCCGCTAAGCGGTCTGCTAACCCACTCCCACTCCCCAGTCAAAGCTGAGCACTCGCTCTCGCTATCGCTGCTGTAGTGGAGAACGGACTGATTCACCGTCACCAGACAGTCTGTGTGCGTCCGGCGATGAAGTCACTCTGCCCAGGGCGTTGTATTCGCTATTGTGGAATTTTAAACTAAAACCTAACCCGAAGTGTTTCCTGATTCTTGCAGTGACCAGTTCCAGCAGCCATGGTGAAGATCCTGCAGGCGTACAACTTTGCCAGGCAGCAGACGTATGCCCTCAATGGCGAGATCCTGGCAGCAAGTCTGATTGGCAACAATCGGATTGCCATCAGCAGCGCGGAGCAGTTTATAGAGATCTATGACATTGCTGGGAAGCAGCAACAGCAACAGCAACAGCAGCAGCACCAGGAGGATGAACACGGAGATGGAGAGCCAGGGCAGGCAAACATCAGTGGAGATGCCCCTGGAGGTGGAGGAGCAGGAGTAGGGGGGGGAGATGAACGACTGCCGGTCAGAAACACGCTGGCCACCGTTGGCGAGGTAGTGCAGTTGATATACTGCGAGGCGGGTGAGTGAGAATTCCCCTATGTTCTCTGAATAAACATTTAATTGAATGCTTGTTCCCGCATAGGCAAGTATCTGCTCACCCTGGAAAAGGAGCAGGCTGGCAGCCCAGTGCACTCCTCCTCGACCATTAGCTGCACTTCGAGCAGCAACAGCAATACGGTTTGCTCCGAGGATGACACCAAGATGTTTGTCCGGATCTACGCCAACTTCTGGAAGTTCCCCGATAGCAAGCTCAACGAGCTGCCCATCACCATCAGAATAGCCTCGATGACAACGCCGAAGACGCCGCTCGTCGAGAGCATCGACGTGATCGAGCTGCCGCTGCGCAGTCCCCCCGAGCTGGTTCAGTGCTGTCAGACCTCTGGAAACATCATCGTGAGCAGCCGGGACAGGATCTACCTGTACGAGTACACGCAATGTGTCCACGAGAACACTCAGCCCCGATTCGCGTTTATCGATTTTCTGCCCTTCAAGTTCTTTGTGCAGCTGAACTTTGTCCCTATGCGCCTATGCCTGGCAGAGAATGTCATCGCCTGCCTAAGTCACCGTTACTGTGTGGCCTTCAAGGTGATTGATGCTCTGGCAAACAGCAAGGCAACCGCCGGGCAGGAGTTGAGCTGTTTGGACAACGACTATGGCGGCATCGGAGACGAGCCGCTCTCGGAATCCTTGAGCTTGGGCAGCAAGGCAAGCGCCAGCGGGGGAGTGGTTAGCTCCACCCACAGTCAACAGAGCTGCGAGAGCGACTCCATGCAGTCGACGAGCAGTGGAAAAGCTCCCATGGCACTGAATGGAGCCCTGCCCGGACGATCTCCGTTGGACTTTAACTTGGCCAAGCTGGTGAATAACGCCTATGGGCGTGAGTTTGAACCAGAGCTACGCTCTCAGTGGGATCAGAGCGAGAATGGTGGGAGTGGGGGAAAGAATGGTGGCCCAGAGGACAGCCAGGATATCACTATCACACCCCAGCGGGCCGGCGATATCAAAATAAAGCTCGTCAACGAGGCCAAGGCCATGAATGTGCGTGGCATCGCAGGTGGGAATCACCTGGAGGACGCCTCTGTGCAATATGATGTGAGAAAGCTACTGCAGATCTGCATGAAAACATCCGAGCAGCAGCCCAGAATTCTGGACATCTTGCGCTGCTTGGATCTGAAGGCAATCTACCAAAGGACTGGCCAGGGGACGGACCTAGAGGACGATGAGTACGACATGGGCAACCAGCAGGTGCCTAGTGCCGTCACCACCTTCAAACACGTCAATCGCAGGACCCTCAAGTCTTCGCAGCATCAACGGTGCATAGGCCATGCTCTCCTGGTGGCCAGCAGTGTGGACGGCTACCTCTATCAGTTCTCCGCTCAGGGGAAATGGTACAGTGAGAACGAGAAGCCTGTGGCCAGCTACAGCTTTACGGCTCCCGTCATTCAGGTGCACATCAACGATTATGTGGTCTTTGCAGTCACCTCGGAGTCCGTGGAGACGCACACCTCGCGGATAGGCCACAAGCTCTTCCACAATCGCTTCGAATATCCTTCTATTGGGGGCATTTTTCCCGAGGAGTCTGCACCAGACATCACCACGCCCATCGCTGTCGTGGGTCTTGCTGCCTTCATGCACGTTCAGTTTGTTTGCGTGAATCGAGAGCAGCTGGTGCTGATCACCAATGCCGCCCTGGAGCTGCACAAGCGTCGCAGCACGGGAGAAGTGTCCACCACAACCGTCGCTGTCAAGCGGAATATTGCTGCCAGACTGCTGGCCGAAGCAAAGGCCAAGCACAGCAGCCTTCTGAGGAGCAGCAGCGCTGCCCAATCCTCAACGGTGACTAATGAGTGGACCCTCTACAACCTGGAGGTGCCCCGGGTAGAGCACGTCATCGAGGATCTCGAGGGCATTGCGGAATCGTATCGCAGTGCGAGCAGCTCGAATTTCTATGATCTCATGGAGGAGGCCCATGTCATGTTGCGGCTGAGCCTCACATTGCAGGGCGAGCGGCTGGGCTCGGAGCGCGAGCAGCTGCTGAGGAAAATGTTTACTGCGAACTGTCGAAAATTGGCCGACTTCTCAATACGGTGAGTATTGACAAGAGTTTTTCTTCATCTGTTCAATGTGTGATAATCGGTTCCCCACTTTTCCGTTGCAGTTCCAGCAAGCAGGAGGTTTATCTCCAAGCAACGGGTTTCTACAAAATGTGCCAGATCCAATTGGTGGACATTTACAACAACTACATTCAGCAGTTCATGGACAACGAGGAAGATGTGGAAACATCCGAATTGGCAGGCCTAATCTACACAGTAAAACTATTCCTACTCAGCCTGGGAACAGATCGCTTGAGGTCCGCCTTTCTTAACCAGACAGTTCGACCGTACTTCACCCCGGCCCGAGTGCTGCAGCAGGGGTACAAGCTGGTGCCGATTTCGTTGGAGTTCCTCAATATGTTCATCAAGCACGCCCCGGTGGATATACCCCAGATAATGCTGTGTTCCCCTGTAGTGGCGGACACCATGAGCGGAGAGCTCATCAACTATTTTAAATACTTGAACACGCTGTAAGGCTGCAAATAATATGGTTATGTGCTGAATATATCCTAGCTGAAATTTACCCTTGCAGCTCCGCCGATGAGAACCTCCTGCTGGCTGTGACAGCCTGCCGCATGTCCAACTATCTCCTGGCCCAGGAAATCATAGCCAAGTCGACCAGGCGAACCCTGGCCACGGCTTTGATCAAGCACAAGAATGTTCTCTTTGACGACAGCACTGTGATTTATCAGCGACGCCAGCATCAGCAGGCTGACCAGCAACAGACCACCAGCTCGCGGAAGAAAACCCGTCGAGGCGGTGTGAAAAGCAAGCCCGCTAGTGTCTCCACGCCCACGCCGAGTGCCATCGTATCCTTTTCGGACTTTTGTGAAACCATTCTGTTGGCCAACGAGCAGCCTGCATTAATAGAGGCCATCAGCGATGCCTTCATTCACGCCCTTTGCATCGAGCATAGCCTCACTTTGGATGTGCTGCTGCAACTCTTCCTCAACTACATTGCCTCGCACATTGGCCAGAAGGGCTATCAAACCTCTCAGAAGGTTTTTGTGAATATTCTACAGGTTTATTATTATGATCTCTACGATGTGAGCTCATCGCTGCAGCCCCACGAGATTCGGTCGCAGACACCACCCCAGCTGGACGACGACTACGACGAAGAGTGCAGCAGCTCTCGGGCTCCCTCGCTGCACAGCGAGGCGGACGCCCAGTCTCTGTCCAGCTCCTGCGCCAGCTCAGCGCAGGAGGAGAGATCAGCAAGCCTATCGATCAACGGTAGGCAGCAGCGTATAGTCTACGATCAGCTGCAGGAACAACAGTCGTCGCCATTCCAGAAGCGCAACTCAAATGCCTCGCTTTCGCAGCCCCAGCCAGACGACGATCTGGCCATTACGAATCTCAAGGGTCTCAAGATCCTCTTTCGCATGTACATGGGCCGACTGAAGGCCCTCAGTGATCTCATCACGGATCTCCAGTCTGCGGATGTGGAACAGCAGTCGAGTTCTGAAGATTTTCTCAACCTGCGCATGGAGTGCATTTCCTATATGGTGGGCATGGCACCGAATTACTGTCCCAAGCCAATGGTGAAGAATCCCAACGATCCCCTGGCCGGCAAGCTGATCTACGTTCCGTTTATTCCCGACTACAAGTTGGCCGACGGCGAGGAATACGACCGCCACATCAAATCCTATATACGGCCCATTCCCTGCCTACTGGAGCGTCCACAATATTTGAACCGACTGCCGCCCTTCGAACGCAGTGACTTCAGCTATCCTAACAAGGATGAAGGCGAGTTCAAGGTCCGCTTTGTTAGCTGGCACAACGAGCTGCTGACGCTGACACTGAAGATTCAAAGTCTTCTGGCCTCCAGCAAAGTGGATCGAGAGATTATTTCGGAGTTTTTGGCATTCATTCAAAAGACGCCGCACTTGATGGGCATTGACAGCTTTTTGGTAATCATATTGCCGAAGAACTTGGCCATTAACTACATGCTGAGCTTTTGTCCCGCCTATCTATGGCAGTATGGAAAGGTCAGTATTCGAGAATGATTCTGGCGAGATAAGAGTTTAAAATTCGTATAATTTTAGTCCTGCGGCTTCACACCCAAACACTGGGAGAGTTTGCTGCGCAAGATTCTCAGCAAGCAGGATGCTTTGCCCAACTGGAAAGTGCATATAACAGGTTTGTGGTACAGGCTTGATCTGTCTGAGCAGTATCCTAACCATCCTAACTTGCAGAGATCCTTAACAATCTGGTGGCGGAGTTGACCTTTGAGGAACTCCTTCAGTGCTTTCCCAGCGAGGTCATTCAAAATCGGAACACTGCGCAATACTTTGCCAAGGAATTTGCCGAAACCTGCGTTCTCTATGAGCACGAAGAGCTCGTCTTCAGGGGTCCGGAGGAGTCTGCCGAGGGTAGGGACCACCTGCCCATGGACAACATCGACGAAGACAATGTGTTCGAGCTCACACTGCGCAAGGCAGTGGCCAAACAACGAAGCATTGCCCTGAGGTCCATGATCGAGTCGACGGGGACTCAGTTGTTCGATGCTACCAGTAATCCCATGTATAATCTGTAATCTGTATGCATGCTTGATCTGGGAATAGTAGCTTGTCACAGTCGGTAGTCCCCTTTTAACTAGTTACAAACGGAATTATCACACTGCAAATGATAAGATTGATTGATTGATATTAACGTAGCAAGGCGGTATTACAAAATCAAAAAACGTTATTTATGTCTCATGTATTTAACGCATGTAGAGGGCACCATATATATATGTAGTTTGTAGTTTTAGGACTCGTAAACCCATTACGATTGCATTATTTATTGACATTCTGTTTGACACAAACGCAACATTTGGATAATTATTGTAGCAATGATTTACGGAGCAAAACAGGCCGAACAAACAAAAAAATCTCCTGTAGGTTGTACAGATAACTCCTCTGGAGCCAATCCCCCCCCTTTCCCTTTGATTCGGTATTGGCCATAGTAAACCAGTTAAGGCTTAGGGAGTAATGGAGAAGTTGGAAAGGTAGTGCTATGCTTCACGCCCACATATATTTGTATTTGAAATTGTATTTATATTCGTACGTAATGTTACGCCAAGTTTCCTTTGACCGAAGCTTTAATACTCTAAATGGTTCATATGTACGTACATACATACGTCTGTATTTTTACCCTATTTATATGTAGTCTGTCTCACTCACTCTCTTATTTACCGACACACACAGCACACTCAAACACACCAACAACAAAAACAACATCAAGTGATATTTTTAATTCTTGCATTGAATCGGAACAATAAAAACATAATTACATTACAATGGCTCCATTGAAGTCTTGATAAGGCGGCAAGGTTAGTCACCTACCCATGCCCGTACCCGTATCCGCTGCAAGCCGAAGATTGCTAGTAGATCGCAGACAGCGCTCAGGTTCCAGCTGGTGCTAAGTATTACTTAATCCGGCAATTAATTTTTGCCAGCTGCCGTCAAAGTTCTTTGTAAGCGTGCTGGTCCGACCCGACGCCTAGGTAATTGAAACGTGCGAAAAAAAAACAGAGGGAAAACGTTGGGGGAAGATCCACATCCACGCCCCCCAGGGCGGCGTGAATAATTTTGCCAATTAAGAGCAGTGGGCAATGAGCGTGCGGCATTCCAAGTTGGAGGCTGGGGGTTGGCGAGTCAGTCACTCAGAGACGGCGCTATCAGCAGCATGCTTAAACTGCAGCCCAAACTGGACGGGGTCCCGCAGGTGGCAGAGTCGGGCGCCACATCCACGGAGGACAGCCAACTGGACGCGATCATCGTCCAGATCGGACAGTTTGGTCGCTTCCAGATCACCAACTATCTGCTGCTCTGCCTGCCCATAATATGCAATGCCTTCTACTCCATCTCGTACATTTTCACCGCCAGTAATGTGGCCCACAGGTTCAATCTATGAGTAACCTTCGCTAACCAATAACCAATACAAATTATCCGCAGATGCAATATTACCCAGTGCGACAGCTCAGATAGCAGCTACTCCGCCCCATTTCTGAACTTTACGACCCCTCAAAGCCGTGGAGCTTGGGATCAGTGCCAGCACTATGCACTCAGCTCTGAAATTGAAACTGCATCTGCAGCTTGCAATGAAAGTAATTTTAACCAGAGTGAACTGATTAGCTGTGAAGCAGGCTTCAAGATGGTAGAAGACGAGCGTACCATAGCAAGCGAGGTGGGCATGGAGGAGTTCTAAGGACGCAGAAATATATGATCTTTGTCGCATAATCTTTCATTCACAGTTTGGAATCTTTTGCGGCGATCAGTGGAAGCTGTCGATGGTGGGCACAGTCAATAACATAGGACAGTTTGTGGGAATACCCCTCGGAGGATATTTAGCAGATCGGTAAGTGATTTATGGTCTAGTGCAGAGACCCGATAGCAAGCAGATATTCCCATTTTAGATATGGTCGCAAAAGCCTGCTTGTCATAGGTGGAATTCTCAGCGCTTTCGCCGGACTGGCCCGCTCGCATGCCCCAAACTATTACAGTTTCCTGGGCCTCGAGTTCCTGGACATGGCCGTGGGCAGTACTCTCTTTCCCACCGCCTTCCTAATGGCCCTCGAGCTGGTTGGCCCGAAGCATCGCGTTGTGGCTGCCACGTCGATCACCCTCACCTATGGACTGGCCGAGGCTGCCCTGGGCTACCTGGCCGACTTTATCAGGGATTGGCGGGTGCTGCTCCGCGTGCTGTACACCCCGGCACTGCTGCACTTGATCTTTATCTGCCTGCTGCCGGAGAGCGTGCGCTGGCTGCTCAGTCAGTCGAAGGAGCTGGACGCCATGAACATTCTGCGTAAAGTGGCTCGGGTCAATCGAAAATCCTTGTCGGAGCAGCAGCTGACTGAGTTGATGCGCTCCAACCGGCAGCTAGTGGCTAAGTCTTCTGCCACAGGAGGCCACTACAGCCTGCGCCAGATTGTTCATGCTCTAGGCTGGCGCATTGCCCAGTGCTGCTTCGTGTGGTTCACCCACACCTTCATTGCCCTAGGCCTCAGCCTCAATTCCAGCGAGCTGAAGGGCAGCAAGTTCGAGAACTTTAGTATGATGGGGTTCATGCAGCTGCCGGGCTCTCTTCTGGCCACAGTGATTATGCACCGCATTGGTCGACGCTGGGCCCTAACCTCATGCATGACGAGTTGCACACTCTTTCTACTGGCTGTACCCGCTTTGCAGGAGGGTAAGTTTTGCTTCAATTATTCACTGGAACTACCATTTACGAAGCCAGTTCTTTTGCCAGCCTACCCGGTAACCTCCTCTGTGCTATATTTCATGGCCAAGATGACTTCTACTGGCAGCTTTGTGATTCTGTACTTCTTTACCTCTGAGATCTTCCCCACGAACTGCCGGAACAGCCTGCTCTCCTTCTGCTCGATGGTTGGTCGCTTTGGCTCCATGCTGGCTCCCCAGACTCCTCTGCTGGTGAGTGGTGTCGGCGTCCACTTTTCCGCCAGTGTCTCCCTAATGAAGACCCTCTTCTCTTGCAGATTCCCTACTACACGTACGCTCCCCACTTTCTCTTTGCCTTATTCGGCTTTGTCTGCGCCTGTCTAACGCTGTACTTTCCGGAGACCACGAACAAGGCTCTGCCCACCACGCTGGAGGAGGCACGATCCCTGGACAGAAGCATGCCAAAGCCCCTGGCAACAAAAAGTGCTGTCTAATCGAAACTGAACCGTTTTTGGGGTGTCATGGAGACCAGAGATCAGTGCGTGATCAGAAAAAGAGTCAAAGACAATAAAAAATTTATAAATATAAGAAGCCAGGGCATTTTTAGACATTTTTAAGGTGAGTTTTTACGATTCGATTCCCGATGGAGTACTTTGGGAATTTGCTGAATCAATACTAAGTAGTGGCTTATCACAAGCGACTGTTATTTCCACGACTTATCACCGATTTATAGCTTCCTTCGATGACATACTCGTATTTTCAATTACAAACCGTCAATAATTCACTAGGCTTCTCATTGATTGCGGTTTCATTGTCGCTATCGCTACCTATCATTGATTTATCAGTCTGGTCGGCAATGGAAGTGAACAAATTGATTGTCAGTCATTCAGTCACTTGTGTATTCAATTTCCTCACCTAATCATCTTAGGGTTACCTAAATCAAGTGTGAAGCCAAACACTGTCGCTCCCTGACAAGGTCATCGACATGCAGCCAGACAACTTGTTGACCCAGTCGAGCCATCAGGCAACGAACAGGAACAGCTGTTTCCCCCACCTCAGACAGAGTGTCTCGCCGTCTGATAGAACATACACTGGCCATATCCCACATACAATGTACTAGACTGATATCAACAGTTTGGTGCTAATGTCCGACTAAAACCATTCACAATTAAACGTGTGCTACGATTGGAGTGTAATTTTTTATTCACCCAAAGCTGTCGAGAGCAAATAGTTTTGGACTGGGACTGATAAGAACCTGATAGCAGCAGATCAAGCAGTGATAGGGCCTGCCCAGCGGTGCGGAGTGGAGTGGAGTGGAGGAGAGGCATGGAGAAGACCAGACACTAGCACACAAATAGTAAATGAGAGAGGAAACAGCGAAAGTAAGAGAACTCTCTCTACGATGGGAGCACACTACGGGCCGAACTGAAAGCAACCTCAACCGGGTGATGTGGTGGGCGCGCTGCGATACGAGTATCAGTCAGTGTATGGCAGCGAGACGCTCCAGAGTGTCGATGTCTATAAATAAAATATCTAGCTGTAGTCTCCGCAAGCCAGACCGAAAGTTATAAAACACACATCGCGCGGAGACGCACATAAAAAGTGCATTCAACCACGTGCCGCGTATTTCACTTTCAATCGAAAATAGTGCCTTTTATATATACAACGATGCCTAACCAAAAGGAGGGAAACGGCAGCTCTCCGGCTGCGAGCAACGGTCATGCGGAGCCGGAACCGGCACCGAGTGATGAAGATAACTCGCTGGACGCCATTCTAGTGCGTATTGGCCAGTTTGGACGCTATCAGATCATCAACTATGTGCTTTTGTGCGTTCCCATGCTCTTCAATGCCTTCTTTTCGATCTCATATGTGTTTACCGCGAGCACAGTGGTGCATAGGTGGGTGAAAACGTAGTGAAAATATGTCCATAATCTGGACTCTCATCTCCTGTTGTTAGGTGCAACATCACTCAGTGCGACAGCCCCGCCAGCGTTTACGAGGAGAGCTGGCTGAACTTCACAGTTCCGTACAAGAACTCCGCCTGGGACGACTGCCATCGCTATGTGGCGAATGAAACGGAGCAGCTTTACGCTCCGTTCACGGATCCATCTGGGGCGTACTGTGATGCCGCGTACTTTAACAGAGAGACGGAGACTTGTGGCCATGACTTCAAGTTCAGGGATGAGGAGAAGACCATCTCAACGGAGGTATGTGTTTTGCAGTTTTATTGTGTTTTTTCCCCAACTCAATAATCACGTTGTACTCCTCCGTTTAGTTTGGAATCTTTTGCGCCGATCAGTGGAAGCTCTCGATGGTGGGTACTATCAACAATGTGGGACAGTTTGTGGGCATACCCATTGGCGGTTTCTTTGCAGATCGGTACGATTGATGAGATCCTTTTAGGTTAATTTGGAATTTCCCTCATTTTCCCAATCTTGCCTTTCCAGATACGGACGCCGAACAATGTTGGCCATAGCTGGAGCACTGAGTGCATTCATGGGCGTAATTCGCTCCCTGTCGACCAACTATTACATGTTCCTGATCTTCGAGTTCCTCGATATGGCCGTGGGCAGCACTCTTTTTCCCACGGCCTTCCTTTTGGCCATTGAGTTGGTAGGCCCCAAGCGTCGGGTGGCTGCGGCCACGATCATCACCATTTTCTACTCCCTGGGTGAGGCATTCCTCGGCTTCCTGGCCTCGCAGGTCCAGCACTGGCGCTGGCTACTCCGAGTGCTCTATGCCCCTGCTGTCCTGCAGATACTGTTTCTGTGGATACTTCCCGAGAGCGTGCGCTGGCTGCTCAGCCAGGGCTCGGAGGAACGAGCCGCTGCTGTGCTGCGTCGGGCAGCCCGAATCAACAAACGACCCTTGCCGGATGAGCAGTTGGATGAGCTGCTGGCCACCAATCGCCAGAAGCTGAGTCAGGCCAACGAGAGCCAGTACCCGATTATGAAAGCTGTGCGATTCTTCTCACTCCGTATTCTGAACTGCTGCCTGTGCTGGTTCACCCACACTCTGATCGCCCTGGGACTCAGCCTCAACTCGGTTAACTTGGGCGGAAACAAGTACACGAACTTCATGCTGAACGGGTTCATCCAGATCCCCGGTCTGCTCCTTCCACTGATCATCATGGATCGAATAGGCCGACGTTACTCGCTCTGCGCATCGATGCTCCTCTGTGCGGTCTGCATGGGCGCCTCCGCTGGCATTGCACCAGGTAAGCTAGAGGAAATATATTTCTTTATTAAGTATTAAAGATAGCCCAAGATTGCCTTTGGCAATGTCTAGAAAATGTATAAATTAGGCAATCACTCGTATCTTTCTTCCTAGATAACTACGCTGGTGCCCTGACATTGTTTCTTATTGGCAAGCTGGCTATCACCTGCAGCTTTCAGATTCTGTACTTCTTTACCTCGGAGATCTTTCCCACCAATGTGCGCAACAGTCTTCTTTCCCTTTGCTCCATGGTGGGTCGCATTGGCTCAATGCTGGCGCCGCAGACGCCTTTGCTGGTGAGTATATCAGGCCCAATCACCATCTTGCAAAGAGTCCTATATTTTCCTTACTCTAGGCCAAGTATTATGCATACGCCCCGCAAATTCTCTTTGCCAGCTTTGCTCTGATGAGTGGTGTTCTTACCCTGGCCTTTCCAGAGACGGCAGACAAAGTACTGCCCACCACCATGGAGGAGGCGCGCGATCTGAATCTGGTAAAACGCCGGGGACAGGCTGTTGTGGGTGAGGAAGCAGAAGGTCCTAGTACTCGTAAGATGTGTTGATCTGCATCCGGTGTTTTAATGGTATCCGAGAAAGCGCCAAAGATTTTATAGCTTAAGTGTAAGAAAGCCAATGATGCATTTGTTAATATGTTCGTTATGTCTTAGTTAAGTTTTGTATGTAATTGTCGATTTTATTTCAAAGAAAACATAATTTTTAAACAAATACTGCATAAAAACATTTTTTATTAAAATTTGCTACATGTATTGTACATTCTACATGAGATTTTTATGTGTACACGTGTAGAATGTAATGTAAGCAAAACTGTAATGTTAAATGATAAGCCCTCATTCCCTCTCTTTCACACAGTCTTCATCGTTCAGTGTGCGCCCTCTGTCGGAGGGGAGACACACTGAATGAATATCGGGCATAAATGTAGACTCGCGGCCGTAGAAGCGACTCACAACGTTCCCACTCGATTTTGTTTGATTTTAAAACAAATTAATACATACTTCTTTCAAAAAAGGCCAATCTTAAGGAAAACGAATCCATTTATCGGATACAAATATCTTTTTCAGTCAATCTTACTTGTGGCAGGTCGTAGTTGTAGCTTTTTTAAAAGATCCAACCATGTGTTCAAATCGATTGGCAGGACTCTCCCGGTCAGAAGACATGCCACACCCAGATCGGCTTCTGGTCAACAGAGATATATGTATGTATGTAGCATGCAGCACCTCAAGTGCTTTCCATTCCCTTCCACACGAGCCAACGATAGTGCTTGATAATTTTGTTAGCTTTGTAGAGCTCGTGGGGAGGTGTAGTAATGCCAAACAATGGACAGAACAACTGCACTTACATAGGAAATCAGGCAACATAGCCTCGAACTTGAGTCTCAGTGGTGCAAACGGTCCACGCCCCAAAAAAGACAGAAAATTAAAAAGAACTATTAAAAGCAATTGACAACTACCTTTACTGGCGTTTTGAGCTGTCTCACTTTATGAATGGCAATTTATGGGTAATGACGATTGCACTTGAATCATAAGAGATTGGCCTTAGACATCGGGTCGCGGATGTGCTCTTATCGGAGTCGAGTTTTCTGGTTAATTGCTGACTACTTACGCGCATCTGTCCTCGATGCTATCATTAACGACCACGACGAAGAAACCTTATCTTACGATCGATCGCCCGATCGGTTTGTAGTGAGTGGAGAACTACCAGGTCGGAACTGCTGTCTCTCTGTCAGTTCCGATTTGTCGATGGTCGCAGAGAGACATGAGCGGTGACTATGAAAGCGACTATATTATGCGTACTCGGTAGGACACCAATTTATATACTATACGTATAGATATATCCATATATATAAGTATATATAAGATACGACTACGCAAGCACCTATTAAGACCACAATCGGTTAATTCCAGGAAACTACGCGATAAGCAGCCCCTCTGGGACTCCTTCCAGGATCCCCCGGCCAAGAAGACGAGCGGCTCCGATGCTGACTGGAAGAAGTTGCAGTTCTTTCTCAAGCTCTTCAAACTGCTCGTTTTCCTCATAGTCTTCGCCGTCGTTCTGGCCACAAGTGTGGCAGCCAAGCTGCTTTATCTTTATATGGCTGGCAATACCAGTGGCAGCGGAAGCAGCGGTACCAAGGTGCAAGTGTGCAGTAAATACCGTGAGTCAAGGGCCTAACCCTCCATTCTGTATTTAGTATTCTGTAATTGATGACGGAACTTTCTCTTTATCCAAAGTTCTGCTGCCCGGCGCGGTGGTGGTGGCTATGCCCAACAAGCTGGAACAAATCGCGTGGGTGTGGGCTCTGATCTTTGCCTTCGCCGCCCCCGAAGTCTTCACCTTCCTGCGCGCCCTCCGCATCTGCATGTTCAAGCGCGAGCATCGACCCAGCGGACTGGAAGTGGCTCTGGTGAGTGTTAGGAAAGGACCGGGGCATGGTCTAACCCGCACGGATGGTGATTGATAAGCTCCCTCTACTCTCTCTGTTCTCTGTTCCCTGCTCCTTGCTGTGGGCTGTAATCAGGTCACCCTCTTTGAACTGCTGCACGTCGTTGGGCTGGCGTTGCTCACCTTCACCGTGCTGCCAGCATTGGACCTGACGCGTGGTGCGATGCTGGGGTGCTGTGTCTGCTTTGTGCCCGCCCTGCTCAGTGAGTCACAGCAATCTTATCTTGGGGGCTTGGGGCCGACAACAATTAAATTGATTGCCACTGGCTGCCTGCTCCCGCACTTCAGATCTGCTGACGGGAACCCGTATCCACTGGAAGTCGGTGGACAGTCTGGTCTTGGCCCTCTCCATTCTGGCCGTAATGGCGCAGGGCAGTGTCTTCCTGCTCTGGCCGTCGATGAGCTCTCAGCTGGAGGTACAGCTTTTGGCCATTCCCCTACTGTTGGTCTCATTCCGCTGGTGGGAGAACTTTGCCAACACCCACGAGGCCATCGGTGAGTTCCGCTCCCTCTCTCCGACTCTCCACCAATGATTCTCGCACTTTTATCATCCATCAGCCTACATCATTCGCACCATCCGCTGTACCCGCTCCCGCTACCACACGTACCTCTACCTGGCACCGCTCAAAATCGTGGTGTTCGCCACAACTGCCTTCCTCCTGCACGGTCACAGCTTCGTGGAGTACTTCAGTCTGTTCTCGGACGCCTGGCGGACCCATCTCATAACCCTGGTGGTGAGTGCAGACCACTGAATCCTGATGCTCATTAGAGTAGAGCGCGAGTCAACTTTGATGCACTTCCACTTCCTTTTGCAGAGCAGCGGCAGCAGGAGCGACGAACTCGATGCGCTACACTTAACAGAATCCTCCGCCGCCTCATCGCAGGCGAACGGCAGCAGCTCGTTTATCGGGACAGAAGCAAGGGCACAGTCACAGTATACGATGCAATCCAATCCGAATGCGGTGGTGTATGCCCTGATGGTGCAGGTGGCTGCCGCGTATCTGTGCCACGTTTTCGGCAAGTTTGCCTGCAAAATCAAGATCCAGGAGTTCAGCTATGCCCTGCCCCTCATCCTGGCCACGCCAGTGACCGTTGCACTGGCCACCCTCCTCGCCTACCTTCGGGCGGCAGATCCCTGCTCCCTGCATGGACTCATGCCGGACTACCTCACGCTGCAGGCACTGGCCGGAAGTCTGGAAGAACTGGGAAAGAGCTGTATGGACTACGTTCTGTGGCTGTGGCCGCTGTGGTGGCTGGCCCAAGTGTGGACGTGCCTGCACATCTGGCAGCCACGCAACGACAAGAATGCCCAGACAGAGAAGCTCTTCGTTTGTCCGTGGTATTGCGGCTTGCTGGTGGATCAGTGCGGCATGATGAACCGAAGGATTGTGGACTGGAGCGAGGAGTATCTGGCCATCAAAGTGGGTATGGGTATGGGTATGGCTGCTATGCTGTTAATTGTGTCTCGTCGCCAATCAAATTGCGCCCGAGGAATGGGGTGTATATGAATAATTATAATCAGGCGGCATCAATCATAGCGCCAAGCTTTCACGAGTTTTCCCCACTGACTGCCATGTGAGGAAAGGAGATGCCTTTCCCACCCCGTCCTCCTCCTCCCCCCACGCCACATCTATCTATTTCGAGGACTTTTTGACTATTCTGGTACATTTAGACGGACTGGCACTACTCATCAGGAGGAGATGTTCGCTTTGCACTTCAAATGTCAGGCAATGTAATTAAGTTAAATGACGGGGAAACTGTAAAGTTCAGGAAATGTTTGCGTTTGCTGGGCTTCCCTCTGCGCCCTGCCCCTTCATGCGATGCGTGCGTGTGTGTGGAAGGGGATTTTCGGTGGGTGTTTCAGTGGGTGTAAACTTAATTAAAAGTGCTTCAGTTCGGTTGTATGTTTTCAGGCCTCATCTCCCGAAAAAGGGCCAGCATAAAGACATTAAAGTAATTAAAATCAGGGCACCAGAGTTGAGAGTTTTGAGGGCATAAATTAGAATGCCAGCGAATTATGTGCATTCGTAATGTGGCTCTGTCATTAGGGACAGCACACGAGATGGCTCCGACTACCTCTCCTCTAATGAGGTGAATGGCAGTGGGGGAAGGCATCAAAGCTCACTAACAATTTCCATGCTCTCTTTAACGCCCCACAATACCGCATTTGATGGCCAAAACCACTTGATATCAACTGCAATCGTTCAGAGCTTAAACTAAACCCACCACCTCCATCTCTCTCTCTCTCTCTCTTTCTCTGTTTGTCGACCCACCAGAGCGACCTAACCACACCCAGGGAGTCGGTGATGGCCCTGGCATCAGAATTGAATGCGAGCAGGGACATTCTGGAGGAGGACAAGATACCGCAACTGATTGTTTGTGCAACAATGTGGCACGAGACGGAGGAGGAGATGATGGAGTTCCTCAAATCAATTGTCCGCCTGGATGAGGATCAATGCGCACGCCGCATGGCAAAGACGCATCTAAACGGCGGCAAGGCGGACGATGAATACTACGAGCTGGAAAGTATGTAAATGTGTCAAGAGCAGCAGCACCAGCAGCAGCAGCACCAGGAACAGCACAAAATCCCTCCAGTTACCAGATGCTCCAGATGGGGATGCCATCGTCGGTAGTTCTCCGCTGTCCCGCATTTGCATGCATATATTAAATGTGTCAAAGTGGAAATTTATGCAGGTTGCAGTTGGAATAAGTCGTATTCGGGTGCTCTGTGTGCAGCCCTATTTATAGCATTTGGCGACTTCATTTCCGCGCTTGCCAAAATGGCATTAAGCCAAAGCGAATGGCATTTGCAAGTGTCTCCGACAACTTTACGATCTGTCTAATTCCGCCTCCTACTACTACTCTTATTCTTATTCTTTTTCTCTTTTTCTCCCTTCCGTCTATTTCCTTAGCAAACATTTTCTTTGACGACGCCTTTGTGCTGGACCCACGTCAGTGCCAGAACAAACGGAACCCGCCAGTCAACGAGTACGTGAAAACGCTCACCCGAACTATAGACAAGGCCGCCTTTGAGGTGTACGGAGTGAACATCCGGCTGAAGCCGCCCCTCAAAATAGAGACCCCGTATGGCGGCCGCCTGGTGTGGACGCTACCGGGGCGTACCAAGATGGTGGCCCACCTCAAGAATAAGGACAAGATCCGACACAAGAAGCGCTGGTCGCAGGTTATGTATATGTACTACCTGTTGGGGTACCGCATCATGGAGACGGAGCAGCTCTCGCCCCGGCGCAAGGCGGTGATAGCGGAGAACACCTTCATATTGGCATTGGACGGAGACATTGACTTCCAGCCGCGAGCCGTGCAGCTGCTCATCGACCGCATGAAGGCGGTGGACGAGCTGGGAGCCGCCTGTGGGCGCATCCACCCAGTGGGCAGGGGTCCGATGGTGTGGTACCAGCGCTTCGAGTACGCCATCGGCCACTGGCTGCAGAAGGCCACGGAGCACGTGATTGGCTGTGTGCTGTGCAGTCCTGGCTGCTTCAGCCTATTCCGGGCGAGTGCTCTCATGGAGAACAGCGTGATGAAGCGCTACACGATGGTCACATCGGAGCCCATGAAGATGGTGCAGTATGATCAGGGGGAGGACCGCTGGCTCTGCACGCTCCTGCTAAAAGCCGGCTCCCGCGTCGAGTACTGCGCCGCCTCCGATGCCTACACCCACTCCCCGGAGGGCTTCAACGAGTTCTACAACCAGCGGCGTCGCTGGGTGCCTTCCACGATAGCCAACATCTTCGACATCCTGGCCGACGCGGACACGGTGGTGAAGAAGAACAACTCGATATCCACGATGTACGTGTGGTACCAGGGCATGCTCATGATTGGCACTGTCCTTGGGCCCGGCACAATCTTCCTGATGATGGTGGGTGCTCTGGTGGCTGTCTTTACCATCAACATTTGGACCGCCTTCCTGTGGAACTTCTTTCCCATCCTGTTCTTTATTCTTTCGTGCGTGTACCTGAAGCAGAAGTTCCAGCTGCTGATTGCCTTCGTGATCAGTGCGCTCTACTGCCTGGTCATGATGGCCGTCCTGATTGGAATCATCGTCCAGATGATGGAGGATGGGCCTTTGGCTCCTGCTTCGCTCTTCTTCCTCCTGGTGGCAGTGCAGATCACAATTGCAGGTACGAGTATGGAACGGTTGCCAAAATACTTAAAGACAGCCTTTACATCTGTACTTATTCCCATCTCGTTAAGGGTTAATGCATCCCCAGGAGTTCTGGGCGCTGCTCTGCGGCGTCATATATTACATCACAATACCTTCAATGTACATGCTGCTCATGATTTTCTCGGTCTTCAACATGAACGATGTCTCTTGGGGCACTCGAGAGGCACCTGTACTCAAGGACGATGACAAGGACTCGCCCGGTGATCCGGAGACCCATTTGCCGGGCTGGCTGAACGATCCTCTGCTGATTAACTCGGAGCTCGGGGAAATATCTCTCATGGAGCAGAGATTCTGGAAGGATGTGATCAAGCAATACCTAAAGCCCCTGGAGCTGAGCCGAGAGCAGAAGCAGTCCATGGCTGATGGTCTGCGAGAGCTGAGGAACATGATCGCCTTTGCCTTCGTGATGGTGAACGCCATCTTCGTGCTGATCGTGTTCCTGCTGCAGCTGAAGAAGGAGTTCCTTCACTTAAAGTGGCCCATCGACCCCACGGACTTTGTGTCCTTCGACCGGGACAACCTACAGGTTGGCATCTACCGCCAGTACAAGGAGCTGGACCCCATTGGCCTCTGCTTCGTGATATTCTTTGGCCTGATTCTGATCATCCAGTTTATCGCCATGTTCTTCCACCGCTTTGCCACCATGTCCCAGCTGCTGGCCACCACTCAAGTGGACTGGTTTCGTTCCGGGGGGCAGTTCACGGACGCGGATGCCGCCCTGGAGCTGAAGGGGAGTGCTGTCAATATAGCCAGGCGCCTGCAGCGGCCCAAGAGATTGTTCGACGATGATGAGGACGAGCATCACTATGACGAGCTCCTGATCGACAACGACGGGGAGCACAGGGAGAGCATGGTGCGACGGCAGACTATCTTCCGGCTGCACGAGACCCGCAACAAGCAGCAGAGCGACTACAGCAATCTGGTGTTTAACTTTGAGCGTCGCTTCTTCGGAGAAGACGACCTGAACCTCAAGAACCTAGCTCTCAATCGGAAATCCGTGAAGCTTCTCCAAGAGCGTCGTTCCGCGGCCAAGTTCAATGCAGCTGCCACGCCGGGGGGCACACCAACCCCCAAGACGGGCACACGCCCCCCGCTCATGGCCAAGAACGTGAGCTTCAGTAACCGGAATAGCATGCAGCTTTACGATAATGGCGGCTACGAGCAAACCGAGTTCTAGATTGGAACATACTGCACACAAGTATTACCCAGAGAATCTTCCAACTGTACTATTTACTATCTGCTATATACAACACATGTATCTTTATCCTACATATACTAACTATATCTCTATGTACTTCGTGTCCCTTAACGTCTTGGTGGCATAAAAATATAATTAATTGCATTTAACTCGAGTGGCAAAAGCAGCCAAGTTCACATCCTCTTCCCCCTTGTACTTAGAGAGCTGAAGACGTCTCATTAGCATAATTACCAGATGCACCACAGTGGGTGGAGTGGGTTGGAGTGGGGTGGGGTGGAGAGGGGGTGCCCTTCATTCATCAATGTCGGAGCCAACGCTTAGAGCTAAGTGCTCCTCGTGGTGGCGATGCGATGCGATGCGCTTTTTGCTCGTGGCAAAGTCCGCTCCACTCCGCTCCGTTTCGTTACAAAATGCAAATCAAAGTGTGATTAGCTCGGATTTGATGAAGTTTCTGCAGCAATGCACAAGTTTTCCTTTTCCCGTTTCCCCGTTTCCCACTTTCCTTCAACTTCCTTCCACCCTAACGGTGTGCTGTGGTGTGGGCGTGTGTGTCGGGGCGTGGGCGTGGGAGTGGGCGTGGCAAGGTGTCGGCGTAAGTGTTTTGTAAGTGAATTTTTCAGTGCCTCGGCAAAAAGAAAACCAGTTGACAGGCGGGGAGCGGACTCTTCCAAGGACTGCAAGGACAGGCAGGACATACTTTGGAAATGCGCATATATTAAAAGAAGGAGAGGCAAGGAGGACGAAGCAGGAGCTGCAGGAAGGACGAACTTATGGCCGCAGGATGTGGATTGTCTTTGGTTTCCCCAAGTGCTTTAGCTGAAGCTTGAAAGGGGTGGCTAGACGAGGCGGAGTAGTGGCCATCATGTAAGAACAGGGCTAACTAATGAATTCAGCTGGTCAAATGGGAGGGCACGGCACCCAGGGAATATCGATTAGACAGACAGCAGAAGAGTTATGGAAATGGACAACTTTGTTGGCTTATCCTTTCTCTCTGGCCATAAAGAAGAGTGGTCCCGGTATCAATTAATTGGGAAACTCTTTGACGATGCCCAGCCCAAAGCTCATTCAGGCAGATGAAACAATAACCAACAAAAACCAGCCATTTGCATGCCATGGCCAAAAGTGCAAACAATTTCAGACTTGAATGCGTTTTTCCCCTTTGTGCTGCGCGAGGGAAAAACCACAGTCCGGAATTCAGAATCCGCACAAGAACTGCAAGGCATTAGCAAATTTATGACAATTTTCAATTGCCAGCCAGCTAGCCAGGCAGCCAGCCAGCTAGCGGGCAACCAGCCTTAGCCAAAGGGAAGAAGCTCTGAAGAAACCGAAAACTTTGACAACTATTTTTGCCGCTGGCCTACTTGGCGTATGCGTAATGTAGCTTCTTCTGCTTGTTCGTTCGCTGCTCTGCTGCTGCACAAGTTGTGGCCACGAGGCATATAAATTTCGCATTCATAGAGTGCCACTGCTCGGGCCGACCTGGCCGTAAAGCGAAACAAAGCGCCACGGAAACTGGAAAGCCCGACCCATAAACAACAGCAAAATTCGATTGAAAAACTTGTGCCAGTTTCAGTTGCAGCTTTCAAAGGGGGCGACGGAGAGACGGGGAAAGAGGCTGAGAGGGCATAGCCGGAGCCGGAGCCGGAGCCAATGCCTGGGAACATAATTTTGCACTTATCTGACCCCGGGCAGACCACCCAGCTGCAGTGAAAGTCCCGGCCCAGCACCACCTTCCCGGGGGCCTTTTGCCATTTGCTTTTGTATTTTATGGCTTTTCTATGCATTGCAATTGCAATCGAGGACAATACACACGACACGACAGGACAGAACAGGACAGGACAGGATGAGCACAGTAAAAAGGAGAAGAGTAGAGAAGAGAAGAGAAGGGAAGAGAGGGGAAGGGATGGGTGCAACTATGATCGGGCCACCACTGAGCTGCAACAAAGCGGCAACAAAAGTTTTTAATGTCATTTAATTATGAAAATAGTTCCGTGTCCGGGTGTCAGTTGCCTCCTGGTCTGGCCTGCCAGCAGCAGCTTTTTGTCACGGCCAGAAATTATGTCATTAGGGTAGAAATATTTCCGTGCTGTAAAGCTTACTCTTTGCAGGGCAGGGCAGGGCATCTGTTAGTCGATGCTCTGACTCAGTTGGAGGAGCTGCTGGTTGCTTTGTGAAAATAATTAAATGAAAGGCTGCAGGACATTTGAGCACAATATGCACTGATTATGCGCCCTGTCCCTGTCCCAGTCCCTGTCCCCGTCGCTGTCCCTGTCCCGCATCCACCGCCTGTCACTAGCCTCGTAGTTCCCCTTCCCGGGAACTGCTCATTCAAATAAACAAGTTCGTGTTTCAGCAGTTAATTAATATTTCCCATGCTGTCTGGTATTTATAATGATTTTTCGTCAGCTGCTGCAATTATAGTTGAGTGGCAGGTGATTTCCATGACAATGTTTGATGTGCAATTCAGTGTTCAACAATGCCAAATGAAGCGTCAAGTGATTATCTAGTTGAGGAGAGCCCTGGGAGCGCTGATACAAAAAATCGTCCTACTTCCAATTAAAAATTGATTTTCGCTGCCATCCAGCGATGCAAACACTGAACATTCAGATATGAGCTTCTTCGCGCCACTTGCCCCACTTGATAAGGCCCCAGTTCTCTCCACCCTCCGACTTTGGCATGGTCAAACGATTCACATTATCTTTGTGGAATAGCGACGGAGAGACAAGGAGACAGAGAAAGAGAGTGAGAGAGAGAGGGAGTGAGCTTCTCTGATTGATAACACTTTAAGAGAGAGAGAGAGAGAGAGAGAGAGCGAGATGCGGAGAGCGGGAATCCATAGGAGATACGAGGGTAGGAGAGCCGGAGTGGGAGTGGAAGTGAGGGCGAGCTGTTGTATAATCGCAATCGCAATGAACACTTACAATTACACATGTTTGCGGCCTACTATCAGGAGCGGGCGACAGGCCACAAGCGACAAGCCAGTAGCAACGCCAGCAGCAGTCCGGCAGTACAATTTCGACTAGCCTCCATTCAGTAGAACTTGTCCGGCTTTGCGGTGCGGTTCCGTTCGAGCGCGTTTCGTCTTGTTTCAATCTGTGATATACCCAACATAGTCCCCACTGACTATATCCTGCAGAATCCCATCCCAGAGGTCTCACTTCACTGCCAAAAATGCTGCGCAACAGCTTCAGTGTGGCACATGCCCTGCGCAACAGCTTCTCCAGCAATGTCTGGCGTGCCGCCAGCTCCCATGGACCCCGGCAGCCAGTGAGTCTGATTTATATAACCGAAAAGATCTACGACTGAAACCGAGTTTAAAAGTTACCGATAATGCAAAGTCCGTCTTAGAACTTATTCTATTTTCTATATTTTTTTTAAAATTTATTTATGAGTGCAAATGAACCTTTGACTGCTGATCAACACTCGCGGCTTTATCAGTGCTTTGTGTTTCGATGAAGCGGTTCAAACCTGTGGGAATCCAGTGATATATGTACCCTTGTCTGGGTGATCTGCTTATAGAGATTACCACACCCGTAGTGCACATAGCCGGCAGACTTCGGCTCTAAGTCTCTTGGACTTTGCCAGCGACAAAGAACATCGCCAGGGCGGGGCACGAACCTGTGCAGTATCTGCGAGTACGAGTGTATATGAATATGAATGTATTCAATTTTACTCGCACATATACACGGTTTTTTTTTACGAGCATTAAGAAATCGCCAGCTTGTTGACCGATAAGCAGTGATTAAAGTTGATTCCAATGGGGGGGAAAATTACAGCGGCAGTCCCGAGGCATGAAGTCTGGGCGTGAACCTCTTGTTTGGGTCCGGTCCGGGGTCTCGGTCTTCTATGCCGTTACCCCCAAGGAGAGTCCCAGTCGGAGTGGGGCCCCTTTCCTGTCTAGTGCTTTGTTTTGATTACGTAAGCTACTTATTAGCAGCTGCTGCTAAGGGGGGGAGTACTCGTGCCGCTTTCGTTAGTGCCATTGGAAAATTTTGCCCTCGCACTTAAATCTAATCAGAGGCGAATCAAAACAACAAACCCCCCAGCCCATTGGTACATATAAAGAGTTCTCTTTATGGTCTTTACGACCGACCAACAACAGCTTGAAAGGGTTCTCTCGTTGTCGGGGCTAACCCAAGCCATAAACTGGGCCAAAATGGGCCATCAAAAATCGGAGCCGGAGCTAATTGAATGGCCATCGATCGGGGTCGGGGTCGGTGTCGGTGTGGGGGTCGGTATCGGGGTCGGGCTCTGAGCTATGGACTGTAAATCATTTACAGTTTCGGTTTGATTTTCCAAAACATGCAAAACAGGCATCGTCGCCACAGGAAAGGAGAGCAGCGAAGAGCAGAGGAGAGGAGACGCAAGGAGGGGGTAAAGATTGTCCCGACAAGCTGATAAAATGTTGTCACAGCATGACAGCTGCCTGACCAGATTCGGACTTGGATTCGGATGGGTTCAGAGGTCAGGCAAATGGAAGAACGTGTTCAAATAAATTCTAAAAGTGTAAATATTGTATTTCCACAGAATGAGCGGGGAAGGGAGAGGGGCAGGGAGAGGGGCTGTGGCTATGGCAGTGGCAGTGGCAGTGGCAGGGGATAACTTTACAATAAACTCAAAACCCCTTTCAAATATGCAGCAACATTTGTGCTGCTCTTGCCCCCAGGCAAGGACTCGACTCGACTCTACTCTACTCGGTGGTTTCCTCTCTGCCTGCCACACATTTGCATATGTCCGACATCAGGCCCAGCCTTTGACACTCGAAACGATTTGCCTAGGTCAGGGTCGTTCGTATACCCTTCACCACGCTGCCACACTGTCCGGCTGCCAGCCTGCCCCACCATTGAGTCGCTTCATTTTGACACGTGTTGGCAGTTATGGCGCCTTCGGTCCCGACTCCCTGTGCGTGTACTGGGCACATCATAAAAAAGAGCAACAGCAACGAACCCAACGAGGAACATGGCACAGAGGGAAGAAAAACCCGAAAAACACAGCACAAGAGGCAGCCAGCGACAGGCGACAACGTGTCCAGGGAAGGGGTAGATTTGGATTCGGTTGAGTCCGAGTGGAAGTGGAAGTTGAAGCTAACAAGATGTGGGGGCTATGTTCCAGAATGCTCGCATTAATTGCTCGATAATTAGAATTCGAATTCGAATTCCATCATCCATCCCATTTGACAGGCAGCAGACACTCGATAAGAGCCCCATATACCTACATACTCGTATGTATTACTCCGGGGTAAAACTTGACCTTCGACTAATTGCATTTGGTATCACGCATATGCCATGAGTGCCGTGCCGCCGCCGCCGCCGGCCAGACACAATATTATTGTGTTTGGTGTGTGTCAGACAGGGCCCATGCTCGTAAAACATTTGGCTGATTCTGATTCTGTTTCTGTTTCTGATTCGTTTTGTTTTTTTCTTGCTGCGGAGGAGGTCTTTGCTTTGCGATACTCGGACTCGCACTCGCACTCATACTCATACTCATACTGATAAAAAAAAGGTAAAGCGTGCCTTCGCGATAACAGGCTGTAAATGGCCAAACAATTGACTAGAGCAAACAAACAAAACAGAACAGAACATAACATAATAGAACAGAACAGAACAGAGCAGGTTTACGGTCCTGCACCTGTCACCACTCATCGCAGCAATTTCATCGCGATTGTCAGTCAGTCATTCAGAATCAGAGTCAGAGTCAGAGGGGGGGGATGTAACAAAATCGCAGTATTTACGCTTCGATTTTGAGCTGATTTTTCCGACATAATTGACACGAAAGCGACGACGACGACGAGTTATGTGAATAGTCAAAGCTGATTTGATGTTATTGCGTCTGAAGGGCAATCAGAATTGAACAGACCACACTGAAAAAACGGGACCTGAAAAAACGGTTTGATTGATTGATTGACTGACTGATGGACGAGTCAGCTGAAAGATGATAGGTAATGATGGCCTGATATTCGGCCAGAGAGAGACACAAATTTGTGCACACTTACCATTTTCTTCCGCCAACGTAATCTTATCACTTCACTCTGTTTATCTCAGACCGACGAATGCCGGTTCTAGCAATTATTTTTATGGGTAATTTAATCCGATTACCCTCCAAATGGTTGTTCAGTAAGGAAAACACAATCCTTGACCTCCGCCTTTGGTGGCATAGCTCCAAAGATTTTGATTGGATGCGCTGCCCGGAAGCCTTTGCGGCGAGGCAGGTTCCGAGGTTCCGATTCCCGGAAGTGCAAATGCCCATCAAATGCCAGTGGTAAACACTTGAATTTATGTGTCCTTAAAGTCCGGCCAGATAATCGCTATAATTAGAGCCAGTCGTGCGGTGTGCTCTGGTGGAGTTATGCAATTCAATTATGCATAATTTCCATTTGATTATCCATTCGGGGAAGCGCAGCAGCAAACTGACTTTTTGACCACGCGCCGCTGGCTAAAAAAGCAATTAACACACATAATAATTAGAAATTCGAATAGGTAGAGAGGGGACCCTGCACTTCCCCTACGAGCACTCGTTTTATAGGGGTCTCTCCCGTTTTACAGTCGTAGTTTTGCTGATTATAAACTGATTGAACACGTTCGAGGGGGCGCGGGGGGTACTGGTACCCATTAATTGGATTGCCATTTATTTCGACTTATTGTTTTTATGGCCAGTGCCGGTGCTGTCGTAATTTACGACCTTACTCGTGTATTTGTCGCTGATTGTCAGCGATAGGACAGAGCGATGTGCTCTTGGCCTGGAACCCAGGGACCCAGAGTCGCAGAGTCCCAGAAAAAGGCGCTAACGATTTACGATCTTTGCAGCTGGTGTCCCCCGACAGACGCCTGGAGATGGCCCATCCCACGTTCACGGAGCGCAGCCAGCTGAAGTACGCCCGCCGCCTGGTGGTCAAGCTGGGCAGCGCGGTCATCACTCGGGAGGATAACCACGGCCTGGCCCTGGGCCGACTGGCCTCCATTGTGGAGCAGGTGAGTGTGGAGCGGAGACTTCTGATCCCCGTGTAACCTACACCGTCTCTGTTCCCCCTTGCAGGTGGCCGAGTGCCATTTGGAGGGCCGCGAGGTGATGATGGTCACGAGTGGAGCGGTGGCCTTTGGCAAGCAGAAGCTCGCCCAGGAGCTGCTCATGTCGCTGTCAATGCGCGAGACTCTCAACCCCAAGGACAGCAAGGAGGTGAGCATACTAATCAGCCGCGGAGACACTAATCCACTCAGTCTTCCCCCGTCCCTACCACAAAAATAGTTCGATGGCGCCACCCTGGAACCACGTGCAGCGGCTGCGGTGGGTCAATCGGGCTTGATGTCCCTCTACGATGCAATGTTTGCCCAGTACGGCGTCAAGATTGCACAGGTACGTGGCCACAGATCCGATCCCCGTGATTAGGGTACTGGGATTACCGCGAGCTGTTGTTTCTGGTTGTTTCTGGTTGCAGGTGCTGGTGACCAAGCCGGACTTCTACAACGAGGAGACGCGCAACAATCTCTTCTGCACACTCTCCGAATTAATTAGCCTGAATATTGTGCCCATCATAAATACGAATGACGCTGTGTCGCCGCCGATGTTCATACGTGACGATGAGCCTGCGGGAGGAGCGAGGCGGGTGAGTGGGGTGGGATGGGATGGGATGGGATGTCCTCTATCTGCCACCAGACACGTGACAAAGTCCATGTGTATCGTAGGGAATTCCCATTAAGGACAACGATAGCTTGTCGGCCATGCTGGCCGCCGAGGTGCAGGCGGATCTGCTAATCCTCATGTCGGACGTCGATGGCATTTACAACAAGCCCCCCTGGGAGGATGGCGCCAAGCTGATGCACACCTACAACAGCAACGACAGCAGCAGCATCGAGTTCGGCAAGAAGTCGAAGGTAAGTCCAGATCCGTCCTAACTAAATTATCTGGTCTCGAAATCCGCCCGCAACTCTCTCTCTCTCTCTCTCTCTCTTTGCGTCAGGTGGGAACTGGCGGCATGGACTCGAAGGTGAAGGCAGCCACTTGGGCACTGGATCGTGGCGTCAGCGTGGTCATCTGCAACGGCATGCAGGAGAAGGCAATCAAGACCATCATTGGCGGCAGGAAAGTGGGCACCTTCTTCACGGAGGCCACCGAGAACACCAATACTGTGTCCGTTGAGGTGATGGCCGAGAACGGTAAGTGAGTCCTCGACTCAATCCGGCTTATGGCCATGACAACGGGGGTTGCACAATGATGTGGCTAGACAATGGATAAGGACAAGGACAAGGGCTTTACGAGGAGAAGAGTACGAAGAGTACGAGTACTAGCAAAAGACGGAATCTCCGGCTGTAATTAGCGGTTTTGCCCGTCCACCCATCCGACCACATTGATTGCCAATCAACTAGAGTAAGGCTTTAAGCGGGTTCTAGTTAAGTCCATCGGTTGGCTGGAAACTTTCAAGCATCGCTTTAACAGCGAATGACAAGTGGCTGGGGCCCGGGCTAATGGCCATTAGGGCTTACACCCTCAGACGGCCAAACAAGCCGAGACAGTCAGAGGAGAGAGCGGGTGGAGAAAAGTGGGTCAGGAAGGTGCCTGGCTTAACCACGGAGGGGGGAGATGTTGCTGCTATTTTTAGTTGGGTAAAATGTAATTTAATTGTTATTAGGGCTAGCTGCCGCAGTTGGCCAAAAGTGGCTGTTAATTAGACAGCTGCAACTTGTTACGGCTGTTGCTAATTTCGCCTCTAATCCCTTCTGCCACAGCTCGCACCGGAAGCCGTCAGATGCAGGCCCTGACGCCCGCCCAGAGAGCCAGCGCCGTCAACACGCTGGCCGATCTGCTGGTGAGCCGGGAGAAGTTCATCCTGGAGGCCAATGCCAAGGATCTGGCCGAGGCCCAGAAGAACGGCCTGGCCAAGCCGCTGCTCTCGCGACTCTCCCTCAACTCGGCCAAGCTGAAGAACCTGGCCATTGGCCTCAAGCAAATCGCCGAGGACAGCCACAAGGTAAGCCGAACGTAATTACTGCCCGTCCTTGCACCCACTTTGTGGGGCAGGGACAGGTCAAAGAGTAAAGAGCAGAGAGCAGGCCACATAGAGCATAGAGCAAAGGCGCACAGAGCTCTGCTGACCCCTCGAAAAGTTCGAGCAAATTGCATTTGTTGCGATGTCGAAAAATCAGCCAGAAATTGAGTTAGCAGCTCCTGCGAACTGGATTTGTCTCCCCTGGCAAAATGGCCATTTCATGGACTGCAACAAAGGGCGAGAGCCCGAGCCGGAGCCCGAGCACGAGCACCAGCACTCCGCCAGAGAGTGCTCCCAGAGCCATATGCAGTTTGTGCAGTTGGTGTAGTTGGAGCAGTTTTGCAGCGCTTTAGCAACATTATGAAATCTCTAAGCAATTTTACACTTCAACAAAAATTGACACCCCGGACGAGACGACTGAAGGCAGCTAAAGGAGGTTCGACGGGGGACGAGCTGCATGCTCTGGAGCCGGATACACCCTTGGCCGTGCCCTGGGAGTGTGCAGGGCCCTGGAAGCTAAGCAAGTGAAAGATAAAAGACAGTTTCCTTGTATGCCCCCCTCCGCCCCCGTTGGGTGGCTTGCCAGTGACATTAGCCCGATGCCATTCCCAGACAGAGTTGATCGAATATCGCTGGGGAAAGGATGAATGGGGGCGGGGGGCGCGCGACCCGGACCAGGGCTTGGGCTGAGCCACCGCCCTCTCAGCCAACCGTTTTATTGGATGTGATTGTGCGGAAACGCAAAAAGTTTTCCTCTGTCTTTTTTTTTGCTCCAGCAAAACTTTTTCCATTGAGAATGGTAACGGGGAGGGGTGGCGGGAGGGCAGGATGGCAGGATGGGGCAGGACATGAGTTTATTGTAAAAATAGCAGGCGAAATTATGACACAAAATGGCGGCAGCGTGAAAAATCATAAAAAGTGAACCCGCCCCAAACACACTCGTACTCGTACTCGTACACGTAGTCGCATGCCCGCATGAGGAGCCTGCTGGCTGGGCATACAGAAAATCCATAACGCACTCAATAAATGTCGCTCGGATGCCGCGGAAAGTGTTTCTGTCCGCCCGCCCGTTCCCCCCACATTGACCGAAATGCGGCGGACATTGTTTGGCCTCTGGGCCGAGCCGAGCCCCTGAACCTCGTTCGAAATTTGAGTGTATGACGGAATCAGGCAGGGCAGGGCAGGGCAGGGTCAAGGGTAGGCAAGGCCGACACTGCTTCAGATTTCAATTACCCAGACTACTTACAGTTCGTATAAAAAGTTTTATTGCAAAATAAGTACTGAACGAAAAAAGGTCCAACGTAAATGTAGGGCAGAATGGTGCGGGCGGATCTGACAGTATTGGTACGGAATTCGGCCTACCATCGGGATTCCCCCTGTCCCAAGGGTCTGAACGCTTTTCGAAATCATCAAACAACTTCTAATAACACAACGAAAAATTCTTCAATTTCCTCCTTTTGCCCATCATAAAGTTCTCTGTTTCTTACACATTTCTTGGGCTATAATAAACTTGTCCAAACCTCTACTTCCCCAAGAAGTAAGAACACTCAACTCCACTACAGCCTGTCCTGCCCAGTCCAGCCCAGCCCAGCCCAGCCATGACTTATCCAATTGTCCTTTGCAAATATAATTTAAAGTTTTGCGTCCTACAATGCCAAAGTCAATAATAATGACCATATAACCAAATTTACTCAGCGCCCAAGTTGAGTTTAATGGTTAAACACGGTGAGCCGAGCAGCAATAGCAGGGTAGGATGGAGGTCTGTAAGGAGGTCTTGGTAGGAGGTCCATTCTATGCAAACAATGCCAGTCCACTGCTGTCGGGAGCAACCCATACCCGAACCCAGACACGGACTTGGACAGGGACCCAAACCCGGACCAGACCGGAGCAGACCAGGCCAAGCCAGACCAGCCCATTCCGCAATCTCTTTATGTTATCTGCAGCCAATTTTCTAGAGATTTCTCATGGCAGGAGAAGGGACCTGGAGTGAAAGGACCTCCCGAGTGCGGGGGCGTTGGACAGCAGGCCATTAAAAATAAATAAAGATTACGACGCGATGAGCGTCTTGATTTATGTAACGCCTCAAAATGGACGCCGGGGAATCCAAATGCGGCGAATCCACAGAATCCAGGGGGGTGGATGGGAGACTCGGACCCGGACCGCTGGGAGTGTCGCATAAGAATCGAGTTATTTTATGACCAGCGGTCTCACATGGCGTATACGTTATGCGATTTATGCTGAATTGCCGATTGGCCCTGCCGTTGCCTTTGCCCTTCCCTTTCTCTCATCCCGTATCGCTGTCATTCCAGAATGTGGGTCGCGTCCTGCGCCGCACCCGGCTGGCCGAAGGACTGGAACTGAAGCAGGTCACCGTTCCCATTGGCGTCCTCCTGGTAATCTTCGAATCGCGTCCCGACTCGCTGCCCCAAGTCGCCGCCCTGGCCATGGCCTCCGGCAACGGGCTGCTGCTCAAGGGCGGCAAGGAGGCGGCCCACAGCAACAGGGCGCTCATGGACCTGGTCACGGAGGCACTGGTCACAGTGGGAGCCGAGCATGCCGTCTCCTTGGTTTCCACGCGCGAGGAGATTAGCGATCTGCTGTCAATGGAGAAGCACATTGATCTGATTATTCCACGCGGCTCCTCTGAGCTAGTGCGCAGCATCCAGCAGCAGTCGGTGCACATCCCCGTCCTGGGCCATGCGGAGGGCGTCTGCCACGTGTACATCGACCGGGATGCGGACCTGCAGAAGGCCCTGCACATCGCCCGCGACGCCAAGTGTGACTATCCAGCCGGTAAGCCCATCCAGCTGTTCAACTGGTGCACATTTCAACCTATTTTATCTGCAATCAGCCTGCAACGCAATGGAAACCCTGCTCATACACGAGGATCTGATGAGTGGCGACATCTTCAGTGATGTCTGCAACATGCTGAAGCGCGAGGGTGTCAAAATCAATGCCGGCCCCCGTCTAAACCAGCAGCTGACCTTCGGCCCGCCCGCGGCCAAGAGCCTGCGGCACGAGTACGGCGCCCTCGAGTGCTGCATCGAGATTGTGCCCAGCCTGGAGGAGGCCATTAATCACATCCATACATTCGGCAGCGGCCACACCGATGTCATTGTAACGGAAAACGGTAACGAAACGCTCGACAAATTGAAAATTAATTTCTATTGCTTGCAATCGAAGCAGAAAAATCGTTTTGTCCCCCGCTCCCTTTTTGCCATTTTTATTCCAATTTGATTTGTGTTTCGGGGTAATGAGAATTTTCAAATGCTGGTTGGCGGCTGGGGGATCGAGCTTCCATAATGGTTATTGCTGCAGATGATTGGGTTTTGGAGGAGAATGGGAAAGCTGAATCAGGGGAACCTTTAAATATGAGATTTATATGCGACAAGGCAGGTGGCCCCTAACCGTCGCCTGTAATTCAATGGGCCAGCCATTCACAATGGGACATGGCATGAGGCATGAGGCATGAGGTGTGAGTACAATATTCAACTTTAATTCAATTAGGAGCTGAGGGAATCCCACCCTCACAATAAGAAAGTTCCCATTTTGATCAATATTACTGCAGGAGTAGAGGGTTTCCGTGGTGAGAAAAGGGGGAGGGGGGCCCTTCAGCAAGAGCTACTTCTGTAATTACATTTGCAGTTCGTCAGTCAAGCCCTTAGCCAAAAACACAACCACTTGCAAATGAAACCCAAACCCAAGTCCTAATTCAAGTTACGTAATCTTTTGCATGCGAACTTTTGCATGCACGCCATGCAACATCATCACCATCCCCATCACCACCACCATGCACCATACCTCGCTTTTGCTTTGCTTGCCACAACAAATTTAAATCATTTGGGAAATTAATTTTATTCAACACTTTCCCTCTCGTGTTTGAATTTCCACATTTCTACACATTTCTACACATTTCCACAATTTCTATTGCAATTTCTACTATTTGCATTTTCCACTGCAGATGCCGCGGCCAAGCAATTCCTCGGCAGTGTGGACAGCGCCTGTGTGTTCCACAATGCCAGCTCCCGGTTCGCGGACGGCTTCCGCTTCGGCCTTGGCGCCGAGGTGGGCATCTCCACGGCCCGCATCCATGCCCGCGGCCCCGTGGGCGTTGAGGGGCTGCTGACCACCAAGTGGATACTGAATGGCCAGGATCATGCAGCGGCGGACTTTGCAGAGGGCGGCCAGCGCACGTGGCTGCACGAGAGCATGCCCCTGGACAACTAGGACTCACCAATCTAATCTAAATTGTATATAGTTTTAAGTGCTCGGATTCGTGTTCAAAAGAAGAATGTTACGTACGTATCCTCATGATTTCGGGAGTGCATTTTGAGTGAAGGGTAATTACTTGACGGCGCCTTGGTGTTGCAGTTGCAGTTGAAGGTGCGGGTGAGGGTGCGGATGCGGGTGTTCACGGAGTTGAGACATGTCCCCGCTTTCCGCTTTCCCTGATGACAGCTGCCGTCGTGGCCACATGGGAGAAATTAATTTGAGTGAAAAATATTTGCCCAGACAACTTGTGTAATTAATAAAGTAAAGGATGTGGCCGGCTTGCCCTGTGGGGCGGGCTGGTGCCGGGGGTAGTTAAAACTGTCAGCCCTTGTCTTGGGCTCCGAAAGTTTTCCCAGCGAAAGTTCATCCGTACTCCGCCCTTCACACCGCACCTTAGATGGCACCTCCTTCGAGGAGGAGAGGGAATGGGAACGGGAACGGAAAGGAAAATGAAAATAAAATAAACCGAAAAGTAGTCGTACCTAAGAATTCCGCTTAAAGTTTCAATCTTCTGCAAGCATCACTGGTGGTAGAGCCATAGCCATCCAAATATACGTGTATTCGTATGGCAAATCATAAATTAGCCAAAAGAAACGTGAACTGCAGCTCTTCCTCTCCACTTGGTATGCAACCGCGTGGCAGGTATTTTAATTTTTATGTGCACTGGGGCAAGTTTCCCGTGTCCCGTGTCCCGTTTCCCGTTTCTCGTTTCCCCCAGGTGCAGCTCAGCTTTCGCTCTTTGCCTCAAGTTTCTGCTGCTGCATTACGCTCGTTGAAAGGTTAGAGGTGGAGCCCTGGCTGCGGAGCGTCCTGTCAACGCGCCAAACTTTTTTTTTCTTCTTTTCTGGCATTACCCACTTGCATCCTAACTTCTATCCCAAATTGAAGACGGGGTCAGCTACTGCCTTCAGCCGTCCGCCAGGGAGGATTCAGAATAGGTAGCGCCAGATACGATGCTCTCCTTTGAAGTGCTCGAGCGACCCGCTTTATTTATCCACTGCCCTCTCCCTGGGGCAACTGCAACTCGTTCTTACCGACATATAGCGTGTACAGGGCATGGCAGGGCAGGGCACGGCAGAGTAGGGCGAGTATAATTTTTACCTCTTTCAACTCCTCGACGCGCGTACAGACAATGATACGTGAAAGTTTCCCGTACCTGATCCGTGCGGAAAGCACGTAGTTTTCCGTAGTTGCGAAGCACTTGAGCAACTTAACTGGTGAGAAGTTTACCCATTTATGGGCAGCGACTAGCGACTGCAAACGAGAATCGGAATGGGTCCTCGCCGTCTCTCTCCCAGCAGCAGCAGCACTGCAGTCCTCGATTGGGGCCCACTTAATTAGAATAGCAGGCATTAATCTTGTGGCTAATACCACGTTAAGATCGAGCGATATCAGAAGACAGGCGAGAAATTGCCATGGGCCAAATGCAGACATCGCTCTGGGTTCCGTTCCGTTCCGTTCAGTTCCTCAGCTCTGCTCTGCTCTGCTCTGATCTGCACTGCTCTGCTCTTGCCCCTGCTCTGGGCACATACTTTTGCGAAGCAAATTTCATTTTGTTTTATATAGATTCAATGAAATCCACACGACGCCGCGCCGTCAACATTTTCTATCATGTGTAAATGCTTTGGCTGCATTTTTGGGCGACAACTTTGGGGCCACAACCATCTAGGGACTGAGTGGGACCGAGACCGCGCCCGAGCCCGAGAGCATCGAGATGTATTCTCTTCTTCATTGGCACAATTTTCCCATGCAGTGCCGTCAAAACTGAATCTGAGGGAAAATGCCTGCATTGTTCTTGTAGCTGTTGCCTTTTTTTCGTGTTTTTTGTTTTTTTTTTTTTTTTGTGTAGTTTCGCGTGGGTTTATTTATATAAAAACTTAAAAATATAACAACAACAGATGACTATACAAGTCCTGGCGCATATTTCCCTCTTCTGTGTGCTGCGCTGCCCGTGCCCGCCGTTCTATGTGGAAGTCCGAGGCGGTGCTGGTGCTGGTGCTGGCAAACGCAGCCGACATAATTTAGCGAAAATGAAAAGAAACTAAATGATGAATGATTTTGACGAGTGGAGACAAATGGATACTCTAAAAGAAAGTGCGATGTGAGCACTGATCCATTGGCTAATGCATTTGAGAGGCGATACAAGCCACTATCTCTGGCAAAAGCTCATCCCTTAAGCATTTTTCAAGCTGAAGTACTGCTATCTCTAGCCTAAGCATGCTATCTCGCTTTGCCCTTCGGGCTTTACGCGCAGGCCAGGCTCTCTGCGAGAGCAGACCTCCCTTCGCTGAGGGTCTGGCCTGCACAATTATAAGCGATCAACAAGATCGATCCATGAAAAGGGAAATTCCTCTGTGTCTTGTCCTGGCACAATAGGATAAACACAACGATATGTTATAGTCCCGTCAATTGCCCATCAAACGGTGCCAGAAAATCGGAATACCCCGGATGACCAACACTCGCGTAAAATCGAAATGATGTGTATCCGTGCCGCCCCCCACATCCCCGCGCTTTGAATGCCTGATCCCCTACAAGCGTAGCATATCGCGAAATTCATCAACATGTTACTAGATGAACAATTGTTCAAGATGACAGGGACAGGGACAGGGACTGGGACTGCGACTGGGACTGGGGACAGAACTTATTTAAATACCGATGTCTGGTCGCAGAACGAATCACTCTGATTGCTGTCGCTGTTGGATTTACACGTCGTGAGTGCCGCCCTGTCGTGGGATATAGGATAAGCCCCACACAACCTGCATATATTCAGGATATTATAGCTCTGTCAGTGCTTCCTGCTTCCTCCTTCTAGTGCTACCCGAACCGTACCGTACCGTACCGAACTAAATCAAAATGTGTGACGAAGAAGCATCAGCCCTGGTGGTCGACAATGGCTCCGGTATGTGCAAGGCCGGATTCGCTGGAGACGATGCCCCCCGTGCCGTCTTCCCCTCGATCGTGGGCCGCCCCAGGCATCAGGGTGTGATGGTGGGCATGGGCCAGAAGGACTGCTACGTCGGCGACGAGGCCCAGTCCAAGAGAGGTATCCTCTCCCTGAAGTACCCCATCGAGCACGGCATCATCACCAACTGGGACGACATGGAGAAGGTCTGGCATCACACCTTCTACAACGAGCTGCGTGTGGCCCCAGAAGAGCACCCCGTCCTGCTGACTGAGGCCCCCCTCAACCCCAAGGCAAACCGCGAGAAGATGACCCAGATTATGTTTGAGACATTCAACTCCCCAGCCATGTACGTCGCCATCCAGGCGGTGCTCTCCCTGTACGCCTCCGGCCGTACCACCGGTATCGTTTTGGATTCCGGCGATGGTGTCTCGCACACCGTCCCCATCTATGAAGGCTATGCCCTGCCCCATGCCATCCTCCGTCTCGATCTGGCTGGTCGCGACTTGACCGACTACCTGATGAAGATCCTCACCGAGCGCGGCTACTCGTTCACCACCACCGCTGAGCGTGAGATCGTTCGCGACATCAAGGAGAAGCTGTGCTACGTCGCCCTGGACTTCGAGCAGGAGATGGCCACGGCGGCTGCCTCCACTTCGCTGGAGAAGTCCTACGAGCTGCCCGATGGCCAGGTCATCACCATCGGCAACGAGCGCTTCCGCACCCCAGAGGCCCTCTTCCAGCCCTCTTTCCTGGGAATGGAGTCGTGCGGCATCCACGAGACCGTCTACCAGTCCATCATGAAGTGCGACGTGGACATCCGCAAGGATCTGTATGCCAACAACGTGCTGTCCGGTGGTACCACCATGTATCCAGGTTGGGACTCACTTTGCCTTCGAGCCCTGTCAATTTTGGATATTGCTTAATCGCCTTTCGTTCCTATTCAGGTATCGCTGATCGTATGCAAAAGGAGATCACCGCTCTGGCTCCCTCAACCATCAAGATCAAGATCATTGCCCCACCAGAGCGCAAGTACTCCGTATGGATCGGTGGCTCCATCCTGGCCTCGCTGTCCACCTTCCAGCAGATGTGGATCTCGAAGCAGGAGTACGACGAGTCCGGCCCCGGAATCGTTCACCGCAAGTGCTTCTAAGCACTCCCACCTCCGCCGCCGCCGCCGCTGCCCAGACAACGGGGCAGCCCCAAAACCCATCCAATATCTCTTCGGGTTTTTGTGTCTGGTATTTGTCTCTTGCATAAGACATGTATATGCCTAGGCACTGGGGTCGGGGCTAGCCAGAAGGCAATTCGATGAAAAAGTATCTTTAAAATTACATTTAGTTGATGAAGAAGTTTTAAACATAGAGAGAAATGAGAACAGAGAAATACCACAAAGAAAACAAGCAAACACGAGCAGGCCGTTGCCTATATTTTTTTTTTTTTTTTTGATTCGCCTCGGAATTTTTTTATTTGCTTTTAAGTTCGGGAGCTGTAGAAAGAATCAAGAAAAGTGCCATCCGAATCGGTTGTATATCGACAATAAAAACCAATAACCTACATGAATCGAATCGAAGGAATCATTGGGAGGGGTGGGGGGGCTAAACTTTTCTAATTAGGCCTCGGACTGGACCAAGTGTCAATCAGTCCAAGGAAAACTTTTGCTGCTGGACAGCTGGGATGTCAATATGCGAGTCCAGCATCCACTTTTCCAGCTTTGCTCGCCTGTCACATTTTCTCTGTCTATATGACTTCTGTTCCTCCACTTGCTGGGGTCCAGGCACAGCTCAAGAGATGGACTCAGGGGGAAGAGTTTAGAGATTCAACTGCTGCAAGAACTTTCCACCAGCTGTCCTTCCCCCGCCCCATATAAAATGCTTACACTCGTATGCACACAGACACCTGACAGCTTTTGGGCGGAAAGTTTTGCAGATTGTCGGCAATCTATGCATAAACTAGGTGCCAAAAGCTGAGGCCTAATTAGTCAAGAGCCAGTGGCTGGCTGGCGACAAGCGTTTGACTCTCAGTTTATGGGGTAATTCTTACAAAGTCTCCATAAACACTGGCAGTCGCCTAATAGCTTAAACTGCTAGGCAGCTCAGGCATTCCTGGGATGGCAAGGACTATTGGGATATCCTTTCAAAATCGAAAACCTATACATATACCAAACAATGGGGTCATACTGCACATCCTGACCTCTCGTAATTACACTTTTAGTCAGAATTTGCCTGCATTGTTAGCAATGCTCCATTAGAAACGATCCCGACCTCCGGGGCAGTCCAAGTGCGGTTCATTATCTGCCACAGAAATTACTCGGAGGGTCAGCAATTGGCAGACAACTTAATGTTTGTCTCCCCATCTGGACTCGGATGGGACTGGGTTGGGGATGGGATGGCGATGGGGATGGGGATGGGGATGGGAGGCCGGGCAATCGTCACTCAATCAATCAGTGGACACAACGGTCGAAGAGTTGAAATTGCCCACAAAGGAAGGGCCCACTGAAATGAGGGTATGATATGATGAGTGTGAGTTTTAAAGCGGGGGAAACATCCATACATCGAACGGAACGGAAAACGGAAATTATGGGTATCAGAGTGGAGGTATCAACTATTCGAATACCACACCCACTGGCGGGCATTGCATCGTTTGGCCGGTCATGTTGGACCACTCTTGTCTGGGCATCAAATTGAATTTAATTGCAGTCCGGGCAGAGTTTTCCTCGCCCCACCACTGTGTAATCTGCCTCGATTGTTTGTTTGGAAATTGTTTTGCAGTCGGTGCAACAGCAGCAACGAGTTGCAAGTGTTGTGTTGGGTGTGCGGCTTGTTGCTGTTTATTTTATGCTAATTTAATGCACTCGCCCCCTGCAGCCAGACCACCCACCCACCCGCCCATTGATACCATTATAATTTGGTGTTAATGCCAAAGGCAAATACTTCAATGTATTTGCCGTTTTCATTATGCAGATTTGTGCCCGAACCAAGGCAAACATTTCTGGAATTAAAGCCCAAAGTTAACGAGTTGTTGCTGGTTGCTGGGTGCTGGGTGCTGGGCGGAGGAAGTACCAGCGTTGGCCCGAAACTTGGACTTGACGGTCGATGCTTTTGACAAGCTAACAAATTGTTTTCCGGGCTTGAGGTGCACCACATGCGGACAGGAAATTAATAAAGAAAAGGGCTTCACCATGATACCAGGACCCCTCAATCTTCATCAGGGTAGGCTGCTGCTGTATGTACCACCCTCCCCACATCCATGATGGGTCTACTACTACCCCCTCCTGGCTGACCACAGCAGACATCGCAGTTGAGTCGACTCCATCACGTCATCCTCGTCATCATCATCATCATCATTCTTATCATCATAATCATCATGCTGATGTTCTCTCAGAGGAATCTGCAAATTTAAATTTATGTATATGCCAAATGAGTGTAACTGACATTTCTCCAAAAGAGAGAAAACTTTAACCCACATGGTTGTGGGTGGGGGTGGGGGCTCTTCTCTCTTTGAGTTTCCGTTTTATTCTCAGTAATTTAAAGTTAAATTCAATTAGTGCACAGCAGGTGCTGGCTCTGTTCCGAGGAGGAAAGAGTTAATGGAAAAAGCTCCGAAATGTCAGAGCTGCGACATTCCAGAGGGAGACCCTATAGTCGACGTTGATGCATGGCTGGCTTTAAAGGAAGCGTTTATTGTTTGTGATATATGTAGGTATTTATCCATCTATAAAGATTGATATGTGTATCAAATGCATCTTCCAAGTGCTGATGTACTGCTGATGCTGATGAATGTCCCGCCAAGATTGATATGTGGCTCTATAGAAATTATTGCGCTGGAAAAGATTGATGTAGATGTATTTTATCCTCTTTGCATCTTTACATGATTCCTAAGACCCTTTAGGGTAGAAATAGTCAAATAAACTTTATATAATTCCTGGCAAAAGCAAACTTCTTCAATAAAACCGCGCATTCAAAGAGATTCCACAATATCAGCTCTCATCACGGAGAATAACATACGGATAGGTGTACCTTCATACACCACCTATCCCTTCCGCAACGCACTCTACCACTCCTCCAGCAGCACGTGGATCTACACAGTTTGCACCTTTTATCCTGTCTGCGTAGGCTCGTTTCGGGCTTAAGTCCCATGAATGAAGCGATTATCGCATCTTTGTCAGGGCACCCACTGAAGTGTACTGCCTCCCTCTGCTCAGCCGTCCCCTGTTTGCTGATTTATCTAGGTATGTGTCAGGGACCCTCAGACAGACAGACAGACAGACAGACAGACAGAACGACGGGCTGATGGGGAAGGGTTTCATAAACATTGCGGGCTGATAGCAGTCGGACTCCCAGCCTCCCCTTTCACTGGGAGCATGGCAACGTGGAAATCCTTTCACTCTTCAGCTCACTATGACAACATTCATCCATCTATCTGTGTATCTGTGAGTGGCTGCATATCTTCGTGTGTGTTTGAGTGTGTGTGTGAGTGTGTGTGTGGAAGCACTCTTCATTCAATTAATAGTTGCTCGCAATTAAGTGCAGTGATTATTGAAAAAAAGGAAAAGAAGGCATTACAATAAATTGCGTTCCACTGCTCCTTCTGCAGAGAGGGAGGACGAGGACTCTCCCTCCGCTGCCTTGCGACGCTTCAGTGTGCACTCTGCCACACAAAGATGAAGGGAAGGGGAGGGGAGGGCAATCGCAGTCCCAGGCAGGCAGGGGACAAGGCAAAGGATATGTGAAAGCGAACTGCGAACAGTTATTTTTTTTTTTTAATGTTCATCAGGGCGAATCTGCTTAATGCTGATTCCGATTCCGATTGCGAATCTCTGCGGATTGAGAGAGAGAGAGCGAGAGAGAGAGCGAGAGAGAGAGCACCTGGGGGATGTGGGGGTATGATGCCGTTGATGCGGTGAGTGCCATCCAAGTGGCTCCTGTTTCTGCTCCTCCTGCTGCTGCTCGAGGGATCGGTTGAGCATACATAATTACCAGACTGATTGAGAACCCAGCTAAATGGGGCAGGCAGAGAATCGAGAGATGAGATGGAGAACAGTTGTTCCTTTATCCAAAACTCTGACTTTAATTACCATAAATTCTCCGGTCTTCTCCGTTCTCCGTGTGTGCCACAGCAGCAGCAGAATAAATATACGACTGTGCCAGAGCCGTAAAAATAAAGTGCTGCCTCTGAATCGGGCTGTCGACAGCTGCAGACTTGAGCCGGAACAATTTGCATATGGCAGGGAGCAGGCGCCTCCAGCTAAGCTCCGGTTTAGCCTGCCATCCCCAGCCATTCCCATTCCCATCCCCACCTTATCGACAAAGTTCGAAGCTGCTACCATATGCAGGTGGAACACCAGAGCCCGTATATCGATGGGGGATTGTGCTCTAAGCAGCTGCTATATTTACGGGATGGTAATTCAGGATGCGACAGGGAACAAGTGCTGCTGTGTCTCCAAAATGTCTCTATAAAAGCTCAATAAATTCAGACTCAAGAGAGAGGCCGATGCTGAGGCTTCTTTCCAGGACTGCCAATGACAAAACTAACTCATATTATAGCTTGAAATATTCATGGAAAATACCAAAAATTTGACTTTCATGAACAGTTTTGCTGCTCACTGACTGAATATATAATTTGTTGGTACTATTCTTTTATTTGGCTGCGCTGCGCTGTGCTGTGCTGTGCTGCTCTCATATGAAGCGGAAAAATGTACAAAAGTTCCGTAACAGATGCTCAGGCCCCGTCCGCCTCTGTGGGTCTGGGTTGACCTTAATTTTCTTGAACAACATGCTAAATATTTGACCCTGAACGATGCTCCTCCATTCAGTTCTTCGGTTTCATTCGCAGGCAGCAAACTATTTTCATTTGCCAGTCGAACAAAGCCGCAAACGAGCTGGGGAAACCGTTGGCACTGAGGCAGTGGGACAGCGAGGATAGCGAGGCAGCGGGGATGGCAAGGATAGCGGGGATAGCGTGGAGGATAGTGGGATAGTGGGAAAGTGGAAAGTGCCAACGCCAATAAAAACTTTCCAGCTTAAAACCGCAGAAAAGTTGAAAACTTTGCCCCCGATTTTATGAATATTGACCAAATCAAATCCAATTGAATTGAATTGAATTGAATTGAAAGGCGCCCACGTCGAGAGATCGCAACAAATAGGAAGGAGGGAAAACTATTTAAAAGCACATTTCGGCTTCAGACCACGTTGAAACAATTGCAGTTTCGGTTCGGTTCGGTTCGGTTTGGCTTGGTTTCGTTTTGTTTGGTTTCCCTTTGGCGCTTTTTAATTGCAGGGAAAAACTCTGCTGAAGTGTGGCCCGAGATCCCTCCAGACTTGGCGCCTCAACGCCTCAGCGCCTCAGCGCCACATCGCCTAATTGCGGTCCAAGAGCGAGAGAGAGACAGAGAGCACCAGAGAGAGAGAGAGAGCGGAAAAAGTTGAGAATTTGATATGGAAATCCAATCAGTTGGCAAAAATGAAGCCCTGAGCAGAGAAAATCTTTTGTTAATGCTTTTCCTTTGAGTTTCTTTTTTATTCGGTTTTCTTCGTCATTTAATAAATTTGCATTAGGTTTGCGTTTGCCTTAAAGAGAATTTCTTCCTTTGTCTGCATTGTGTTTTGGTTTTAATAATAATAATAACAACAGCAACAATAACAACACAGTAATATGGTTGAGTTTAAAATTCAATATTTTCATATTACCACTGCTTCGGATATTGAAATTCCAGACGCGGTGCGGTCCCCGGTCTCCGGTTTCCGGTCTGCGGTCCCCGGTCTGTTTGCAGTCAGTCCCATTGTTGTTGCTCTGGCGGTGTGCTGCCCTTCTTGGTTATTCCCTTTCTTTTAATATTGCACACAATATGCACAAGCTGTGGCGGGGGGCAGCGAAAGAAAAGTGAGCAAGTAAAGTGAAAAGGTCGAGCAAAATATGGCAACTGTTCAGTGGCTTTAGCAGTTATTGTGCGAGTTTAGCTAAACGAGTTGGTAATGCCGCTGAAGCGGTAGCGGTAGCTGTAGCTCTGGCCATAATTTATGTGGCCCGAAAAGGATCTGTGGCGGGAATGGGTATGGCGATGGGTCGACCAAGATGGACGAAGACAGCGTTCCAGGTAAATGGTGAGGGGTCTTTAGCCAGGATATTGAAATGGTCAACTTGGGACAGCGAATATTGTCACAATTTTCTAAAATTCCCGCATATCATTTTTTATTAGCTGCCAGCATTTGCTGGATGGTTCTGCATCGTTCTTGTTGGGCACCTATTGATGCGGAATAATTTTAATTTAAATTAGATTTAATTTTCTATTGGACTCGTGCCTAGCTGCCTGATATTCCACTTGAAAAACTATCCCTAATTAAAAAATATTTCACCAATGTCCTCTCGAAACACTCTTCAGTCCTTGTTGAATGTAAATAGTTTCGCATTGATGGCAATCGAAAATGGCAATGGGAGAAAAACACATAAATATCGTGGGACTGCAATCGAAAATTGAAAATTGAAAATTGTATTATACCCACTATAGTATCCGCAAAAACCGACGATACAAAAACAATTGCGGGAGCACACAGTTTCAATATTAAAAACGTGCAAAACATGCCAATAACGACAATCGCCTGACACTCTGCCGCTGACGTGGAATATCATGGCAATAAAATTGGCGGAAGCCACAATCGAATTTCGGAGAAAAAATACGGACCGTCAAGTCCTAGCGTTTGAATTGAGTTTGGCGGTGTTGGCGTTGGCCTTTGACCGACCGTCCGTTCATACGATCCTAGTGCGATTTGACCGTGCCGGAAAAAAAAAACGACTTATTTATGGCCGGTGGCAAATAAAATTGTAAATCAAAAGGCAACCCGCAAATTAATTACATTTCATGTGCATTAACGAAGGGGGTTCCCAGCCAGATTAATGACGGCTACGCAAGCACACTCGATGTTTGATTTACCTCTATGAACGGCCAGGGCAGGGCAGGGCAGGGCAGGATTTTAATTGTTTTGTTATGCAGTCAAATGAGCGTGATTAATTGGGATTTAATGCGAACTCTCGAGGAATTATGACTTTCACAGTTGTTTCCGACTGGATTTTGGTCGGATCCGCTCATCGTTGTCGGCACTGGCTCTGGCACTGCTGAAAGTCCTGGCATTGTAAAAACTTCACTGCATTAGCACATCATATCCATAAATGGAACCTCCTGGGCTGGAGCCATGGGGCTCCTCATCGCCATCACGAGGTCCATTTCAACCTTTCCCCAGCTGAGCCATATGATCTCCCATTCTCCCATTCGCATTCTCTGTGCGGCATGCCACAGCAAACAAAAATCATTTGCCACACTACTCTCATGCAAGACTGTTGTTGTTTTGTTGCCTTCATGCAAAATGCAAATGACACGCCATTACCTTTAAACAACAGCAAAAACAGCAACAACAGCAGCAGCAGCAGCAGATGTTGCAGCTGCAGCTGCAGAGTGGGTTGGGCGCTGAAAGGGGGGCGGTCTGAATGTGTGGTGAAGATGCTTCTGCTGCCACGAGTTTTTGTTTTAGCCCTAATGGCTTTTAATTGTTATATGAAATTGCGAAAAACGTTGCAGCAAGCACACAAACAAAAAAAAAAAAACACTGAAGCGAGTCACTGGCGGCGTATGCGCAATATCCCCCATACGCCTAGTTGTACGCCAAAGTGCAATAGACCCCGAAATAAACAAACCCCCCGCGGACATTTATAGCCTGAAAAACAGAGGTGAGTGAGTTTCCCAATTTCCTCAAAAGGCATTCTCTCAAAGGAGGCCAAATCCACCTGAGGGGGGACCCAATTGTTCACTCATTGCATTTCTGTTTGCGGGTTTCTTTGAAAGCCTCAAAATCCACATTGATGCAGCATTTTTCCACACTGCTTTATCGACTCGGGTTTTCTCTTCGTTTCAGCTTCCACTCTTTGTTCGCTCGTCGTGGCTCTCTTTCCCCGACGCAACTCACTTTTGCCCGAAATGAAAGCAAAAGTTGTGTTTCTGCGTTTTGCTGGAGCGACGTTCGCCGCCGCTGGGCACAAATCACAAACAAAATCGGGCCGTTGAGTAGGTCAAGACACTAACTCAATTTGTTTTCTAAGCAAAAACTTATCGCCTTCCATGGTACTGCAGTCAAAGAGGCCGACTGGCTAGTCCAAAGAGGGGCGTACGCCTGGGCAAGGGGAACTTATGGCTAAGTGACTTTGAACAGTAGACTGTCCTCCGCTGATGCTGTGGAATTACACAATTGATCACAGAAATTTATGCAGCACTTCGAGCAGGGAAAGGTCTTTCTTGTTAAATATTCGAATGCTATCTTCTTTATTGTTCATTTTCAAATGGATTCTTATCAAGATTTCTATACTATTTTTGAGAAACTTTCCCGTTTTGTTTGTATTTAGTTTTTCGTCTACTAATTGCATATGAAATTTTTTTTTAAGCTGAAAGAACAAACTCAGACAGCTGTCTGTCTGTCTGCTTGTCTGTTTGTCCGTCTGTCTGACTGTACGTCCGTTTGTGTTCTTCGGAACGCTTCACTGACTGACATTGAGTTCTTCTTCCATTTCAGCAACAGAAACAGCAGCATAGAGAAGGGAGCCGGGAGCGGGGAAAGTGGAAAGGGGGGGGGAAGGAGGACTGACAGAAGGAAAGAAGAATTGTGTGCGAGGGAAACAGTATCTGTTATTATGATTGTTTAGTGCTGTCGCCGGAAATTTCATTCAAGTGGATGGAGCACAACAGCAACAGCAACAGCAACAGCAGCAGCAACCACTGCAGGCGACAAAACTGCAGCTCGTGGCACAGACAAAGCGTTCCAAGGGAGGGCAGCGGGGAGAAGAGAAACAGAACAAAGAGCACACTAAATAATAACTTATGCTGAAGGCAAAGGAAAAGGAAAAGAAGTGGCAAAAAGGTTGCCCCAAAAAAAGCGTCAAAACTTAAGAGTGGAAAGACAATATCTGTCTTGATACCATTATCTTGAAGCTTCCGTTCGGGGATTGTTTGAGAGGAAATGGCAAATAGAAATCGTAAAATGGCTCGAATTTATGGGGTAATGTACACACACGAGTACCGTATCTCTCTCTCTATTAACTTGTATCTCTATCTGTAACTGAATCTTTCCTGCAGCTGCAGCTGCTTCATGCCAGATGTTGATGCAACCTATGAAAAGTGGCTTTGCATATTTCATGCAAGCAGTGGTGGACGGGGGACGGGGCACGGGGCACGGGGATGAGCCATTGCCAGAATTTTCAACATTATCCAGTAAACAAAATGCTGCGACCCGCCAGGAGTTTCGGGACTCTACTCAACTCGACTCGACTCATTTCGTCATTGTCTTGCCGGGTACTTTGTTTGCCGAAACAGTTTAATCACTCGCATTACACGCGTGCGGAAGGAACCTGGAGAAGAATCCGGAGACGCCCTCCCATCCCAAGCTGAGCTCATGAACATGTATGAATTATACCCAGATGTGCACTCCCGAGCTGCCTACGGGGGAGCTCCCAGAAGTTCCAGGAGCACTGCAGAGCTGTGCCCACAACTGAGGGAGCAGCCCTCGCCGGGTGGAACAATAAATTAATAGTAGCATTAAGCATGTATACCGCGAAAATGCGTAAAAATTTATGTCTGTGTGTGGGTTCGCCGGGAAGTGTGCAATGGTTTTTGGCCAGATTAAACAGCAACCAAGCCGAAGGGACCGAAGTGGCAGTGCTGTAAAGACAAATGCTTAATGTTGCATGACTGAGAGAACACTCATCGTGTGATGAGCAGGTGCGGTGGGCAAATGGCAGGCATCCACTGATATACGTAAGAAATATAGTGAATTCAGTGAGAATCTTCTCTGCTCTTTTTCTCTCTCTCTCTCTGCTCAGAGATGTATGGTTAGTGGCCATCTGGTATAACTTTAAGTCGAAAGCAAAATGGAAAACAATCATGAACACACACACACACACACACACATCTGGAATACAATGAAATGCAAATGAATTCCAGGGAAACAACAGTCCGAGAAAACTTCAATTAAATAATGACAAACAAATTGAACTGAAGTTTCAGTTGCCAGAGGAGAAAAATCATAACAATTTTGAGGGAAATGAAATTTCTTCAGGTCGAGGAGAATTGCTTGCCTATCATCTCATCGCAATTTGATGTATAGATATTCTTGGGAAAGTTATACCACAACATACTATACAGCCCGGGGCATCGCATCGCATCCCCTGAGGCAAGAGTGGCACAAGGAAAAGTCAAAGAACTTTGCCACAACTTTTAAGACTTCTCCGTCCGTTGTGTGAATGATGGTCAGCCGACACAGCTCTCCTCTCCACTCAGCTCCTCTCGTTCCCGTCTGTCGCCTTTCAGAGAAGCCAGCTAGCACTTAAATTCTTGTTGTTTGTCCATTAGGAAAGTCCTCCTGAGCAGCCTAAGACCATCGTGTGGAATTGTTAACAAAACACATTTTCTCACAGCTCCTCCAACACCATGCCCCGCCCTGTCCAGGATTCCTCTGTCATCATTATCGTCATTGTCATTATGATTCTCGTCTTTATTCCCAGTCGTTTTTATTCCCATTTTCAGTCGGGAAAATGGTCGTCGACGCACAAAAGAAACATTTGTCTTGCTCTAAATAAATTTTTCTTCCTTTTTCTTCCCTGTCGAAATAAAACAAATTGTATAAATTTAAGTGGACTTCATTGCTCCATTCCCAGTCCCATTCCCCACCCACTTTGCAAATGACTTTAGTTATCATCTGCCATCTATTATGTGCCACAATCGAAATGTCATTTTCCCAGGCCTTATGTGTGGGTGTGTTGTCTACTACTCGTATTGTGAGTGCCACATTTTGAATGAAAAATGTGTGCCACTGTGCCACCAAATGACTTAATTGCTGTTCAGAAATGCTACCCTAGGAAATGGGAGCCAATTAAAGAAGACGCTTTGATTGGACGATCCATCAGAAGTAGTCCCTTTTCATTTGCTCCACAAGTTAGTAACCAAATTGTCTTTATATTGAAGAAAGAAGGAAATTGCTTAGCCAGCATATGGCATAAACTTTTGTAGAGTCCTGGGGAAGCCACTTTTGGCTTCAATATTTGTCCAATTGATTTGTGCCAAACTCCAGTGCCAGCTCCTGCTCCTGCCGCCCCTTAGCGTGCGTGCTCGTGCGTGTTTCGGCGGTCACCCCTCGTAGCCAGTGTGGCTGCCTGCGGCCTGCCTCAACATGTCAAAGCACTGACAACGAGGGGAAACAACCAGACAGCCAGCCAAGCAACCCCTTTCCAGTGTCAGCTGTTTACCCCAAGCATTTAATTTGGCAATTTTCCTCAAGCTCAAATCAACGTAGCATGAAAACGACGAGACAGAGAGGTGCTGGGCTGCCCGTGGAGGGCTGGGAATGCGGAATAGGAAAGAGGTAAGAGGTAAGAGGAGCCATGAAAATGGCAGCGGGAAGATAAAATCCAATTAAAATCGCGAGCAACTTCCCCATAAAAAAGCCCCAGCACCATCAGCTAGATGACTAGCAGATGCACTGCAAATGGACCTCGATGAAGCTGACAGAGCGACTGCCATTGGAACGATCATCTTTCATGATAGTGGAGACCTCCTATAGGAGGGCCCTATAGGCCGGCCATTGTTCGTGGTCAACACCTCTATTGGGCCAATGCAAATGGTCCCCGTCCCTGAAAAAAGGGAGATAGGAATAGGGTGTCGAGTTGGAAGGTAAAACAAAGCATTAAATCTATTTGCAGTCAGGAGCGGACTGCGGACAGCGGGCAGCGGGCAGCGGACAGCAAAAGTTTATGCCATGTAAATAACGACATCATAAATTCGGTTACCCTCCCAGGCAGTAGGTATACGTATATATGTATCTGCATATCTCGACTATCCATACGGCCGCCCTGCCCCGCTGCGGCACCACGTATGCAGCGGGCACCTCTCCTGTGCGGCTAGTTCCGTTTTAGTAAACAGTTTTTCTTTTTTTTTTTGCAGCCCATTTCCAGGGGAGGGGGGCCGAGGCCCACGCCATTTGACTGTTTCAGTTTTCATTGGGGGGCCGCGTGCGCCTCTTTGTCATAAAAATCCGACAACAATGGTGGGGGAGCTGCAGTGGAGGCAAGTAAGAGTGCTTCAGGTTTTTTTGTATTGTTCGACCGTCGGGGGAAATAAAAGTTACGGTGACACGGACACCGCCGCCAAGTACCGAAGAACCAAACACTTTTGGCCTGCCCTCAAGGCACAGTCCATTGCCCATTGCAATCGCGGCGGGGTGTACGAGTACAGGTACGAGTACGAGTACACCTCTCTCTCTTCAAGTTCCCGTTCCCGTTCTCTTTGTTTTTGTTTCAGGTATTTTTTTCTATCTGGAACTCTTTTGTCTGTGTGTGAGTGTTATTGTGCGATGGAGGTGGGGGTGGAGGTGGAGGTGGAGGGGGTAAGATGAGTAGCGCGTAAAATGTGCTGGAAATTAAAACGATTTACGCCAAGAGCTGCAAGGCGATTGGAATGAGAATGGCGAAAGCGGATGAAGTTGAGCAGAGTGAAGGGAAAAGAAATGAAGGGCGGGGCCGAGCTCCGGGCGAGAGAGGTGAGACCAGAAGAGACAGAAATCTGGAAATAGAATAAGCAATTTGAGCTCCTTTCAAAGAATGTTCCAGCGAAGGATAGATAGGTACGAGTAGATAGTCTGAGAGGAGGGCCGAGGGGACCTATTACCGGACAATGGGAACCACGCTCAGGGAGAGCACAAAAGGACTCTACCGATTGCCCCCCCGCTAAGTGTCTTTCTATGCTAATAATTGTTCGAGTCGGGTTCCAGCTAAGATGGAGTGCAGTTGGGTTGGATAACAGCTCAAATGGGGTTACGTGGGGTTAGCCGGGGTTAAGCATAGATCAGATAGGCTGGGCGAGGGGGGTCCCAATAGGGGTTGAGCCAGGGCAAATTTAGATTGTCTTTGCCCCTTCCTGAAGAAATACTTTCGTGATGTCAACTCTGTACAGGAATTCTGTAAGATTAAATTGCATTTCATTCCCCTACTTCCCATCCATTCAGTCGACGGTCAAAAGCACTAATTCCAATCGCCGCCTTCCGTGGAGAGGACCTGCCCCTGGCAGGTCTCGGGAATCTCCTTGAGACGCATTGTTTGCTTTGGTTTGTGCGGCAAACGTTTGGATTTCAATTAGATTGAGTGGCCATCGCATGCCAAACATATCCGAGCAGCCGCAGTATCCGCACCCATCCTTCCGGGGTGGTGAGGCGGCAGGAGATGGAACTTTAATTGAGATTTACAGCGAGAGTTAAAATGCCAAGCCAGAAAGTGAAATTTGTTCATGCCTCGGCTTAACCTTGTTTTTGCTCCTGATTCCGCTTCTGCTTCTGCTTCTCCTTCTGCTTCTGTTTTTGCTGCAGCCCCGAGGGTTTCGTGGGGTAGCCAGGAAACCCGAACAGGGTTGGGGGGCATCATAAATTTGTAGACAGTAAATCTTTTTTATAGTCGAGGCGCTCGACTCCCTCTCAGAAATCTGTTCATCTGGCCCGTTTGCTGGGTGTTTATTTGCTGATGTGGCTCTAGACCCGTTCCGGATCCTCGTCTATGGCCCTATCCTCCAGTTCTCCAGTTCTCCAGCTCGCCAGTTCTCCACCATTAAAGCTCAATTGCGTTTAAGTAGCTGACTTTTATGGCTTTTGCCTGCAGTACTCTGCTGCTCCTGCTCTCCATATACGGGTATTTATACATACTCGTGCTCGGACTCGTGCTCGTCCTCGTCCTCATCCTCATCCTCGTCCTCGTCCTTCTGCTCGTACATATAGATATATATTCAACAGTTGTTGTCTGCTCTGCTCTCTTGTTCGCAGTGTTGTAGCCGTTTGCAAATTTCAGCAAGAACTGGATGCTAGAGACGACAGGGTGCGGAGTGGGACAATTTGATGGCAGAAATAGCCTGGCAATATTTTTTTCGGCTACCCCCAAGGGCTAACGAGCTGTTACGGGGGGGTGCTACGAGAAAGGGGTACTAGGGTATATATTTATATATGTATATGTAAATATATACATATGTATATATATGTATGCCTGAATGTTGGCCGATGTCGCGTTGTTGGGTTCTGCGCTGTTGTTGAAATGATAAGCATGTGTGCAATTAAAATGAAAGCGTGCTCCTCCAACATTTTTGGTCCACAGCAACGACTCTGTGACTGTGCGACTGTGGGTTGGGGTTGGGGTCGGGGTCGGGGTCGTTGGGAGCTGGGAGCTGGGGAAAGGGAAGCTGCAGGAACAGGCGGTATGCCATGACATGAGGCAGCCCACGACAATAAAACAAATGTTGCCTATTTTACATAAACGTTGTGTGCAAATTTGTTGTCCTTGTTATGCACTTTGTTGTTGTCTTTGGCGCTGTCCTGTCCTGTCCTGTCCGAAAAATGTACAACTGTGGACAGGAGAGATAGAGCAATGGAGAGAGAAGAGTGAGAGAGAGAGTGAGAGGGGGAGATAGCAAGAGGCAACAAAAGTCAGTGGTCAGTGGTAAGTGTGGGAGCAGTGGCGGAGCTACAGAAGGGAGCGGCAGAAGGGAATTCAATTAGTATATTAGAAACTTTATACTATTTCCACTAGGATAGAGTAAAGGTTGTGCTCTGTATAGATCCTTCTGTTAGGAGGAGTAAGAAAATCAGTCGCACATGCCGTGTCAAACAACTATTTCACGTACAATCCTATGATCATAAGCGCTGGTCTGTAAATTCCGTAAAATTTCTTTTCACGAACCCCTTGCACGGCCGGCTACTTCCCTCTCTGGCTGGACATGGACCATTTCGAGTCGGTCTAGTATCCAAACGCGACCTGCACATTAAGTGTTTACAGCAGCCTCGTCGAGTCAGCGCTTTCGTATTATTTTTTTTTTTTGTGGGGACCACAGAGGGCCTCCGTGGCCATAAAAACGCTGCAAATTAAAAACGCATTAAGTTTTGTGTTCCGCTATCCAGAACCGGCCACGTGTGGGCTTTTGATAGTCGTTCCCCAGGCGACCAGGCGACCAGCATAAATTTGCGATTCCTGGAGCCAATAATTACGAGAGAGCAGGAGTGGGAGATGGAATGGCTTTAATTTGGGCGTGGAATGTGATCTTCTGCGAATACAGATGGCAGTGACTGTAAATGAGCAATTAGCTGCAATAAAATCATCAGGCAGAGGCCTCCGCACCTCCCCTTTGGTGTGGACGGGCGCTGGATGAGAGGCGTGCACTTAATTCAAATTGCAAAAACTTAACCTCAACATGTGCCGCCCCCCCCCTGCCCATGCCCCAAAAAGAGGACTCTCCCCACACAGGCGTAAAATTAACACACACTTAGCCTGGGCGGGCCTGGCAGGATGAGAATGGAGAGCTCTGACAGCAGCAACAGCTTAGACATGCAGCAAATGGCCGAGAAATGGAAATCTAGCATCCGACTGAGTGTGTTCCCCGCCTCGTTTTCCCCGGGAAATCTCCGTCGGATTCGCGAAATGTATTCCTCGTACGAGGCCATCTTTGGGTGGGGGCATTCGGGGGAAAATCCGTTTCCCAGAACGACTGAAGCGATGAGTGCTGGCAAAAATGCAAACTCTTTCATGGGCGCTCGTTGTCTGCATCCGGCTGATGTACTGCCTTCAGCAAACACCAACAACAGACAGCCCTAGACAAACAACCAGATAGACAGAGTCGGTTCTAGTCCAGGGTAAGACGGGTAGACGGGCAGACGGGCAGACGTAGAAGGGAAAAACAAACTGAGCAACCGAGACTGAGACTTGGAATGGGAATAGGGACTGTAGACTGGAGACTGGGGACTGGGGACTGCGGACTGGGACTGGGAGGGCGGGTACGAGGACTCTCGAGGACTGCACGGCACTGACTCCGTTTAGACAGGCGTCACGTCAAAGGCGAAATTTCGTTCAGGGCCCGGAAAAACGAAATCTTTTCATGTTGATTCTCCGCTTCTTATGTTTTGGCAACACCTGCTGCTGTTTTTCATACCCCAAGCTGGGATTGTTACTCGTATTATTTTCCTACTGCATAATAACGAGCACAGCAGGTCGCACAGAGTTTATGGTGTGGTGTTTTTCGGGCTGGCTCGGGGTTTGGCTCGGGGTTGTCTGCCAGTGACGGCAACACCACCACCGCTGATCCCGGAAATGCCTGCTCCGGTCTTGGAACAGACAGACAAGCCCATGCACAGGACGCACAGGACACACGGACATACACATTTGACAATGTCACGTTGCGGTCGAGCATTGCGTGCATATAAATTTGGGATAAATATAAAATCCCACACGGAAAACCGCAAGATTGGAATACAGATACCCTAACTAGGGAAACGGTGAGATTTTTCTTGCCATATTTAATCTGCGATTGCGTATACCCCACCAGACTGTAGGGTAACTAAACACAATCTAAATAAAAAGCCGCTGCCGTGTTATGAGCCAGGCTTTTGTGAGACTTCCTGTACTTCCCCGTGCCCAGCACCACCCCCACTGACCTGACCCACTGCCATTTGTTGGTTCGTCTGTTTGTTCGAGAAACCGACAAGAAGAACGGAAGTGGCTTGTTTGCTCTGCTTCCCACCAGGCTGCTTCCCGTGTTTCCGGCCGGAGCTTTAAGTGTTTACGTGGCGTATTAGTAATAAATGTAATGTGCATAAAATTGTCCACACGGCCGCCTGCTCGTAAAAGCAAATGTTTACAATGTGTTTAGACTCCTGCTCTCGGGCTTCCCACTCCCTCAAAGCTCCTACTTTGCCCGGACAGGACCGGCTTTTATAGATTTTTACAACTTTATCCAGAGTAGTCCATCAGCCATCAGCCATCACCCACGCGCTCGGCCTCGTCAAGGGCAGCGTCAAATGCAGGCACTTAATCAATCAAATCCCAGGGACGAGCCTTATTAAACGTCTGTGTGCTGTCGGCCACAGTTCTATCTGTCTCTGGGATTGTTTTTTTCCTTCTTTGTTTCTGTGTTTGTTTTTGGCAGCAGAAATTATGGTCGGACATGTTCAAACATCCAGCCATTTGTCCGGCCTGGCAAATATGCTCTATCAAGCCAGACCCTTGATTGGGCCTAAGGAGAAGTCCCGTCCTTGTTTGATATTCCTGGCTTAGATGGCACTTCTGATAGGACTCACGAAGTAGAAAAATACCCGTCTAAGATTTAATTTTCAATGTTAACACATGTGTGATGCAATCGTGTCTTCAGGGATTCTCTTCAATTAGATATATTCCACGAAGCACCCGCCCCCCTACAGCAGGGGTCACTCAATTCTCAAGGCAATTTCCTGTCCGGGTGGGGGTGAAAGTGGGTACGAGTATGCCCACGAACTGGGTAAGCCTTTCTCTGAAGCGTTTTCTTCTGCCTTCCCGCATTTCCTTTCGTGTTCGACCCAACCCAATTAAAATGCCACAAATTTCAAGGAAGACCCAGGCTAATGTTCCCACCAGACATCCTTGAAACGTTATCTATTACTGCTTTCCCCCCCTCTCTCTTGCTCCATCTCCCTCTGGCCCTTTTCTGTCTGTCTCTTTCTCTTAAGCTTCATAAATTCATTGCAAATACTTTACGCTACTTAGCGTCCATTTTTCATTTCTGTCTATGACTTGCAGTCGAAAAAAAAGGGTTCTGGTTCTTTTCACTGAATATTCTTAATTAATTAAAATATTTTCGGCTGCTAAAAATAATTCCCGACGCTTTTCTTTCCGCTTTCTTTCGCTAGCCGCTCTTCCGCTGCATAAATCCTATTTTATTTGATGGCTACAGTTTGAAGTTAATGTGCCTTTAATTTTCGCCAGTTGGGGAAACTTCTTCAATTGCAATGCCAGGGGGAAAACTTTCTGGCGAATTCCCAGTTTATTGAGTCTCAGTATATTATACGAGCAGTTTATATACAATATATATGGAACAACTGAAAAGTTCAACTGCTTAACAGCCCGTAGGTGTGCCGGAGGTCAGTCCGGGTCACTCCTCTATGATGCATCACCCACATCGCCCACATCGAGCGCATCTACCATAAGTACACCCCGAGGACAGGGACCGGACTGCAGCGTGAAAATTAAAAGTGTGCTTCCAAGTGTTTTGCTCTCGACTGGCTGCTGCTGCTTCGGCTTCTGCTTCTAAAATTAGCCTCCCCCTGGCGCCAAGTGGAAGTTTTATTTTCCCATTTTCTCCTGCTTTTTCTCGTTACATTTTGCCTCCCCCACCCCCCCCCCCTCCACCTTTCTGCCATTCTTTTTTGGCCTCCTTAAGTAGCAAATTTTTGTGTGGTTTACTTGCGGCTGGTTGAAAGTTAAGCTGCAGCTCATAAATTTTATGCCAGAACAGCTCACAGAAGTACAGAGCAAATATGAGGTGGAGCGAGCGGCCGATGGGGCGATGTCGTTGACCCACGAGGCGAGAGGCGAGAGGCGATTGGCGAAAGGCGAGAGGCTTTAGCTTTAATGTTTGTGTTTGTCAAATATTCGCGAATTCGACGAAAGCCCCCAAAAGACCAACAATGGCCGTTTGGGGAGGGAGTGAGAGGGAGTTCTGTGGGGCGTATGCGTAATATTTTGATGAACCGCCTCAGGAGAATTGGGCGGCAGTGCAAAATATTTCTGGCACATTAATTATATTATATTTAATACGGGCGTGCTTCAAGGGGCACAAATTAATCTGCAAAGTTCGAATTCATTTCCATTTAATCGGAGTACCTCCAGAGGCAGCTGGAGTTCCCAGTCACGTTGGAGACGACTCATCGCAGACTAATTGCCAGCACGTGTAGGCCGCATCAGTCTCCGAGCGGAAGGAACGGCACAGAAGGCAGACAAGTTGAGGCCAACGTGTTCCCCTCTTGACCCACATCAGAAGTCGACAAACCATGCCCATGTGTCCGCAAACATGAAAACACAAACAAAAACAAGAACAAGAACAAAAACAGAAACCAAAACAGAAAAAACTGTCATTCCGTCTATAAATACCAGCGAGGCATACTCGTATATCTAGCGATAGAAAAGGACGGAGGGGCCGTGGCCGGGGCGGGGACCGGAGCTGACAAATATGAGCTTGGGAAATATTTATAAATACGAGTGTGCTGCAGCGATGCAAAAATTTGACACGATGTTTACAAATGGGTCTGGATTTGTGTTTGGGCCAGCTGGGCATCGAGGCCGGTTCGGGTCCCCTCTTGACCATTATAAATGAGCAAACAAACGGCGGTCGCATGCAAATGAACGACAACCGAGAGAGAAAGTTGAGAAAGTGCTCCGAGAGTCGGTGAATGAGTTCGTGAAGATTGATTGCGTCAGGATATGAATTATGGGAGGCGAAATGGCAAGCATTTCATCAGACAAAACCTGAAGCTGAATGGAATGAAAGCGCCACGTGGCAGGAAGCTTAATGAACGCCTTATCGAAGTGAATGGCCATCAAAAGTTCAGAGTTTGCGCGAGTAGCAGAACCACTCTCCCCGTCCGTCCGTCCCTCCGGCCGACCGTCCGTCAATTGAATTGAATTTTGTGTGTTTGTAAATTCAATTTCCATTTAAAATGTGCAACAGCAGTTTGTTTGCTTTTCAAACCCATTCAGTGATATAGTTTTTGTGTGGCGCTTTTCCTTCTTTTTTTTTGCTGATTTCTGCTACATTGTTTCGCTTAAGCAAACATGCAATATGCCAATTGAAATTCCATTCACACCATTTTCGATTTAACTTTTATGCATTAGAAATTCTGCATCAGTTTTTGCTCCTCTAATTGTCGGACTGCATTATTTATGGGACCTTTTATTGTGTATCATACGATTGTGTATTGTTTATGGTAACATATCTTGTCAGCTGAAAATGGGGGCATGGGGATTGGTGAGGTGGGAAATGGGGAAGTGCAGAGTGTGCATTGCGAATCGGGCATGTGTTAATTTTTATTGCCTTGTCGCGCATCTCCTTCCCTCGCCGTTTGTTTGTTTAAAGATAAATCTGTATTTGAATATGAATATGAATATGAATTTAGTATCGTGGTCGTGTTGTACGTGTATTTGATGTGGTCTGGCCAAAAACACACGACTACAAAGTACCTTTGCCAGACGGTCTGTGAGCCGTCTGCCTCGTGTCTTGCCGGGAGAATTGTACTCGGATTTATTTATTCTGATTATTTCAAATATGATTTGAGTTTGCCAGTGGCCTTGACTCGTCTTAGTCTCATGAGCGGACGATGTTCATGACCTCGGACAGAGCCATGCTGATTGCCCCGAAGCTGTCTGTGGATTGTCCTACGTGACGTATGCGTAATTTGCGGGGCAAACGAAAATATTAACCTATTTTGAGATACATTTGCGTATACGCATATTCTTGATGCATAGTCATAAGGATTTAATTAACCACGATAGCCCCAAGAGCCACATTCCAAGCCAAGTTGCGGCTTTCTTTCCTTGACAAGTCAATTTCAGATGAGGGTACTCGGAGGTCACATACTAGGTCACCCTTGTTTGGATGCCATTTGGGCAATTCCCTGTTATCGGCATCGAATGTGCTATTACCAGCGCCCGAGGTCAATTACTCAATGGCTTTATTTTTATTTGAGCTCAAATTTTCGGCAATTTGGGGCTTCATTAACTGGTTGGGTTTTTTCAGGGCCCACAATGGCTAACGAGCCGCACAATCAGCCATTAATTAATATGCCAAAGGTGCTTAGTACACAATAACTGGCAGGAAATTTCATTAGAGGGCAGTCCCCGACAATCCTTGACTTTGTCCTTTGTCCATTGTCCATTGCCAAGACTGGCTGGTGAACTTGAGCGGGGCCGACGCTGACCCTGGTCGAAGGGCAGAACAATTGGCAAGTGTCATCGTCAGTCGCGATTTGGAATTTCAGCGCCGCGGGAGCGGAGGGCTAAGATGAAATTTATTAATAATAAACCACCTTTTGTGCATAAATTGAAAGGATCGTCTTTGTCCTTCGTCCTCCATGCTGGCACAGCTGTCGACGACTTGCGTTTATTAATAAACCTCTTTGTCCCGCCTTCTCTCAAAGGGAAGCACTGGAACACTGGAGCTATTAAAGCTGATTTGCTTGGCTGTCAACAATTGCCGTTTAGCGTTGCCAAGCTCACAATTATGTGCACCGGTAGGCAAATGAGGGATCTCCATCTCCAGCTCCATCTCCAGCTCCAGTTCCATCTCCAGTGCTGCCTGCCTGAGGTGCGTTCTCGAGTCCCGCCTCGAGGCCCGTGCTGCGAGTGGAGTGCAAACATTTTGCAATTTTCAGTCCAACAATGGAAAGCAATTACAAAACAAACTGGGCGCTAAATGAGTGTGTGGCAACAAGGCAAACAAAGTACGATGAGAGGCAGGCAGGGAGGGAGCAGTCCGGAGAGGGCTCTGGGCCTGGCGTGGAGGCGGGCCATGGAGGCATGCGGCGGCTCTGTACACATGGCTGGCGGGACTGTTGTCAGGCGTGGGCCAGGCGTTGATTGGATACGGTCGGAATGATTTCCCCTGGCTACTCCCCGGAACATCAGGCAGAGTTATGAGAGGCGGATCGGAATTGATTGGTAATAAAACTTAAAGGATTTCACAAGCACAACCGGTGAGAGTACAATGGAACCGAACAGAATGCCATTTATGCTCTTAATGCAAATTAAAGAAACCTCCTCGGTAAGCCTCTTTCTCGGCTTGGTTTCCCTTTCACCATCTCGAGATTTGTCTAAGTCTTTGTTCTGTTGCGTTTCCATTCCCTGCTCTCCTTGCGTTTCCCCCGGCACTCCAGTTTGTGCCTTGGAAATTACGCATACGCCGCGTGTGTTTGCCAGTTTCCCTTTTCTAATTGCCAACTCGGGGGCTGACTCGGGACCATAAAACAAGCGACTGCAAGTAACCAACAATGCTATTTCTCTGTGCCGTGGCTGAGGCGTGGGCATGGGTATGGGTCTGGGTCGCGTTTCCCCAGGTGCCGGCCAGGCAAATTAAAGTCACCGAGCCTGCCAACTAAATATGCTGTGAAATGTTGCCAACGGATGTCGTCCTCGTCCTCGTTGTCGTTGGAGTCGGAGTCGGAGCCGCTGCCGTAGTTGCGCTTGGAAACTTTACGCGAAAATCCAAGCGTCGTCTATTGTTGACTCAACTGGCTGCCATTTCCGGGCATCCAGGACACCGGATCTGGAGCTCGAGCAGGAGCTGGAGCAGGAGCAGGCGAACAACTGGAGCTGGCAGACAGTTTGTTTTATGATTGCGCCACAACTAATTCTCCCTGCAATTTTGCAATTAAATTGTAGAACGTGCAATGGATATGCAAACTTCTTGATTCCGTTTCTTCTTGTACTGGTAGTTTCTTGCCGTAGTCTATTAAGAGTTGTTTTTCGGTCTTGGCGATGCAATTAGTTGGAAAAGCGGAAACTTGTGCGGAGATTCATCAATCACTGACTAACTGGCACACCTAATTGTCTGTCAATAGGCGCTGGTATGTACGGTATGACTCGTGGGCCACTGGGTAGATATTAGTATAACTCTGATGTATGCTCGAACAGCCATCAATCAAAGAGATGAAGCCCCGGTCCCAGTTCCATTCCCATTCCCACTCCCATGGGGAGAGCATAGAGAGCTTCAATTAGAGCCCTTCACAGTTATTCCTTTAGTTGGAGATGCTACTGCTTAGCCCTGACATTCCGGAACACATTTATTGAATAAACTGGCGCATTCCATTCGCAATGTCCTCGGCTCACCCTTAACCCTGTCATTCAGCCGCAACTTCAGCGGAATATTCCGGCTGCCAGTGAAAAACTGCAAGTGACGTGCAATCCTTGTTGGCTGTCGAGAACGACAGCAATGAACAACAGACGAACAACAGACAACAACAACACCCGGGGAAAATCAATGGGGAGGCAAAGCGAAAAGTAAAAGTGAAAGCGAAAACAAAAACAAAAACATTTTCATTTAGATAGTCGGACAAAGAACATGTTAACTAATGCCTTACAAGATGTTTGCACACTGCCAGTCATTTATATTATTTATTCTCCTCAGTCCTCAGACCTCAGTCCGCAGTCCTCATTCCTCAGTCGCATGTTTGAATGATGAAATGTAATGGGGCTGAAAGCAGGGATAAGCGGGAATTAAAAGCTCAATTAAAATAGTTTGAGGATGAAGACCAGACCAGACCAGACCACATCTGGCCCGCCATTGTATAGAAATGTTTGAGAGGAAAGTACTATACGTAGAGAAGCGATTTACGGCAAAATGGTATTTAAGCGTTCGTTTGCGTGTTAATTTATGGCCAGCCAGCGGCTGCCACCCATAAATTAGGAGACCCATTAAATTGTTTAACTAAACATGCAATCACAAAAATGGCAGCCAGTGCAACAAATACATAATTAAAATGCCAAAGGGAAAAACCAATTGTTGCTGCCGCAAAACGAGCAGGGTCCCCTTTCTCTCTCCCCTCACCTCCGTTTGCGGTGTCTATGAAATGTGTTAATTAAATTGTCACTTGCATTGTGGCATGCCCTCCCTGCTGTGGGCTGGCCGATTGTTCTGCAATTACCATTCGCTAGAAGTAAAATATTCCTCAAAAGAGGGGAATACTTGTGCAGTGCAGAGTGGATCATGGTTGTTCATTTTAAGCTGCAGTAGCAGAAGCAGAACCCTTTAAGGCTTCCTCTTTTATTATCTTTTTTAAAGTCACAGAACCCCAAATCGAACCGAATCCTAACACGGAGCAGAGCAAATCCCATCCAATTATGAGAGAAATGCATTTGCCCTAACACGAATTTAGCTCAACTGGCGATGGCATTAACATCAACAATATATACTATACACATGTGTGTGTATACATATGTATATGGACATATGTATATAGAGCGTGCAACTGAAGTGTTTCTTCTGCCACACTCCGCCTCTCGTTCTTTACCTTTTTGTTGCTGCTGAAAACGTGGCATACAAATGCTCGCAGCTTTTTGGGGGGCTAAAGTAAAATCAAGCTGGAAGATCAACAGCAAACACAAACAGCAAACGGAGCTGTGCAGACTAGTGTAAATAGGGATGCTGGAAGGATACGGAGGGGCGGCTGGGGCTGGGGCTGGGGCTGGAGCTGGGGCTGTCTCGTAAGTAACATTTTCGTTGTGCCACTGGCAGCCCGAGAGATTTTCGTTGGGTCGAAGCCAGAACCGAAACCAGAGCCAGGACCGACCAGAGCGCATATTTTCGTAAATATTGCAAAAAGGAAGGACCTTGCCACCATGCAGATATGGTCACATAAAATCCGGCATTGACAACGTTTTAATTGCAACTTGCGGATGATATACGGGCACCCACCCACGCCACATCACCACATCCCAATCCACAATCCCCACAATCCAAAAGGTGAATATATATTTTTGTTTCTTTTGGGAAGTTTCACAGAGAACAATTCTTATGGAAATTCATGCTGGGGAAAGTGCCATGTAAAGTGTCCAATAAAAGTGTTTGCCAGCAGCAGAAAGTTGCAAGAATGTGGCGGGGACTCGTACCAGATAAATGTGAAGAATTTTGCACCTTGAAGCGCATTAAATATTCAATTCCTGCGAAGTGCATTTCAGGATTTGCCTAATCAAAGTTCAGCCACTGCTCATCTGCATTGCGGTTCTAGAGGCGAGTATCTATTGCTGTGGGAGCATCTTCGCCTGCGAGTTGGAAATGGAAACTGTTGCTGCCGCAAAAACAATTCCCCAAGCATCCTTCACTCCACTCCACTCGACCCGACTCCACTCCTCTCCACCGGTATTTGTTCTGACTTTTATGCATATGCAACTTTGCAGCCTCTCGGCAAGAACAACACGAAGTGCACTCTAAGTCTGAGCAGAACAAGTGCGGAACAAAATAAAACTCGGTCTGCAAGTTTGAAGCATGCCACTCCGCTGTCAGGGTGCTAATTACAAGTTCATGCTCAAATTTAATTCGCAAATTAATTTTCTTCTGCTGTCAGCTGCAGGGAACGCCTGAGGATGCCCCCCGGCTCCCGCCTGCTGCCGCTGCCGCTGAAAATCTATTTCTAGTCGATTTCCCCCATATTCTTTGGCCAGAAACCTCTCCAACTAAATTTCCAAAGCTGCAATGCATTTAAGTACGCGCGGTGGGATGTGTTTGAGGGATAGCACGAAATTAGTGAGACTGCGGATTTCGCTTGGGGTGCAGCGAACAGCAAACAAATGAGTAAAGTTTTTGCACGTGCCATCCATCTTCAGGTGATAGTTTTTTAATGCTGAAACAACAGCGAACTAAAATTAATTAAATTAAAGGATAACAAGAAAGAGCTGAGAGCATACCCTTGAATACCGATTATTAATAGATACATAGAATGCATATAGAGTATATAACATCTGCTCAAAACTGCTATGGGATACCATCCTGCCAGAGTAGATATTTAAGGTAATATTTCTGGGAATTAAAAGAGCACTTTGCGGACCCGCCCTAGGACCTTCCTCTTCCTACTCGTATCCTGCTCCCATCCAGGACAGACCTGCAAAAGCCGTTTATATTGTGGTTAACGCTTGATAGCCATAACTCAATGCGGGGTTAAATAAGCGTAAGTTCATTGGTGAGGGGTTGGCCAGCTCCAAATGTCCATTGTATGCCATTCATCAAGTATACGCACTGTTTGCTCGACTATTTGACTTTGGCTTTGTTTGGGGAAAAAGTATTAGAGAGAGAGAGAAAGAGAGAGAGCTAGAGTGAAGGCATGGGACTGGAATGGGGGGACTGGGGGACTGGGGATAGGGGCAAGACAAATTAACAACAAATGCCATAAATTACACAGTTCGATAAATGGCGAATTCAAGTCGAGAGCCCCACACAGATGCACTTCTCTACTCGAATTCGAATGTCAACGGGTATTGTTTGTTCCAAGCACACAAGAGATACGAATATATATGTATGAGTATATGCTAGAAATAATCTCCCAAATTGATGTCAGACAGCATTTGCAATGAGATTGTGCCAGTGTCAGAGGAAGAGGAAGAGACGGAGACAGAGACAGTGGAAGAGACAGAGGAAGAGGCAGGCATTTGTCAAACATTACGGTCATGTCTGGAGTCTGTCCAAGCGACGAATCATGTTAAATTGTCCCAGAAAATCATCAAAATTGAATTTAATTTCACAATTGCATAAACAGAGTCCGAAGCCTTGGATAATTGCTGCATGTTTATTTTAGGTCTGGCGTGTCCTATTCCGGGCAATGAATTATTCATCCAAAGCCCCGCGTCCCCAGTGCCCTGCCGAAAGTATTTAGTCACAAGCTGTCACATGTGATTGTGACGCACTGTACTAACCGATGGATGGCTGGACGGATGCCGGTGCCGATGCCGATGCCTGCCCCCAACAGTTGTCGTTTTGCGGCAGGGTAAATAAATAAAACCAATCAAATAGTAATAAATCCAATGTGACATACGGCAGGAGAAGGTGTGACTAGGCGTCCGGCTGTTTGTCGAGAGTCGCAAGCAAAGTTCCGTTTCATTGATCTTTCCCGGAAATTCGCTTATTGTTTATCTCTTGAGCAGATAGTCGTATATATGTAGGTCGGATCCTAATACTGTTCTCAGTCTATTTTGGTCTGTTTGTTGTCCAAGAACTCGCTACGAGATTGTTGTCGTTCACTGCCTTTCAGATTGCTGCTCATTCGTGTCCTCTGTCTGTCGCTCTGTTGTGTAGGAGATAGTGAGAGAGTGCGTAGAGACAGTGCTCTGAGAGTAGCTGAGCCACCCGACATGTAAATATATAAAGAGGGAGAGTAAGCGAAAGTATAATTGCCATTTGTCCCTTAACGATTTTAAGATCGGAATGGTTTTAATCAATTTGTGGTCTACTAACATAGATAGCCCCACAATCCTCCATCGAATTTACGTCTCTTAATATCGATTGATTTTAAATTTAGAGAACCGATCACACTACGCTCGCCTATCGCTTTAAAAGCTGTCCTTCTGCCATTTGACTGCATAAATTAAGAAAATAAAATGGAATTTTATTTGCTATCATAAGCAGCTTCTCGGCACTCGCCCATTTACTATCCGCCACCATCGAGGCCAACTTTTGTGGCCCAAGGCTGCTAATCACGTTACCCCGCCCCCCGCATCCCCGCTGGTGGTGCACAAATAATTACAGCAATTAAAAAGTTGAAATGATTTGTGTGGGGAAAATGTATTTCAACTGATTTGATCAGCTCGAAATGCGTTCACGACAGTCCCCGTTCCACACCCTTTTGCTATTAAAAGTAAACAGATCCACCAAGTCGAGCCACCCACTCCCCCTCCCCACTCCCATACCCAATTCTGTAGCTAGGAGACACCAAAGCGCCAGGACAACGCCGTCGTCACCACTAATGGAATTAATTGGCGTTCTGTGTTGAATGCTAATAAAATCACTAAGCTCGACACAACAAGAACTAACTGTGCGCAACAAATTAGACAAAACTTGAATGCTTTAATTAGATTACTCAAAGAGAACGAGAAAGATAGAGAGAGAGAGAGAGCTACAGGGAGATACATATGTACATCCATAGGTAAAGAGCGACAGACAACGACAGGGCTGCACTTTGTCGAAATTCCTGCCTGCCAGCCAGCCCTACCAACGCGGCACAAATTGTCAATTAGCATAAACTCCAAGAGGATTATGAGTGGATTAAAATGAATGTGGACTTCCTCATCCTCTCCAGCTCTCCATCTCTCTAGCGATGAATACGAGTGTGTACGAGTTGGGTCTATGGGTAAATAGCATGAACAGAGGTTAAAGGTGAACTCATTATGCGAAAGCCGCTGTTAAATGTTGAATATAATTAACGACAATTTGGCCGTATTCACAATTCATGTGGGTTATAATTATCAACCTTTCCGGAGAGAGCTCTAGAGATGGGTTGGAATTTTCCTTTGCCAGGAACGAACTTTTGTCTTCATTTAATCGTTAATGCAATTGACCGCTCACGGGGCAAATGACAAAAGGCCAATTCCCCCTCGGCTGACCGCCCATGTCGCTGAAACACTCAGAAACAAAAGGGGTCTGTGCCCAGGCCAGGACGTCACTCCACCTCCACCTCTTCTGGCTCTTCTGTATTCCAGCACCAGCAAAAGGTGTCCGTAATTGTATGTGAAACTTGTTGAAGGCTTCAATTATGATGTGTTTACACAGCGTCCCTGTATTGGTGCACATTGAACAGAGGGGTGGCACCAGAATATTCCAAAGGGGACCCTGGCAGATATTGTAAGCGGCCATGCAAATCCCTTGATGCCAACCAATTCTAACGCCACATGTTCGAAGGCAAAAATCATTCGCGGATTGAAATTAAAGATAGCCAGTATTTGTATTTGATAACGTCACTTACCTTCATATGTGTGCGAAGCCACAGGCGAATATCTTCGTCGGACACGAATCAATGACGAACTTTGGGTTTCCGTTTTTTACAGAGTAGATACTCCTCTTATTCACATACTCGATTGAGAGCTGAAAGTAAGTATAGATAGCGTGAATCTACGAATATGATGGCTGTTTCATAACTGAGTGATATCTGAGAAAACAAAGTGTGGAGCAACTAAGAAATATTTAACTGCGGGATAACTGTAGCATCAATGGCAAATTAATAAACTTGGGCATTTATCCCCCCCATTATTGGTCCCCTTCTGACTAAGCCGCTGTCGCACACACACACACACACACACACACACACACACATGCGCAAAGCAACCGCAGCGCGACTTGCACTTTACCCCGGACTCTGTTGAGTTTGATGTGGAAGGGGCTGGGTGGTTGGGGTTTTTTTGGTGCTGGAGCTGGTCGGGTCGGCTCCTGGCTGGTTCCATATTGTGCTGCTGCTGCTGCTGCTCTGCTGTAGCTGTTGCTGTTGCTGGAGCCTTGACTTGGCTGGGCCCTCATGTTGTTGCTGCGAAATGCTGGATAATTGGCGTAAATAGCAAAACAGCAAATTGCCATTAACTATTGGAAAAATGTTCGCCTCGCTTGCCCTGACTTTGGCTCGGCCCCCCTCCGCACCCCTCCCCACAGCACCCAACCTCTACATGAAGTGAGTCTGCAGCGGAGTCAGAGGCGGTGATAGAAGGAGTCGAAGGAGTAGTCGGAGCCTGCTGATGATGGCGTCTGTGCCGGCGTTGGCTTCGGCGTCGTCGTTGGCTTCGGCTTCGGCGTCGTTGCTGTTGTGTAGGTGTCGGTGATTACGCGAAATGCAATTAAAAATATTTAAGCTGCATGCAACAGCAGAAGCTATAGCGACAATAACAACAGCAAGGACCACATACATACTATATGTATGTACACCCACACATACACACATACATGTCGAACCGTTTATTAAAGCGCTCGCTTGGGCTTAAAGCGAGGCAGAACTTAAAATTTACCGTTTTTGTTGCACACCTCGGTGTGTGGCCTGATCTTTGATGGTTTTAAAGCCTTTTTCAAGCACTTTTTTGTTGTTGCGTGTGCACCATGAGGCGCTTAACACAGTGCTTATTATGATATTGGCGCGGGCCCGGACACGGAGCCTCGCTTGTTGCTGCTGCTGCTGCGGCTGCTCGTAAAGAGGGATTTTAAAATATCTCTCTTCCTGCCTTTTTTCGCGCACTCAATGCAATGGCTATTAATTAACAAGGGATAGCGATTGTTTGCTTTTTTACACATGCCAAGCAGGCAGATTAATAAAGTAATACCAACGTGAGAGTGCAAGAGAGAGAGAGAGACCCAGCAGAGTCAGACAGATACAGATACAGATACAGAGAAAGAGACTACACGAGCTTAACGTGCCGCAGTGGTCTGAGCTGATGGAAAGGCGGCCAGGATGCGGCTGTGGCCGTGGCCGTGGATGCGGCAGTGCACTCAACAACTATATGTTGGATTATGGCTTACAGGCGATAATTGGGCGGCAGGCGGGAGGCGGGAGGTGTGATTGGGAGGAAATCAAATATAATCGGTGATGCGTTATAAAACGATGATTTTTAAAAACTATTCAAATTTAAATTTTCAAAAGCAGCTATGAGAAAACAAAAACAAAAACCCTTTTCCATTTGAAACGAGCTCTCTAGTGAATTTTTGTACAAACAATTACTTGTTGAACCTACTCGGACAAGTGTCAAATTAACATTTATTATTAAATTTTAGTTGCAATTATAGAGTCAAAATGCTAATGCTCATAAAATTGAACCAAAATCCGGCCAAAATTAAATCCCTTTCGCAAACATGCTCCTCCGCCCAGACTCCGCACAGACTTTGCATAGTTTAACATAATTTGATTTACATTATTCCAGAATGCTAAACAAACAGGTGCAGAGAAGCCAGTTAAGAGAGGGAAAAACATTGCATAATTTGCGGCGTCGCCTCATCACACCGAAAGCGCACTTCAAGCGCCACCCCAAAGGGCTACTGTAGTCCTTCTGCCCCAAGGCAATTCCGGCCAAGCTGGGGCTCAGAGAGCCAAGCAGAGTCCGGATTTGAGTCAGACTAGGGTTCTCGGCGCTTGGCTCTGGGCTTTGGGCTCTGGGCTCAGGCTCGGGCTCGGGCACAGGGCTCATGATGGTTATTATGTTAATTTACATGTCTGATGGCCATAAAGCGGCGCACGAGTGCGGCTACCCCCACCCCCTTCCTCAAATAGAGCGGGTGTGGCAGGTGCGACTAATGCATAAATTCTCTATAAACATATAGATTACGCCCCTGCCCACATACTGTGCTCGTACTCACACAGTCACTCGTGTGGCTGCCGCACAAAGTATGCTATGCGAAGTTATGCGCCAGCCTATGCAAAGCTCTGAATCTGCATCCCAGGAACCACCTGCAGGTGCCCGCCCCCTCTCCACTACTCCTTTCCCCATTCCATGGCTTGCAGGAGCAGTCGCGCGTGTTTTATTTTATACTCGTATGCCAAAACAAAATGAGTTTCTCGCATGCCTGCCTAACGTTCTCTGGCGGAAACCGACACGGGGATGAATGCGTGAGCTGATCCCGATCGTGAGTGGCTCGAAGACCCGTACCCGGAATACCAGATGGTCCGCCAAATGGTCCATGCAGCACCATTTCACATATTCCTGGATATTTTTGCAAGACACTTGAATCCTATATGGCATTTGTCAACGAATTCGATTACCTTTTGTATGCTTACGCGGCGTCACGCATTCATCTCCAGTGGGAACCCCAGTCCCCAGCTGCAGACATCATCCTGGGGGAGGAGGGGCTCACCTGTGGCCGGGAGGAGGGGCTACAGTAACCCCATAATTGAGCTAAAATAGTTTGCATAAAAATGCAAATTGTCACATATCCTGCACTTTTCCATTTAGCTTCGAACATTTCCAGAGCCGCCAGTGGCAGCAAATTGTTTGCGGACTTATCCCGCCAACAAATCTCCGAGAACCGAGCACCGAGCACCGAGCCCTGAGCCCTGAGCTCCGAGCAAATGAATTAGGCCTCGCTGCCTCTCTTCCCCTCTCCCTCTCTCACTCTGGCGAGGAAAATGGTGGCCAATTTGTTTTTAGCCGCCTATTTAAATGCGGGAAAAACGTTGGCGATTGTTGCCGCTGATGCGATTTGCAGGCAAATGCTGTTGCATTAATTGAAATGCAGCCAGGCGACGATGAAAGCTTTTATTGGAGCGGATGTGGCAGGCGAATTGAGGTTGCACCACAAAAGTTATAGCCTGCCATCCGAAAACAATCTACGAGTCTAACTGAACTCGGTTTTTTCCCATTTTGTGTGCTGGAAACATAAATGAACCGGTCTTGAGGTTATCTCGAGACACACAAAACATTCATAGAAATGTGACAGAAATCTCATCTGTTTGCATAGTTGATTCATGTCCCTGGCCACCGACAGGATGAAAGGAGGGCAAAAATCGAGTTAAGAAAATATTTTCGCATAAGCAAATGTCAAACGGGGCCAAGAGGTGGAAGACGAAAGGAAGAAGTTTCTTAGAGACACGGATTTAATGAGATAAATTTTTGATTTAAACATTTTTGCGGAGCGCTCGGCGAGGGAGGGGAAAGGGTGCAGAAGCCGCCACACGATGGCGAAACTATTTTCATTTTTATGAGATTTTATCTTATTTAATTTAAACATACTTTTTGTCTCTCCCTCTCCTGCTGCGCGGGATCCTCGCTGCTTTTGTTTCTCGCATGCCCCACGGCTGTCAACGGCAGCAGAAGGAAGGGACGATGGCACTCTGTCCTTCTGCCGCTGCCGGCTGCGCGCTGCAAACACTTTAAAGACAAAAGTTAGCCCAAGTATGGAAACTTTGCTAGTTACTTGTTAGTTAAATAATAATGCGTAAAAGGAATTCGGAATGAAGCAGCCTTTGCTGCTGGGAGGAGCTGCAGCATGGCAAATGCAATTAAATTGAGACCGCTACGGCTCCTGCAGCCAAATTAGTCGCCAGCAACATCGAATACATGGTAGCACACTACAGTGTATATCGTACCGACTAAAGGATACCCTTGCTCGCATTTTTCCAAGGCTGGACGGCGCAGATTTGATCTCAAATTACTTTGGCAGGGATTGAAAACATTCATGATCCAAGTTCGATTACTCCAGCTCTTGTAGTCGCTGGTGTCATACACATTCCAATGTACCATTGTACTCTTGGATACAGGGTATTCGAACAAGAAAAACTTCCAACAGTTTTGCGTGAAATGTCTGCACTAATGCAACGAGAAACGAGCGACCGCAAATCAGGCAAACTTTCGTCAGACAACAATAAACCAAATTGGGGAGCTTTCTGGGCGGACCCCTCTTCTAGATCCCTCTCTGACAGTTCTAAATTTGAAATGATTTCCTGCCCAGCCTCAGACCCAGACACAGCCGCAGCCTCAACCTCAACCTCGACCTCAACCTCGGACAATGGCCAAGTCGAACTGGCGCCAGGGCCAAGATACCCTCCAGCTTTAGCTCCTCCTGTCCACTCTGCTCTCGTCCAGACTGTCTGCTCTTTTTGGGACCCTTTTCAGTCGAATTTTGGCCCGGGGCTGGAATTTTTATATATTTTTCTTTGTACTCAAAATTTACGACTTGAACATGTTAATATGTGTGGATCATATATAGCACATTTGGTTGTGATTTATGCTAACTCATTTAAGCCCAACAAGATGATAAATCTCAAACTTTATGTGAAGATTAAGGCTAGTTTGTGTGCGTGTGTGTGTGTGTGTGGAAATATGAGAATGTAATGCCATAAACCACTAGGAGTGCCCGTACATCCTTCGACCAGCTCGGACATATTCCCTTTGACTACTTCGACAGTTTAATTTCAATTAGATTCTAATGCTATACACAGACATTCCTCTGACAGCTGCGGCTGGCATAAAGCCGTTTGAAATTCTCTTTGAAGGGGCTCAGACCGCGCTCAAAGTCATTAATACGCAGAGCCTGATCAAAAAACCTCTCGATACGTGAGTGGCGGCACACGTGCCGCGACACTACAATACACGATACTCAGTTATGAACGATAGGGAGCAGGACCGCTTGTATTGTTCGAATTTTAGAACAATTTCTAAATGTTTCTGTTCCGCACCGTCCACTCCATCTTTATCTCTCCCTCTCTCGCTTTTCACACCAAGACCAGGCGTTACATCTCGCTCACAACATCTAATATACCCATATACCCTTCGAAATATATACCGAGCAATTATCCGGGGTATTAACTCAGAGTATCCTGAATGCATTCCAGCATGGCATGCAAACTATTCTCACTTTAAGCTTCATCACAACGAAAAAATGTCCACTGTTCACCGCTAATTAAGTGGGCGGAAGACACAGAGTAAAAACAAATTGATGTGGTCATCATCCTCTTTTATGGTTGCTCTGGCATCCGACGGAGGCAAAGAGTTGGATGAGAATCTATGTGGATAGAGGATATGTACTATATACGGTGTACAGTATAGTATGTATGCTGCTGGTTGCACCTTTTTGGGCGACATCCGAGAGGTCATTGATATGCTAACAAACTGTCAAAGCAAATATGCTGGAGATATGAAGGCGGTACGCGGCAGAAGGGCATGCAAACTAGAGCGTGGCACATGACAATGACAGCCCTTGCTCCAGGACATGCCCCGGAAGTTCTATTCACACGCACACGCCACGCACACTCGCACACTCGCAGAGGAGCCTTCGACCTTCGAGCGTTTGGTCAACTTCCGCCTCAGGGTAGGACGGAAGTGCGCCGAACAGTAGCCGTTAAATGCTGTCAACCATCACAGGGGCAATACCATGGAGAGGGATAACGCTTAAGTTTACGTTTACGTTTACCTGCTCAAAGTTATTTCAATAGCAACACAAAAGCCTGACTAACGCACACAGACGTGTGTAAATTCTTTATCTCTACTAGGACAGAAGTGGCCCCGGCCTAAGTGTTTTCCCAAAGATCTCATTGAGTCAATTAGCAGCTTAGCAGAACTATCTCCTGCTCCTGATGCTGATGCTGATGCTGAAGCCGAAGCTGAAGATACGTCCTGCTCTCACAAATTCAGCTTAAGCCGCTAGACAAAACCAGAGCCCTCCCAGCCGCCACAGTCGCAAGTAGAATGGCATAACTCACACGGTTTTAGGTTATTAGCGTAATGCAGCCCAGACGATTGTCGCAAAAGGAGACGGGTGGCGGGTGGCGGGTGCCGGGTGGCGGGATCCAAGAGCATTTACTCGTAGAGATTGCCATGTGCATAAACCGCAACGTGTGCGCAGGGGAAGCTGCACATAACCCTGACAAATGGGAGTCGGTTCCCAGGCAGCAGCCAGGTTCCTCGCAAGTGTCTGGTTTTGCATTTGAAATTTATAATGCAGCCATAACTAAAGTGTGCCCTCCGTCCCCCCCATCCACCCACAGATTTGCACACCAAAATTGCCATTATGAAAATGTTCACCGAACTGTGGCGCGAAGAACTATTTTCAAATTATAATATGGCCAGGAGGTGAAGCATCAGAGCTGAAATAAACTTTAGTGTCGCTTAACCTGATCATCCTCCGGCACCAGCACCCGGACGAGGACCAGGACCAGGACCGACACCGCCCTTCCATCAGCAATAACTCAGAGCCATAAAATCGTAGGATCCCCAGCTGCCAGCAATCGAGGGGAAAGCACTTCATAACTTGTTTATAAAAACCAAAAGCGCATAACAAATAAATTTCCCTCAATGTGCAACATAAAAATATATTTACGATCCGGACAATGCTCGTAAATGACAAATTGTCGCATAATATTTGTTTACCAACACGGATAATCAAATAATCTGGGAGGTCCGCCCCCGAAAAGCCCGCTGGGAAGCCTCAAATGGAGATGACTCGACAATTGAGATTTGTTATTAAATTAAGGATCTACAGATACATATATGAAAATATATAGAAAAAGTATTTAAATTTGAATAAAACGATTAAGATTTGAACATATTTATAGGTGTTGATTATCTGTATTTTAAGAGCCTACAAATTATTTTAAATTAATAAATAAAGGGAGAATGAGGCATTAAATCATGGCCTTACTCCTTCAGATTCATATAACCCCAACCCAAAAAAGTCCTACAACTTTCCACGCTCTTGACTAAACCTCGTCTACGACCGCTTTCGCTCTCTATTAGATTATTAAAGGGTCCCCGAAAAAAAAAAAAATAAATAAAAACACTTCGCATATAAATATTTATGCAAAATAAATGAAACCCCCCATAAAGCGTGGACAATTTGCATATGTACGGGTGTGCATTGGGGTAAAGGAATTCAAAGTTTTGGAAGGACGGTGGCAGCAGCTGACTGACGGAGCACATAAAAAGCGCGCTGCCAGTGGGGAATAGAGCGGGCAGGGAGGCGCAACATCGAAGCGAAGCCAAGCCAAGCCAAGCCAAGCCGAGCACCTAGCTCATATTACGACATTTCTACGCATCAAATGACACGTTTTAGCACCAACACAAATAGACGTCGAGGCGCACTCAAACACACACATACAAATACACAAACACACAGATACTACTGGAACATAGAGACTCAAACACCATGACCAGAGAGACGTGCATGCGGCCATTGTGCGGCAGTACAGCTCCTTGGAACTTCTCCTGCAGCTCTGACGCTGATGAGAGTGGAGAAGCGCAGAGGAGCCATGGAGATGCCATGGAGAAGCCATGGAGAAGATGCCGCCGCGAGTGCACATGAACTATAAACCGCATTTTTACGTGCCCCGGAAGGAGGGCTGCCAATGGGAACCGGAGGACTGGCAGGGCACACAAAAAGTGCAGTTAACCGTTAAACTCTTAAAGTCCTACCTTAAAGGAGTGATGCGAGAATCCACGGCGACAGGAACTGTCCGATTGGCCACTGCAGTGGCCAGACCAAACAAGCAATTATTCTGCAATATCTTTGAAATTAACAAACCTTTTTCTGGTGCCCGTCTCCGCTCCCCGCTCCATTCGACCAGGTTAAGTGGACCAGGTAGAAGCAGCAAATGAAACGTTATCAATGTAACGAGTGTCGGAGCCCTGTCGAACGGAGCGGAACGGAACGGAGCGGAACGGACCGGCAGAGAACGCCAGTGGAGGAGCGCCAGCAAAGCAAATGTAAAACAGAGTGGAAATACTGAAAAATGTATGGATAGCACGGACAAGGAACATCTAACAAGCGAGAGTGGATCGAGGAGTATGAGTAATGGTGAAAAAAGTTGGCAATAGGCTTCCCAATCAAAACGAATTAACACTCAAATCAATGATTGCCATTTCTCCTATTCAAACTGTATCCATTCAAAGGTTTTTAGCTCAAGGACATGGCCTTTCAGGCAGGCTTGAGTAGATCCCAAATGGAACTCGACCGCACCTAAGTAACTAACTTTGTGTCGCTTTTGAAAGAGAATCCGAGAGGCAAAAGCAACCTCAAAGATCTTTTGCACTCTCCAACTCATAACCCTGCATATTACTCTTCATATCTACATGTGTATATCTCATCCTTCAATTCCATTTACTGTCATCTCACTTGGCTAATCCACCATTTCACACCCTTCCAGTTCCATTGCAATCCTAGCGCTCTGCTCCTCCGTACCACTCCCAACGGCATATTTGTTGCAACATATTTTTGGGGGTTCCTTCGCACCGCCCTCGTCCGGGACAAGCGTTGAAAATCTGCCCAATTCGTTTGCTTTGATTACGAGCTTGTTGCTGCCTGATGCCATGGATAGAGATGGGGATACAGAGACAGAGGCAGAGACAGAGTCAGAGCCAGAGCCAGAGGCAGAGGAGCAGATCCAGAAACACCAAAAACACCTCCAAAGCCACAAGCCCAACTACTCGTACCACTACTGAGCTGGTCAACATTTATCTAACTATTTTTTCACACTCTCTCTGTCTCTGTCTCAGTCTCTATCTCTATCTCTTTCTCCCTCTCCTTCTCTTCTGCAATCCCTCTTCTCTGTCTGTTTTCGACGAATGTTGCTCCTTTTTTGCCAGTCACTTTTAAATTAAGCAATTTGAAATGTTGACCAGAGAATCTTTCCTCTCCTTAACTTCACTTCACTTCACCTCCATTCCGTTTCGACTGAAACCGCAAACTGTTGGCCCACAAGTTGTGTAGAGTGTCACGGGTTGTAATCGTTCGTTGTAGGTGCCTGTAACTTGGTCAGGAACAGAAGCCGGAGAACCAGTAGCGCAGTAGCTGCAGCATGGCATAGAAAAACCCGTAAAGATAGTACAACCAGCACACAGAGGGGAATCACAAGGAGAACGGCAAGAGGATAAGCAAGGGGATGGAGCAAGGGGATGAGCAAGGGGAGGGGCAAGTGGTGGCAGCTCTGTGTCGAAGGATGAGTCGATGCCCGACTAACTACAATTTTTTGATTGCCCGTGTTTTGTAAGCGCGCTGGCCATTTGCTTTACCGCCTCCGAGCCCTATCCCACATCCCCTATCCCACATCCCCTATCCCTTCCCTTCCCGGTCCGGTTCGGTCCGGTCCGAGGCGAGCCGGCTTTGACCAGCTCAGCGCTGGGCCAGCCATTTTAATTTCACTTTACGGTTTCCAAACACGAAATCCTTTTTGCCACTAGGTGTAGCCAGGACTCGTTTTTTATCGCTCCCGCCCCCCTATGGGGCCTGCTGTAGGTGTGTTTGTTTGGGTCTCCTGTTTGTGGGGTATTAAAAAGTGAAATGGTGGCATTGCAAAACCCCAGAGAGCGAGCCAAGGATGCAAGTCATATGTGTGTGCTCGCATAGATGGAATACCCGCAGAATGTGAGGGCAGGCCTTCGGAGAGGCATGACAGAGATTAGCTCAGGTTGGGGTTCGATTAGGTACGGATGGGCTCTGGCTCAGGTTCTAGTTCTGGTCTCGGTTTCGGTCTCGGTCTCGGTTTCGGTTGCGCAGAGCTAAACGGTTCGGATTGCACAGATTGATGATGATGGTGGGTGGATCTGAGGTGATTCGTGACTCCTGATTCCTGAGACATCCTTTTTCCTGGATATTGTAAACGACTTAATCGCTTTATGGCTGATTTAATGGTTATTTTCATGTTTATAGCAAATTAAATAGGCAATCATGTTGAGACAGCCCACAGCCCCCCAGCAGCAAAAAGGCATGCCCGAGTCCCCTATGAGAGATATAAAGCTAAAGAAATGAGGCGATGCCAGAGGCAGGAGGTGGCAATAAAATAAATAAACTTTGAAGGCAATCTCAATTGGAAGCGACAATATTGTTTTTAATGATTTCCATGGCACAGACCGACCACACAGCGCCCGGATCGTGTGGAATTGGTGGGCTGGTGAGGGCGAGGGAATCTTTTTATTTGGCTTTTTGGCTGCCGAAAGGAGGAAAACCCGGAAAATCGAGAAAAACAAACCAGCGAGAGAAAAGAAAAATAACACAAAGCATATGCGTGGGTGGCACCGTTAAGAGAACAACAAAAGACCATGAAAAATCAAGGCGGCAGAAATTGGGGGAACGAATGGAACAAACCCACGCCCCCCCACTGTGTGGGCAGGGAAATGTTTTAAGCAAATTTGTGCCAAGGATAACAATGTGTTGCATACAAGCCAAAAGCCACTTAGTGCATTAGCTAATTAGATGGCAATTCATCGAAGCTCTTTAACTGGCAACTCTTTAATCTCTTGGAGGCGGAATCGGCGCGGAATCGTCATCGTCCTCATCAGGCGAGGCAGGAACACGCAGCAGCCAGGAGCAGAATGACCGCAGAGAAGTTTACGGGGTAAACAAGAAGTCAAAGACTGGTGATTGAGCAGTTCGAACAAGTTTCTTCGCCAAAGTTGCGCTTAAGAAATCAAAGTAACTTTCGCAGCTATCTCTATTTCTCCCCCTCTCTCTCCCTCTCTCTCTCGCTCTCTGTGTATTTTTTTGGGTTACACGGGGTATACATATGTACATACATTTTTTCATCAACTGCTATACAGTTATTGGAAACTTTTACTGAACCAGCCGAGCCAGAGCAGGCAACTTGCCAGCTCCTGCAGAACAACAACTGGCCAACGCCTGACTACGGCTAGTAGCAGTTAATACTCTAACAAACTGGAAGAAACTTAGGCGAGGCATATCTGTTACGAAGCCGTGAACAGAGGAGCAGCCAGAGATTGGAACTTACCCGTCCTACATATAGCTTTGTGTTCCGTTTAATCCGTGTAAGATTTCCATCTATCACATTTACATGCAGTACATTACAACATGTAGGTTCCATTGTTAGTCCTTAAAGTTCCCCGAAAGGGAATTCCCTAGACGCTATCTGGTCAATGCTACCTCCTGGTTATTTACGAGCTCCTTGCAGCCCCCAGAGCCCGGCCAAGGGACAATGGCCAAATCATGCGTGTTATTTATACCCTCCCAGAGCAGCAGGAACAGCAGCAGCAGCAGCAGCATCACCAGCAGCAGCAGCAGAACACAGAACAAAGTGTTGATAAGTTTGGATAAACCAGTAGACCAAGTCAAGGTGCAGCAACCCGGACTTGATGATGGCCAACTGGTGCAGTAATAGTTGGTAGTTGGTTGTTGGTTGTTGGTAGTGGCAGTGGCAGTGGCAGTGGCATTGGCTGTAACAATAACTCTGCCTGCTGGCTGCACTTGTTTAATTAAAAAACTTTCGTTGTTGATTTTATTCGATTTCGCTGGGCTTCAACTTGGCCGGCTTTCGGTTGGGCTTCAACGAATAGTGCGGTCCACTCAAGATCCTGCTGCTCTTTACCGTATAGTCCAGGTTCTCCTTGCTCTCGCGCCACTCATCGGACGTGAAGAATACGAACCCGACCCGCTCAGCCTTGCGGTAGGCGAGCAGTGGACCACGTGTTCCAAAATTGTACGGCAGGGGCTTGGGTCGGTCCAGGTCGATCTTCTGCAGGATGGGCGAGAAGATGCGCCAGATCTCGCACTGCTCATCGGTGCGCATGAACATGCTCTGGTTGCCCTTGAGGATGTCCAGGATTTGGCTGCGGAAGTTCGGCATGTACTTGGTGTCTCGCTCGTCCACTCGTAGATTGAGGGCCGCCTCCTTCAGACAGAGCTCCTCTCCGGGCTGCTTCAGTCGCAGCCGCATGAAGATCTCCTCGAAGGGTGCGAGTCTCAGGACCAGCTCGTTCCTGATGTCCAGATCCTTACTGTTCCCCTCGTCGCACGCCACCGATTTGTACTGCATCCTCACCTCTATCTTGGTGTCGTTCATGGCCTTGCCGGCACGCAGGATGAATGGCACTCCGGACCAACGCCTGCTCTTGATATGCAGCACGACCATAGCGAATGTGGGCGTCATAGAGTCCTTGGGTATGTAGCTGTGCTCCGTGTAGCCCATCTTTTCGGGATCGGTCTCCGATCGGCGGTACTGGCCGATGATCACGTCCCCCATGTCGGGGGTGACCACATCCTTAAATATTTTGAGTCGCCCGTCTCGCAGGTCGTCGATGGTGTTCGAGTAGGGCTTGTCCATGGCCACCAGAGCCAAGAGCTGCATCATGTGATTGGTCATAACGTCGCGAATGATGCCGTAGAAGTTAAAGTATTCCGCATGGTCCTTCACCGGCTTCTCGCACTTCCAGGTTATCATCACGGCGGCCACATGACGGTTGTTCAGTGTCTCCGACCAGAGGTTGTTGGCGAAGCGCAGGCCGAACAGGTTCTGCGAGATCTGTTTGCTTAGGTAGTGATCGATCATGTAGATCTGCGACTCCTTGAAGGACTGACACAGCAGTGTCTGGTAGGGCTTGAAGGTGAGATCGTTCCTGGCGAAGGGCTTCTCCACCACAATCCGAGTGCAGCCCAACGGCGATTTACACATTCGGCCCAAGTTGAGGGTCACGTGATCGAAGGTGATGGGGGGCAGGGCCAGGTAGAAGATGCGATTCGCATACACCTGATTGTGCTTCGTCTCCTGCCGCACCATGGCCTCGTTGAGGGCCACGTAGTCGTCCGCTTGGTCGTACTGCCCCTGGACACAGTGCACCGTCGTCCAGAAAATGTTGAACTTCGGGGGATCGCGCTCCGGGTCCAGGTCCATGTAGGGTGCACACGTCAGCCGGAAGGTTCTCGTGTGGAGCTTCGTTCGGCAGTAGGTGAAAATCCTGGTGCCCTGCGGCAGCCGATTGTCCCTGTAGAGGGCCCACAGGGCCGGAAAGATCTTCTCCTTGGCCAGCTTCCCCGAGGCCCCCAACACCACAAAAGAGGTGGCCGTGTCATTGTTCGGATCGATGGGTTGCATTTCGTTAACGGAAAAACTTGAATTTTAAAGGAATTATCAAAAGGGAGAATTTTGAAATGAACTTTGAGAGTTCAAACAAAGTGAGAGCGATGAAAAGTACCCAAGAAATAGCAGCTTAAGCTTAAATACTAAAAACTTCAACTAAATACCAACTCAATTTGTTGGAAATACTTCAGCAGAGCCCTTAAAGCCCCCAGTGATCCAATGCGATATTTTCACAGAATTTAAATCGCCATTTGCTGCTGCTGCTGCTGCTGCCAAACAAAATGTTATTTCAGCCAGCAGCAACAAGCTGGCTGGAAAACTGGCTGGCAAAAATATTCGAGAGCCCGGCAGGAAGCACGGCAGGATTACTTGCCGGCGGAGACCAGAACGGCGATGGTGGGGGCAAAGAAGTTTCGAGAGTCGAATAAACACATGAGAGATTTCCAGCTGCCTTTGCCTTTGCGTTTGCCTTTGCCTTTGCCTTTCAATTCAAATTCAATCATTACAAATGCCTTAAGCTCCCGTTGAAGTGCATAGGAGACCGACGAAGGATCAGGACTGGGGGATGATGTTGCATTGGCATTTTTATACCTTCGAATGGCGCACATGTTGAGGGGCCAGCTAATAGTGCTGGCCTTTGCTCCTAGGGCCCCAGACAGATGATGGCAATTCGAGCTCAACGATTGCAGACCGATTTCTATTTTTTTATTCACTTTTTGATGGGCAACGCGGCCAAACGTGGACAGCATTCAAGGCGGCCAAAGGCTTGCGAGCCTTTAACTCCCTGTCTTTATTGACTGTTTCACTTCCAAGTCTATGGTAGCTTTGAGCTCGGGGCAGTCTCTGGTTTCATTGCCTTTGGGTCGCCCGGTCGGATTTCTATAATGGTTACTCTCCGCTCCGATTTCGCACACATTTGCTTCTTACGGTTCCAGGTGTAGCCCTTCTTGAAGCACTTCTTGACTTTTGTAGCCTCCAGGCCGAGGCAGCAGAGCAAGAGCAGCAGTCCAAAGAGGCCGACAACTGTCGGGGAGATCTTCATGGCTCAGCGGTTGTCAGCGTCTATTAAGGCGGGGGAACACAATGCTCTCGATTCGGCCATGTGGTGGAGCTAATCGGGCTAAAAGGCTGAAACTTTATAGAGAATAAAGCATGACGAAGACTTTTGGACACGGCTTAAGAGGGTCTATGCTGTGTCGAAAGAGTTATTGTGTCGAAATGCACTTAGGAGCCTGCTTTTATTCGCCATTACGAATTTAGGGGCTCAGGGAAGAGAGAGTTTCCTGTGGCTCATATCCTGCAGTGACTAAGGTGACAGAAGGAGGACCGTCAGGGATTACAAGCACGGCTCACGACCTTTTCTCCCCCTCCACGGAGCCAAGGAACACAAATAGCAGCGAATCAAAGTAAATAAAAGAAAAGCGTTGGCGTAAACGTGACGCACGCATCAAAATCAGGACTAATTCAGTGGCGCTCCTGCTCTACCACTTTCTCTTTCTTCCCACGTGCCTGACAAATCCGCCAATATTATTAGGCAGGCACACGAGGAGGGGCCGGAGTTGCTCAGAGATTAGTTGCCAGGAGACTCCTCTCATCCTGGACATCTTCAACTTCAATTGCTTGCTGTTGGCTTTGCTAATTGGCTTAGTTTGCCCCTCTCTGGATAGGCCCAGTCCCGATCCACATTCAAAAACGTCCTACGAGTGCAGGCCCCTCGTCCTCGTCTTGGCCGGGCGCCCACCTGGCGTATGCTTGTTATTCTGCCATAATCATGGCCGAGCATTGGTCAAGAGCTTGTATTTACAACTAATTGAGGTCGAAGTCGTCTCTGCCCTGCATTTGCATAAGCTGCCCATCGACAGATAGACTCGAGATTGAAGTACTTTGGACATTAAGATTAATTGGCCAAATTTGAGGAAAATCAAGTTATGAGTGTGATAACAAGTTAATAGGGTTATCGAAACCATACAAAATGCCGAGAGAACAGGCTACATAGAAATACGAATACGAAATTTGTGAAGGGGTAAAGATTTTGTTGGAAGCTTACAATAATCAATATTTTTCTTAGACTCTTAGGAGTTTAAAGTCTGTCGGAAGACAGAAACAATGGGGGGCTCTCAAAATTTATTCAAATTGTTTGCCTTCAAAGCTGTCAATGTGGAAGAATGATGCCTGAAGAAAGATGAGTTCAATATTAAGGCATTTAATGGATTATGGCCACACACAAATCGGTTGATTCATGACTCTGGGCCACCCCCAAATCGCTCATTGTAACCTTTGCAATGACCCGACAAGAGGCAGCATTCCTTGGCTCATTTGATTGTAGCTCTTTTGGTCAGTTGAGTAGGCCAACTGGCGCCTTGGCTTCTCCCCCTGAAAGTCAATTTCAATCAGCAAACAAAGGAAATTCCTAGGCCGGAACCGAACCAAGCACAAACATAAGAGTGGTCAATGAGCCCAGCAGGAGGAGGGACGAAACGGAACTACGGTGCCCGGAGCCCGGAGCCCGCAGTACGGAGTCCGGATGGATGACCCAGACAAACTAGCTGGGACAGGGCTCGAGCAGAAGGACCAGAAGGAGCCGAAACTTTGCCAGCGATTTATGCACAAGCAAAGCATTTTAAACACATGCATAAATCACACACATAGGAAGCCCGGTAGAGGGAGAGACAGAGAGCGAGAGAGAGCGGAACAAAATGAATTATTTGGCAAACAGTTGCTTAAAGCCAAAGTTTTTAAATGCCCAAATGATCAGGTCAGGTCGGGTGGTCTGCAAGTCTGTTCATCTCCTCCTCTGATGATGTGTGACAGTGTGTGGCAAATGGAAACGGGATAGAGGCCACACCATTAAGCTCATAATTGCCACATGGATATGGCAGACCAGGCGGCAGGAATATGGACCAGGACCGGGACCAGGACCGGGAACAGTACTAGAGGGCCACACATGTGCCATCTGTCGGGAGTAAATTGTGGTTTATTTGTTTTCATTTACTTTCACTTGGCTCGCATAAAATTTAATTAAATTGTTTTATTGCATTCTGGCCGAATGGCATTCCTTTTGGCCAACTGGCATCAGTCGGCAGCATCTCAGTATCTCAGCATCTCCCGAGCAAATGGAATGCTCCAAAGAAGAGAAAAGAAATCTCCGTTCGCATAATTAAAATACGGTGCTGCTCCGCATTTTTGTGGGTTTGGCCAATCTTTTATTGGATTTCCCGGCCAGAGGGGAAGTCTGAGACGATGGCGGAGTCACAGTCAGATTCGGACTCGGGTTCCTTTGGTCCATTCATTCATTCATCAAATGATATCAGGATTTGTAAGTAGGGGAATCTCTTTATTTGTTTGGGCCTTCGTGAGAGCATGGCTAATAAGAAGAAGAACTAAAAGCCCGTTAAGTAATTGACCCAAGGCTTTGAGTGACTTTAGGAGACGTTTTAAAAATTAACCAATGAAAATTCATTATCCCTGAGCCTCTCAAACAATGACTTTTGGTACCTGGCTCTTCCCGTTGTCGGGATAATTAATTTCTGGGTACATTTTACAATTTTTAATTTGAAATTTGAGTTGACTTCTGAATGGCAGTTGACCTTTCACCTGCGCTTAAAGTGCTTTTTTGGGCAATGCGCGTGGGGATTCCCGGAACACGACAAAAGTTGAGTTAGGTCCGGGTCCAGTTCTGAGCCAGGGAAAATCCATACCCATTTGTGGGTTCAAGTTGAAGCAGGATAATAGCCTGGCAGGAAAACAAGAAAATTAAATAAATAAATAGAGCTACACAAATGCTTTAAGAAAGGCTTCTTTTGTATGCACACACTTGGCTCCGCTTGGAGCTGTTGTAGAAGCTTCACTGTAGATGGAAAAATACATGGCATACTTTTAGGCGTAATCCTCGGCAAGAGCACAAAATGGCACACAGAGCACAGGAGCAAAAAAGGAAAGCGGACTCATTGGCATATCTACATATTTCTGGTTCAATGCATCGGCAGGGCACACACAAAGAGACCCACAAACACACACAGACACCGACACAGACACAGACACAGATACAGATAGAGAACGGCAAGGCCAAAACACCGAATAGCAAACATCTCTGGCGATTATGCAGTGAAAAAGAGCAGCCCGAAAGGGGGTAGAGCGAGTGAATATCATCCACAGAGCACGGGCGGACCAAAAGCATTCGAAAGATGCCAATTCATTTGTGGCAAAAACAAAAAAAGACAATACAAAACCAACAACTACTGAAACCCCAATCGGATGTGAACAACAATGTGCCAGAGAGATATAGAATGCATATGCATATGTATTCGCATTCGTGTTCGTATAATGTACATATATTGGCCAACTATCGATCCAAGCCATTGTAATTTGCAACTTTTCAATTTCCATATATATTTTTTTCGCCGGTATTTTTCCACATTTCAGCTGGAAGATAAATTAATTTTGGGCGGAGGGTTGACAGACGAAAAGAAATATGAAAATCCTTCTAGATATTCTTCGGATCGAATTACTGAGAAATGGTTGCCCGGCCTGGTGCGAAAATCCCCTATACACAGCCACTGAACCGTTAATAACCGAAGGGATTGATTGAAAACTAAATCAAAAAAAATACAAACACAAATATATTGCCGGGGAGAACTGCCCAATTTTTTTGGTCTGGTTTCGATTCGCTTTGATGTGCTCAACGGAATGAAATATGCAAATTTCCGTGACGTGACCCACTTCGTGGCCACAGAGACATCTACTTGTGTGCGTTTGAGGTGAGAAAAGGCTCCGAAGGAGCCGCCTGCCATGTGCAGCAATCCACATATGTGCATACATATGTATGTATGACACTCAAATGTGTTTTGGTCAAGTTATGTGCTGCCATGTGCCAATGTTTATGAAGAAAAACTGTCCTTTGGGGGTGTCCCACCCAACACCTGCCACAGTGAAATGTCTCTTCAGAGGACCCTGTCTCAAACTTCCGCTACTAAGATTGAAGATTGAAGATTGAAGCTACAAAACCTCGTTTCACTGTATCTGCCTGTCTGAGAGCACTTGGGTCTACAATTTGGCCAGGACCTTGCCACGGTTTGCCATTTATTTGCGTATGTGTATGTGTATGTGCTGTTGTTGCCACGATAATTTGCTGTGACATGCAACTGTTAAAACTTTAATTGACACCAAAGAGGCAAGGAGGGGGCGAGGTGCAGAGCGGGGCAGAGGACTGCAAAAATGTCGACAGGAGACAGCAGCAGTTGAGAGGCAAACACTGAGAGTTAGATTATATCCGGCTGGACAAGGGCTTACTCGCTCGACTATGTACATGCATTAGGGCAGAAGTCCTACAGTTTAGGAGTGTTCGTATTTATCATCTTTTTCATTCTCATGCTCCCAGATAATTGAGTTTCCTGCCTGCACACAGAGATCCAGCAACAACTACAAATTATTGTTAACTCATTGCCATAAAAGAATGAAGGAATAACAGGAAGAACTCCCAGTTGTGCCCCCCCCCATCATCATCATCATCATCATACTCCCATGAATGTCTAATGTGAATTGTCACACTCCTTCCCACTACCACCTCCACTCCTTTCACTCCTTCGCACTTTCTCTTCGTTCCTGGGTCTATGAGGAGAAGCAATTACTATCTAGAAATTCCCCAGCATTGGAAATAAAAACCGAAAACTAACAAATGGAATTTTCAATTTGAGGCGGAATCAACAGTTTGGTAACGAAAAGAGAGACAAAGAACGGCAAGAGAGCGGTGCCGTGCACTGCTTAACCGACGCCGAATACGAAGCAAATGCCCGAGCGTCGCGCCGAACACGAGGCCAGTCCACGAGCGGCGCACAGTGGAATATCAGCCGAAAAGTGCTTTACAAAATCTATGAATTTGATGAGCACTTTGAGTGGTATGAATATACACACTTGATCATAATAATAGGTACACCTTGAAGCTTTTCATTAATAATTAGTTTTATCGTACTTTAAGTGTTGAAAACAAAATTTTGTTTGGTATGTTTTATTTGTACGCGTACAATAGAGAATTTTACAGAGCTTTCAAAGGTCTAATTTTTCAGCAAATCCGACTATAGGCACTCAAAATTATTTCAGTGTCCAAAAATTGATTTAATTTTTAATCACCTACTGCATCTTTCAGGTGGAAAAAAAGTAAGCTCTGTAACGTATGGTTCTGTTTTTGTTATCTATTATTAGTTGTCTCTCTTTTGCATAGACATTTCTAAAGGAAACCCTATATTTCAAATCATCCAATTGGTGGGTTGTTTTTCCAATGTGACCAGACTTAAAACCAAGTATATTCTTGAATTTCATGTAGATTTTTCTTACATGAATATTTCTTCACCTAAGTTTTAAAGCGCATTCTGAAGTCCTCAACCATTTGGCTGCTAGATCGATTTAACTAGCGCAACCTCTCCACCAAACGGCCAAACAAAATGGCGAATTTATGATAAAACTTCAAGACATGGCCCTGCTTACTTGTGCGAGTAAATGCTGAAAAATGTTCCTTTCAAATGCAGATCTTTTCATTCGTTCGGAACCCATTAATTTAGCAAGCTGAAATGGCCGAATGTCCCACTGTGCGACGCCGAAAGCTCGTGAAGTTTAAGGACGGCATTGGGCGACGAGCACGGGCGACTGGCGACTGGTGTTCTGTTCTTTGCGAATCGTCGTTGGGTGTGGACGCGAGTGGCAGCGCTATAAATAGGAGCTCTTCCGTGTCTTTCGTATCTCCGGCACTGGCCGACTGACGGGGATGCCCCAACAGCACGCTGCACGCTGAGAATAAGCCGCAAAAGTTCAAGTGACAATTTCCCAACCAATATCAACTTTTACGACAAAATCAACGCAAATTGAATTTGAATCGATTGTGGTCTGATCTTCGATTCGCCGATTCATTATACGCACAACAACGATAATAGCTAAAGTTTTCTGAGCACAAAGTTCCGTGACGTTTTTTTTTTATGTGTGTGAATTCAAATCGAAAACCAAAACAAAAAACTGAAAACTCCTCGAAACATTTGCCAGGCATCCACACCCAATCTCCCAGTCTGAACCAATTAACAGAATTCGTTCTCGTGTAATAAATAAATTGCAAACAATTATGAATTTCAAATCGCAGCCAAGCATAATCAAATGAAATGTCCGGCAAAATGCTCATGCCAATTGCAGCTCAAAGCAAACAACTCGAACCATAGACGAACCAGGGCCAGGGGCTGTGGTGCAGTGCAGTGCGGTGTGGCAGAGGGCTGTGTTGTGGCAGTGGCAAACAGAGTCAAAGAAAGCCGCAAGGCTCACCTCACCCACAACAATATATAATTGGTAATAGTTACAGCAGGTAAGAAAATGGCTCAAAGAACGAATATTGCATGCACTGCTAAATCCATCATTTAAACAAATTATCCAAGAACTACCTGAAAAAAGGCAAACAAATTTGGGGCATTCACTGCATTTCTCTCGATGTGTGTTACCAACTTTCTAATTTCGAAGCTCCTTTCTTTGAACCATTGAACGATGAACATATTTTCCTTGGTTGATTTGCCTCTGGGATTCGGTGGTTTGTTTTTCCAAACTTGTATTTTTTCTAAATTTGAGCCATTTGGCGACCTTGTCGATACATTAAAATTCAATAGTAAACAGTTCCACAGTTTCTGGTACAAAAATAGTGATCAAATGAACGAGTTACAAGATTATACACTCATTAAAAAGTGATAAGTGCTGGGTGTGCCAATATTTTTTTAATATTTTTCGGCTTACAAATTGTGAAAAATAATGCAATATAAAAATTAGTCAGTCTTAGAGAAAATGATTCATTAAGGGATAAAATATTTTTTGTTTTTTAAATCGCTATGAAAAATCTCTTCAAAGAGCAGTAAAATTAAAAGTTATTGAAATACACTCAAGACCGTCACTGTCTATATAAAATATCGCTTTAAATTTATTGTTTATCATATCAGAAACTCCTTAAGCCACTCAAAGCATACCCAAAGCTGAACGAGAACTTAAGTTTCTTGCCTCCTTAATACACTTTATTCTCTGGGTTCCCGCTTGATCCCAATTAACAAACTGCTTCGGCATATTGCCCTAACGTGACCGTACAAAAGAAAGCGGAACTCTCTCGCACATACACAGCCAAGCCCCCGCCCCCACACACACACCCGCACCGCCCCCCCACACCTACACCCACACCCACACCCTTACCCATTCATGTACATATATACATGTGTGTTATGGGAAAAGGCAACAAATTTGGCAAGTGCGACTCTTTTTTTTATTTGAACACCTTTAATTAATTAAACGACACAGCTCCCCCAAGTGCGGGCGCCTAAAAAAACTTCTTTGGTTCGCGACGCGGCGGCTCCTTTCGCTTCAGGTGAACTAATGGGGGCGGGGAGGGCCAGCGGCGGGGTCGTCTTTCAACAGCATCATGATTATTATTTTATTTCATCACGCGGCTTTTAAGCAACAGTCGTCGTACAGTCGCGGCGGCCTCATAAAGGTTTTTCCGTTCTGCCCGAGGCCCGAGGAGCCCTAGTCCCCCGGGGCGGGGGGGACAGGCACCCCGGGGTGGCGCCTCTGTCCCACTGCGTGCCGCATTTATACCAATTTGAAAAGCGCGGCATACTTCTGCGCCAGCCGCATGATTATATATTTATTTGATTTTTTTCCGGTGTGTGGTTGCTCTTTCTTGTTCCACCGCACAATCTTGGGAAAGTATTTACATAAAATCTAATCAAAAGGCCTGCCACATTATCTGCTCGGACTGCCGCCTCATGAAAATTTCAATAAGACATCGACACACAAGCATCTCCACATACACACACATATGGTACATATGTATGTATGTGCTGCACTTAACCCACATTTCGGCAGCGGTCTGAGGGCTCGGAAAAGTCAACGTTTAGGCTTTGGGGCTCGAACAGCTCTAAAAGCATTTTTAATAATTCACAAGTTTGTATTTTGTTGCAGTCTGTCCGTCTGTCTGTCTGTCTGTCACAGGCGGCTGCCAACTCTTTAAGCTTGTTGTTTCAATTTATTCGTATATTTACGAGTACTTGTTTATTTATATTATATGTTTTTTTGTGTTCCGTGTTTCGTGTGGACTAAAGAGGTTCGATGTAGCGAAGAGCGAATCTTTAATGCCCTAAGATGGGATTCCAATAGCGTGTATAGTTTCTTAGTGACTGAAAACTCCAATTCAATTCCCACGAACTTAACCCTATAAAAGTAAACTTGACATCTATCTGCTTTAAAGGAGCATTTCCAGGCCCTAATTAATATATAAACAAATTAATAAAACACACGAATGGATTGCTTAATTATTGTATTATCTTTTATTAGTCACTGACCAGATCTTCCCAGAAAGGAGGCAATCAATCATTAACCTGTTAGGCAGAAAACGAGCAACATATGCATGTGTGTGTGTGTGTGTGTGTGTGTGTGTGTGTGTGTGTGTGTGTGTATCCCACCCCATAGACTGGGCATATGCCCCATCTGATAAGTCTATCTATAGCCCCGAACCACACGCTTCCATCTGATTCACGCGAATTGTGCTTGTCATGCGAGTGGCCGGAGAACGACATTTTATTTACATATGTACAATGTGTACCTTCGACATCAACAGAGCCAGAAATAAATAAAGTACACAAAAAAGTAAGATGAAAAACCTTTATGTGCCCAACAAAATTAATGCAGATAACCGGACCGCATGCAATCAATGAAATATTGATATTTTAATGTTTAATCTTTTCAATTAAATTGGCAATGATTTACCACGGCCTCCGAAGATGTTTGGCGACCGAAATTAATGACACATTAAGGTCCAGCTCTGGTCCCGATACGGGACCGGAATGGTAAATGACGTTGTCGCATAAATCAATTAAAATGCTAATTGAAAAATAATTAAATATACAAATTAAGTTGCAAGTTGCTGTTTGTGCGGACGGCTCGGCTCATCTGCATTAATATTGTGTGTGTTTCCTTGCCGATACGATTCTTGGCGATTTAACAAATTGATTGGGATTCGGATTCGCAATGAGTGGGCGATTTCCCACAGAGCCCCATTTTCTCTGCTAATAAATATCCAATCCTATCAAATAATATTACCACGTCCCGCTGGCACGACTAAACAGAGGAATTCAATTTGTTTTCCAAACAATCAAGAAAGCATAATTTCTTTGGAGCCACTCAACTATATGGCCATTTTTCTGGATTTTATAGAATCGATAGTTCATAATTTGCTGCACAAATCACGCATACGCCTCGTTGGGCGCACAGAAAAACGCCAGCTAATTATTCCGCTAAGCTCATTAACAGCTTTAACCGATCAGAAGTGCTCGAAAGGCTCTCCACAATCACAATTGCAGCGCATTCTATCAAGTGGAAACCATTTCCATTTTAAAGCTTTTTACTCGCAAATAAATTTTAATATATTCATTTAATTGAATGGCCCCAAAGAAGAGGGGCTGGGGACATCTATCTACCAATCAATCAATCAGCGGGCGTGATGAAAATTATTTTAAGAGAAAACCGAAAAAAATAAAGGAGAATGGAAAGCAAAATAAAGAAAAGAAAAGAAAAGAAAAGGAAAGCTTGTGGCTGCGGTTTGCATAATAATGGGTCCCTGTCCCGCAAAAAACTGAGACCGAGTACAGCTCTCAGCTCTCAACTCCCAGCTCCCAGTACGTGCCTCAGTCACTGAGCTCGGATCAGGCCGGTTCAGTTCCATCCCATTTCGTACGGTTTGGTTTGGTTCGGTTGGGCTGGATTTGGGCACCATTCTGCTCACTCAACCGCAACACAGATACAAATTAGCAAGTGCAGAAAGCTTCACCCCTTCACTGCGGGTATTTGCTGGGTTTTTCTGTCAGCCCTGTGGCCTGTCAATGCCATCGGGCAATGGAAAAGAAAGGAAACGAAACGAAACGGCACGAAACGAAACGAAAGGGCTACGAAAAACATCTCTGGCTTGTATTTACCCAGTCCCAATTATTTCTTTGGTCGGCGGCTATCCTCAGTGCAAACATTGACGAAAACTTTTAATTACAACAAAGCAATTATTAAGTATTATCCAAGAGGGGGGAGGGAGAGAAAGCAAACAGGTCGGAGACCATAGTCTAGCATACTTATGAGTGTGAGCAAATGGAGCGTGCTGCATGTTAATGGAAAACACAAACTAAACTCGCCCGATCCCCATGGATATGTATGGGGGCGCTGCCATGCAAGCCGTCCTTCTAGTCTTTTTCTGGTCAGTTTTTCTGCTGGTTTCGTTAATCTGCATAATATGCTAATTACGACACACTTTTCCGGCACACAAATCATTCATTTATCATCCCGCTTTGGGGCACAAACTTCATGTGCGGGCTGGGCTCTTCAATTAGACCCTGAACTTTTCATCTGTTTAGCCGCTTCTATCGCTATCCCTATCCCTGTCTCTATCTCTATCTCTTTACCCGTCCTTTGCGCACAATTTGCTTTGCTAAGATTTTAATTTTTCGCTTTTGAGAGCGCTGAAGATGATGCATACAAATTGGGGCTGGCAGGCAGAAAGAGATACAGTGGAGGCTCGAGAGAACTTCACAAGAATTCAACAACCATCGCAAAGGAATTCAAGTATCTCCAGTGAAGAGCACTCCTTGGCTCTCATCCTCAATTCCCATTCGATTATCCGGCTGAACACACGAATCATTTGCCCTGCAGCCTTAGCGAGGCCTCACTGTAGCTTCTGCTTCTGTTCTGCTGCAAACGCATAAAAAATTGTTGCCACATCACTCAGGCTGCGTCGCGTCGGCAACTGCTTTTCAGCGGCTTTCTTTTGCATTTTGCGGATGGGATGGGATGAGCCGCAGTCAAAGGAATCTCATCAGTGCCTCATCCACATGCACATCCTCAGCCTGCTTCTGCTCCTGCACCTGCTCCTGCTTTTGTCTCACAGAAAAATGTGTTGCATGCCACAAGAGGGGGCTGCGGGCTGGGAGCTTATTATATTATCACTGCACCTTTGATTTTTGATTGACGCCACAAAGGAGAGCCGCACAGCGAGGGCCTTGAGACTCCACCTCACTTTTAATTGCATACTCTGAAGGACCCCATAAAGCCTGATCCCAAAAGGGGGTAATATATGTATGTATGCACGCATAAAGTTTTTATACAACTTGCCATCTGCCCTTTATATGCTGTTTTCCGCTGCTGTTTTTTTTTTACAACATTTACCATCATTTTTAAGGCCCGAGCACTTTAATTTGTTGCAAATATGCAAACGGAATAGGAATTGAAATGAGAGTGCCAACACACACAAGAGGCAGGAGGCAGGAGGCAGGGGGCAGGAGGCAGGGGGCAGGAGGCAGCAGGCAGACTGAAAGCCATTACACAGCCGGCCTATATTTCTCTGGCCGCCTTTCTAGGGCCCTCCGGCCGAAGTCTATTCACGATTTCGAGCCTATTCCGCCCGGGTGCTAAAACACACGCGGCGTCATCGAATTTTGGAATGAGGCTGAACGAGTCGTAGCCGCCGCTTTTATACATTCTTGCTCTTAAGCGTGGAATACGAGGAGAGAGGGGAATAGGAAATATATGAAAGAGCCCAGTTAATTGCTTTTTTCCAGAGAGGAATTTTGCAATTGAGCGAAACTCTAGGCTTTTAAGTTCTGAGAGAGATTCAGGATCAATTGAAGGAATTGTGAACTCTAAAGAAAGGATTTATTAAAAGCCCTTAAAACATTTCATATGTATTAGGTTTTCCTACTCATCATTTATAAGAAAACCTCGAGTAAAGAAAAATATATTAACTGATTCGGAAATGCCTCCTCTCTCTATCACTCTTAATTGGCTCCTCCCACCCTGCAGCTGGTAATATTCGTATGGTTATGTGTGTTTTTTTGTGGGTTAGGTGGCCGGAAATAGCCTTAGAATATTATTTGTATTATGCTCATTAAGTTTTATCGATGAATGGGCTCTAGTTCAGAATCATTACGCGGGCAAGAGGGTCTTGAACTAAGACAGACGATGGACAAAATAGTCGATTTTGAAGTTCATATTGCACGTTGAGGATCGTTTTTATCCACATCAACAATTCTTGATGTCGGGCACAAGACACTTGTGGACAAAGACGGCGCCCGGGGGGCAAAAGGTGGCCAGCGACTTGCCACCAAACAGGATGGTCCAGCCACGGACGTTGATGTCCAGCAGGACACATACTGTAGCGCTGCCTTGTGAACTGAACGAAGTTATTGACGGTCGACAGCTCCACCATCTTGCTACCATCATCGGAAGCTATGCCCAGCCGCTTTATGGTGGCATTGGAGCGTTGCCAGAAATGGAGACGCGGCTGGGCTGGCATCTGTGGTGGCGTCTTCTCTTGGCGGGAGAACAGCGTGGCCGGCATTTTCCACACAGGATGGCAGGATCCCCGCCAGGGTTCGGGGAAGATTGTAGTGCAATCCACACATTGGGTGCGTCTCAGTTTGTAACTAAAATATTGAACGGATTTTTCTTGCATGCTAAAGCACATGTAGAAGAATTGAAAGAGAAACACTCCCATATATAAATGAAATATTAAATTAATTAAAAATAAAATATTTGCATATAAATGACAAAAGGCAAGTGAAAGCTCTTTCATCTTAGAATTAATTATAATTAAACGGTGACGCCATTAAAAATGATATTCTATGAAGAAGAGAGCCTTCTAAGGGATACTTAATACCATAGAAGTAAGCTTCTGTTTTGCTCTGTATGTATATTTTCTTATAATCACAACATAAATCGTTCAGTGCTCAAAACCATACGAAAGTCCACCCCGGGCGACAGACAGATTTAGGAGCAATTAAATCTGATATTCAATTCATGAGAAGACCCTTCAGCCCCGGCCAACAACATTGACACCGGCATGGCATCCTTCACCCCACACAGATGCAGACGCACACACACTCACAGATAACAACAAAATGGCTGTTGTTGCTGCTGTCATCGTTATTTGCACACGCTTTTGACACTTTTAATAACCGCAAAACCATAAATACCGCCAGCCAACCGCAACAACGTGAACCACAACAAGCCCCACCGCCAGCCACGGTGAGGGCAGGGCGACCGTCTAGGAGGAAGAGGAGAACCAGAACCAGAACCAGAACCCGAGCCATCTGCAGCCAGGAACATATTTTGCATGCATATCCATCAAATGAAAAGAAAACAACACTGGATAACAGAGCAGAACAGAACGGAACTAAACAGAACAGAGCAGAGCAGTGCAGAGCAGAGCAGAGCAGAGCAGAGGAGGTCAGAAGAGGGAACAGAAGAGAACAAAGCTCCGTTCAGACAACGACTTGAAACCAGCTAATTTCCGCAATCAGAGAGCCACTTACCAGGCCAGAGCACATAAACAATGGGGCTCGGATAGGGAGGGAGACGGCAGCACGGCAAAACGTCAACACCGAACACAGGTTGAAGGCCAGAGGATAAAGGGTACCCAGAGTGAAGGATAAGGACAAGGTCTGACAATACGACTGACTATCATTGCTCATGTGAGTGTGAAGGTTTCGGTGTCGTCACCTGCACAGTCCCGCAGTCGACCCGAAACTACTCTCATGCAGGGAAAACCTAGCTGCCTTCCTAGTGAACTGATATTCCCCCCAGAGAGACGGAGAGAATATTCGTAAAAAAGAGCGCAGTCAGTCGGGAAGCAGGGCGCACCGTGATGTTTCGTTCGGGATTTATGTAGCTTTTGTTGTGTCTTTTTTTTTCTATAGAGCATGACAAGCGACACCTCTTTGGGGGGGGGGGGGGGGGGCTAGGACAACGTCCTAGACTACGAGGAGCAACAGGAACAGGGATCAAAGAGTCCAATCCACGGCCGAAACAAGCTGTCACAGCCAGCCATCCAGGCCATCGACATTGAGACACTTTTAGTTTGACTTTTAATTGGATTTTGATGGAACCCCTCGCATGCCCCGCATGGTGTGCCTCGCAAGGAAAGTCGCCAGAGGGGGGCTGAACTTTCCACAACAATTTAACAACAATTATTTGCCAGCCATTGAAAAACAATTTCCCTTTCGATTTCGATTTCCCCTTGAACATTTCACTTCGACTTTCTTTTCGCGCGCTTCGCTTTGGTGAATGTTTTTACCGGAAATTGTTGCAATTTATGATTTAATTTATGTTCATTTTAAATGGTGGCAGCTTCTGCCACTCTGTGTCCCCTCTTTGTGCCTGGTGTGGCATATAAATGTGGCTGATTATCGAGTGAATGAGGTGCTCTGGCGGTGCCCCAGCTTGCCCCAGACACAGGACGGACACAGAGTGGCAGGAAGACAATCAGACGATTCATTTGCGGCTATCCAAAGTCAATTGGCAGGGCTGATAAATGTGGCAAAAGCGAGAAATTCAAGATGAATTTTCACACTCGACTATTGGGGAGCTTCCTCGAGCACTCCTTGAGCATTTCTCTGCCAGAGTGTCTTTATTTCTGTATCTCCTTCCGCTCACTACCTTTATGCATGAAATGAAATTCAATCCGAGTTTTCTCCGTCTTTTCCATGGATGTTTATTTACGCAATTAAGTTTCCTGTCTTGGTTCTTCATGCGCTGTTTTCGCGGAACTTTAGCTGTCAGAGCGCGAAAGCTGTGGAGGCCGAGGAGAAAGTGAAAGAAAGTGAGACACACATGACTGCATTTTTGACTGGCATACGTGAGCTGCGACTGGGAGAAGAACTCCGCCCCTGACAGTGTCATCAAAACTGATGTCACAGAATGATGACGATGATGATGATGATGATGGGGATGGGGATGGGGATTGTATGGTGATGGTGATGGTGATGAGGGTGGCTCGTGGCTCTCCAACTAAAGAAAAGCATTTCCAAAATATTTGGCGTGTGCTCTGTGGAATGACTCTGTCAAAAAAAGGAAAGAAAGAAGCGCCAAAATGATTTGCACATCAGCCTCGGCTCGACTGCAATCAAAGTGAGTGGTAACCTTATCACCCCGCCAACCCCCCCACCGTCTCCCCCCCCCCCCCCCCCCTCCATCAATCATACTACTTTCTGGCATTTTCCAAACGTTTGATTTTAATTTAGTCAAATTTGGCAAAGCATAAAAGACATTTGACTTGACACAAAATGGTGGGAGCGCAGATGGCAGCTGTTAAATGGGAGACGGAAGATGATGATGGCACTGGGTGGTGGGGGTGGGAGGTGGGGAGAAGCCAGACAACCGTTCAGGAGGTGGAAAGATCAAGCTGGCTCTGAGGAAATTGACTTCAAAAACATTCCATGATAAAGTGAATCGAAAAAGAGATGAGAAAGAACGAAAAAGCGATGGCGATTTATAGAAAATCTTTTCAAGTTTCAACTAAAGATGAGTGCGAAATGATAACTTCAAAACGCTTAAAAGAAAAACCATTGAAAAATCACATGAAAAGATGGAACATAAAAGAAAACTGCGAAATGATGGGATGAGAGATTGAAAAAGGCAATCAAATAATATTATTTAAAGTAAAAATAATGAGATTTGGTTAAAGATTGAAGACCACAATTTATAGAAAATATTCAAGCAGTGCATATATGTATGTATGACACTAAGTGCGTATGTATAGGCCATATAAAGAATATTCAAAAACAACAAAATAATGAGATTCACAGACAACAATGCATTTATCTATAAAAACTTGAAAAGCCAAATAAAAAAGGGAAAGTGGAACATCTTAGATATGTGCCAAGAACCAAGCGAATTGTAAGGGGAAAATGACATTTTCCTGTAGCCGTCGCTGCCTGCCTACGAGCCGCAGCCCCAGATCCTTGCCATTTCAACCATAATAGCAAAATTAAAGAATTTCTAATTTGAGGACTTGCCAGAGACTTTGGCCCTAAGCTCTTAGAGGGAGTGCGAATGAAGGCTTCGGCGGGGTCTTATCTTAAAATAAGAGGCTCAGCAGGAGCAGCAGCCGCCGCAGCAATTTGGAATTGAGCGCAAAGTTTTTTGTGTCTCAGCCTCAGAACCTTGAAACAAACTTTGTCTGTCTGCCGAATTTCCTCGGCTAGAAGCAGCTTTTGTCGCCATTTCCTATGGCCCACATGTGGGTGGGGCCAGAGTGGCGGGCGGTGGGCGGTTGCCACATTATGATGGAGTTTGGTGCCATCAATTGCCTCACCTGCGGAGCGTGAAGGTGAGATGTGCGCCGACCAATAAATCACTGGTGCACCCCGAGCAACCAATTAATCAAAAATGCTTTTGGATAAATCAACAGGAGGCGGACAGCATATCCTTTTCGAGCCACAATTAATACAAAGAAGCCGGGCTCGCAGGAACCCTTTGCCAAAGCGTTATAATTAAGTCATCAAACTGCTGACGGGATGACGTGAAGCGTAACCATCATCGCTCAGGATCCAGCATAGCGATTCCAAGAATCCCAGAAGCCAGTATCCAGGATCCGGGATCCGGGGCCAGCAGCCTGCCTGAGTCATTAAACATCTTTGGCCGGGGCGTCCTCGGGGCGGCTGCTTATGAGCTGTCAGGGAGGGGCAGGGGCGTGTGGGTGGATTATGTTGAAAGTTGTTTAAGCGGCGGCCTGATATAAGAATGTTTATTAAGGGCAGCTAATAGGATTAATCAAGCAGAGTGTAAAGAGTAAACCTAATTTCTGGCTTTCAGTTTTGTGGCTGCCGTTTAGGGGAATTATTGATGAAAACTTTCTACCACTTGCCTCTCTAATCTTTCCCTCTCCCTCCCGCTTGTGCGGTCTATTTGGGGGCATTCCAGTTCTGTTGGTAAATTCTCTAATCTGCCCAATGTTTTTCATCTTTTTTTTTTTGTTTGAAATCCCAATGGACCTCCTCATGACTGACTGATTGATTGTTCTCTGGGATAATCGATGGCAGGCAACTAATTGAGTTCAGTGACCCAGAGCCATAATAAATCATTTTCCCCAGCCCCCAGCGGGACTTTAAGGCTTGGCTTTAAATTGAGTCAAGAACAAACTCAAATCAAGTATACGCCATGCTGTGCAGCAGCCAAAAAGTTACTCTCTCGCCAAATGCATAAATTAAGCTTTAGCAAAAACACAAAATACCAGTGGACGGAAGACTGGGTTGTGTTTGCAAACGTTTTGTTGGTTAATTTACCCCAGACACAGCAGCGACGGCGGCAGCAGGAGCCAACAGCCAACAGCCAACAAAACGCATTGAGATGAAAAAGGAAACCCGAAGCAAACCAAAAACCAAATGCACGAACTTTTTCAGGCCCTTCCGCGCTGTGCCGCGCCGGGCCGGGCCGGGCTGGGCTCTTCTGTTCTGTTTTGGTCTGGTCTGGGACAAGGAAAATGCTCACTGACGATTAGCTTTGCTTTTGGAACGTGAAAAGTTCTTGGGCGATAAAAGATTTATGCAGCGGAAATTGAAAGGCAAGCAATGAGAAGACGGTGGAGGAGAAGGCGGAGAAGTGGCGAGAGGAAGGGGGGAGAGAGAGAACCAACAGCCAAGTCACAGTGGAAAGAAGTGAAAAGGAAAGCAAAACTCACAACTCATTGACTCTTCCAGTCTATCTCCATGGCCCCCTGTTTCTCTCTCTCTCCCTCTCTTCTTGGGTTGAAGTGCCTGGCTACCAAGTCGAGGCGGCCTCCAAATGCTTTTCAATTAAATTCAATTTATTAATTTCAATTATTTGCGCTTCAAGTGACCAGCAGAAGCAGAAGAGGATGAAGTTGAAAGAAGGAGAAAATCTGTCAACGAACCCACTGAAGCGGAATGCTCAGGGACTGCCCTGCACATCTCTCGCTCTCTCTCTCTCTCTTTTTCAGCTATTGTTGAGTGCTCTAACGGCATTTGATTGATGTAGCAGCAAGCAAAGCAGAGTGTGGGACAAGGGGAGGGAAGAGGCAAAGCCTATAAAAGCAGATCGCCTTCAAGTGGTTGAAAATAAGCTGCTTGCTAGGAAACACAAGCAGTGCGGACCTCAAGCAGTGGTCGCAACATATTTGGGCGGCCAAAGGGGTCGACTTCAAAGACTGGACTACCTAAGATGGAGAAGGAGATCTTCTTTTATAAAATTTAATCAGGGAAGAGGAAAAAATTCCTTTAAAGAGGAGAAGCAGAGAAGAAGAGGAGAAGAGAAGCAGTGGCCAAATGCTGCCTGCAATAAATGTTAATGTGCATTTGTGCCTAAGCCTGCTGCCAGCAACAAGACCCTAGCAACACTGAATGTTGCCATTAAACAAAATTCTCTTCGGCCTGAAAATGCATGTTAGAATGGATCACGTGATTAAGTCTAATGACAGATACTCGCATAGACAAATCAATAATGTAATCAAGGCTCATTTACGCATCTCAAGCACTTAATGGACACTAAACGAGGAAGCAGAAGAAAACGAAACAGAAATCCGAAAAACAACATCATCAAATAACCACAAAACGGAAGCACAGCCACCACCCCATAGCCCATAGCCCATCACCCGTTCCCAAAATATGTGTAATTAAGTGGCGCATACTTGTGAACGCATAAAGGCATAGTGCTTCTCATATGTCAAAATCAACGAAGGCAGCTGTTCTCTGTCTCTCGTCTGTCGTCTATCGTCCTTCGTACCGGCGGCCCCTTTCTATTTGCCTTTGTTTGCCTTTTGGCCGTAATGCCTTCAATGTTGCCTACTTTTCGGGGCAACGAGTCGATTTTTATGGCCCAAACGAACCAAACCAATTGAAACCAAACAGAAGAAACGCATATAGAGGGCCAAGGAATGCCATCAGAGTTCAAGTGAGACAGACACAAGCTCACAACGATTACTTGGGGAACGGAGCGGGTTCTGAGAGAGCGAGAGGGATCCCTGGTACATAAATCACACATACACAATGATGTTAATAGTGTCGTAAAAACTACGACAAAGCACCTGTCCCACCTGCATACATGATGCTACCGCCTCCTTTGACGCAAATATTGACTACACAGAGGTGACCCCGAGAGGTCTGGGCGTGACCCCCACCTCTGTGCTGGCGCTGGCATTGGGACGGGCTGTGTGTCGGGCGGGTGATAATAAATCGACATTTGGTCGCCAAAGTGTGAGCAGAAAATTAAAACATTTCACCTGGCCTGATGTTGACAAATTAGAGCTTTCCCAGGGCCGTCCACGTCCAGCAGTAGTGGTTGCTCTCTGGCGCAGCGTAGCCCTTTCCCCAGCCCTCTCCCTCTGTCCACCTGTTTGGCCCTGTCACCTGTCGTGCCACCCCCACTCTCAATGGAGGAACAATTTACGAACGCCCAGTCCCAGTCCCAGAGCCAGAGACGGAGCCAGACCCAGAGCCACACTCGATTGAGGGAACTTTACAGCGCCGGCAGTTGTTGGAGGTTGGAAGCTTCAGCAGATTATCGGTTAAATAAATAGACAAATTGATTTTAATGGAATTGGATACACCGAGCCGACGAACGTCCGCCTCGGATGTGGCGGTGCCCTGGACACATGCCACACGCAGGCATACTCGGAGCGATGGCGATGGCGATGGCTATGGCGACACTGAGGACCATGGCGACGACGACGAACCTCATTGGACATGGCTATGACCCGACCCAGTTGTGCAAACATATTTTCGTGTAATTTTGTCTTGGCTCGTTTACTTTTTATACGAGTATGATGGCCCAGTTGTTGTTCCTGCTTTTATGAGGGCCTTAACAGTGTCTAGGCTAAGGTGAAATCCCATTAAAAATATTGCCAAACAACCTTAAAATGTGTCGTACTTCTCTGGATTTAAAAAACAGCCACCAAACCACTCTAAATTTTGTGAAAAATTTGACAATCGAAAGAAATCGTTGCGGATTAGATAAGATAATAAAAAGCATCGGTATAGCTGGTTAGCACCATAGAAAACGATGAATGACCAGAGCTAATGACAAGAGCCCTGCACAGGTGGAGTGTGTGGCAGCCAGTCACTGCCCAACAACAAAGAAATTGCCAGACCAGAGCATAAGATGTCGCTTGTTTGGCTTACTATCCAATGAAACCCAAAATCAACCGATGTCGGCCTCAGGGGGAGTGGCACTGGGAGGGAAGTGGAGGCGGAATAACTTTTAATGACATGCTTTGTATGCGAGCGCGTGTTACATGGAACTCACATTATCAAAGGAGAAGCAGCAGCAGCAGTATCCAGCGCCAACAACTTTTCCCCGCAGCTTCCCCGCTCCTCCTTCGGCGGTTCGGCGGTGGCTCAGTGGCTCAGCGTTGAGCACAGCCCTGGCAATGTGTCCAAGTTTGGCGGCTGTGTGTGTGTCCCTCCACCATCCTTTTGGCTAATACTTTTCGCTGCTTGCTGCATGTCCTGGCCACCCTCTGCCACTAACTAATACGAATTTCACTTAATTGCTCTCGAAAAACTATGCATGTGGATTGCTCTCAACATGTCTGGCAAGTGAGCTGACGATGGGAGCCAGCATACAGGCAGGCAGACAGAAAGTGGGGCGCAAGCACTTGCCAAAAGTTTGGGGCCACGGCTGAAGCCCATCTCATCTATCGGGGACTATAATCACTGCCAAAACACCGAACCAGTGATCTAGATCTATCTATAAATAGCGCAGATGTTTAGTCAGAACCCTGCCAAAATGTCCTGCAGTTTCTTTCAGTGTATGGAGGGGGGGGTGGCGCGCATCAGTTTTCGTTTTCATTGCTGCAGACAGTTTTGACAGAACATCAGATGCACACACACTCAGACTCTCAGACTCTTAGACTGGAAGGAACAGAGGGCCAGAGACACAGGCAACCGCAAAACGACATCTGTAGTCGGGTCCGGGTCCGGGTCCGGGTACGGGTCCGTGTCCGGGTCTAGGTTCGTGTACAGAGCGAGAGATAGAGATAGAGAGTGAGCTGGAGAGCTTAGAACAACTTTTTTTTTTAGCTTGCGTGTTGTTTCACTTTTGTCTTGGCCCCAGGATAAGGGGTTAAGGGCCTATGCCACACCCACACCCACACCCATAGCCCCTCCCACATCCCCCCATTCCCCCCATCCTGCCTGCCAGACAGACAAAACTGTTGTCAGCTGTTGAAAGTTGCTCACGCATAAGCAGAAACCAGAAGCTGACATCCTTGGCGGAGAGAGGGGGGGCGCCCAGGACCGCATGCTAATGAGTACAACTTTCGCCCACCTTTGCAATTTTTCCTCGTTCAAGAGCCTGAACTTTTCTTCTGCAGGTGCACGACACGGCACACGGCAAACAAAAAAAGAAGAAAGGTGAATCAAACTTTAATGAAAAACTTCCTCCACCTTTAGAAACGAAACGAGAACTGATTAGGCTGCTGCTTTTTTGTGCCGTGGGTGTGGGGGGGGGGGGGGAGTGCTCGTCGTATAATCAATAATAGTTCAGAGTTTCCCCAGATAAAGGATCTGCACAGTGCACTTGCTTGGGAATTTTCACCTTGCAGGACAGGGCCCCAGCGGCCAGAGATAAACTTAATGGCCTGTCGTAAAAAACTGTTTGCCTCCGCAGTGTTTTGTATCCCCATCCTTGGCCGTATCCTTTGGCCTTTCGCACACTATCCATTAGGGGCATTCCGTGCCGGACACACTCCGGACTCCTCTAGACCTCATCGCAGCCTCCCTCTAAACCTAATGTTACTTGTCAACAGCTGCAAATAAATATGGCCAAAAGGAAGACGAGGCGACGGGCCCAAAGATAAATTGAAATTTATGAAGCGTCTAGGAAGTCAGGAAAGTCAGGGAAAGTCAGGGAAAGTCAGGGAAAGATGCCAGATTGCCCCAGCCAGAGCCCAACCGGAACAGCAACAACTACAACCAGCTCTAAAAAGGCAACTAAGTAATTTATAGTCCATGTACAGGAATAGAACACTCAAAGGGGCAGCCCAGCCAACTAATGATGTGGATATGCAACAGTATCTGCCAGATAAATATCTCCCTTGAGATGCTATTTGGGCCGCTCCACCAATAAAACACAATCAAATGTCCGAGCACGAGGAAAATTTTAATTTTCCTAATGATTTAACCTTCGCTGTAAAGCGAATACTCGGCACAGTTCCAGCTCTGTCCCCCCCTTAACCCTTGTAGCCGTATCTCTTGCTGGTCCTCTGCCTTTGTTCGGCGAGCATAATGAAATTATGCATTCCTACACCCATCCAACCCCACTCCTGTACCACCCACCTGTCGAAAACTACAAAACGAGCAGCAATAAGGGACCCGTTGCCAGTGCGTGGCTGTGTGCGTGTGTGTGTGTGTGTGTGTTCAACTTCCTTTTAGCCTGGTCTGCTGCCTGGGCCAATAGCTTTTACCAGACCTTATTAAATTATACAGCCGAGAGTCGGGCAACAAAAGGAGCCTCAGGGACGACAGAGAGAGAGAGAGAGAGAGCTCCTGTCTAAAGATGTTAAAGTGTGGCATATTTTAGCTAAATATTTGCAACTGCACCGATGAGAGTTGCATTTGCTAAATGGATACACGAGCGTACATATCGTACGACTATGTGCCAATATATAACCGGCGGCGGCACTGGGACACGCCCTCAGACTTTGTCCCTGCAATCGCCAGGACACGGAGCCAGGAGCCAGGAGCAACAGTGGCAGGTGATAAAGCTGCGAGCTTTGCCAAGGAGCTGGATTAATTCAGAGCATATAAATTATAGTTCATTGTTCGGGCTTCCCCCCTCCGTCCGCTGGGGGACATACAATGGGCAAACCCTTGGACTGACTTCGGGGCTTTCATTTAAAATGAAAATTGTTTCTATAGGAAAGGATCTTAGATGCTATTCGTAGATGGAGACATTTTAATGGAAGTCCTAGAGGCGCCTGGAAAACGAAGATCATTGTTTTCCTGGGTCCTAGCCCTATTATATTCAATACTAACTTCTTTGTAGGTAAGACTTCATTTATAAGCAAAGGAATGTGATGTAAATTCCCATCGCATATCCAAAAGAGGAAAATTAATACATTTAGCAAAAGGTTAAGGGATTAAGGACACTGATGGAGGGACCTCAAGGGTTAGGGCACTTCAGCTTTTGCTCTCGCTTTCCCCATTCCATTCGTGACTCTAGTGTGAGGATTTTTAATTTGATTCCTTTCGTCTTGCTCCACTTAAGCACCCAAATCAATCATCTGAGGCGCCACTCGAGGCGCTCGCATGGAAGTGAGCAGCATCCATCCGTATCCATATTGAAGGAGTGGGGGGGGGGGGGCTAGGGGGGAGTGGGAGCATTTTGGACCTATTCAAATTGTATCATTGGCAAAGTCAATTGTTGCCTGCAATGAATTGCAAATTAGGCGTGACTAATTTTCCTTTGTGTGCTCCATGCGACACAGAGGAGCAGGATCCATTTTCAGTTTGCATTTTGTTGCCCCCGCAATGCCCCCGCAATGCCCCACCCCACCGCATCGTCAATAATTTGGCAACATTCAAGGCTCATTGATTTCCAAAATTCCGCAGAAACGAAACCCAAATTGAAGGCATTTGCCAGAGAGAAAAACAAGCCCCCAAAGAGTTCCCCATCGAAGGAGAAGCAAAAACCCACTTGAGGTTACGCCCTGGCAAACAAAACCAATTGCTAATTGCCATTGAGCTGCGATAATTGACGAGGCAATTTACTTAATTTTTATGGGAAAACTTGCGGCCCAAGAGATAACGGGAAAATGGAGAAGAAAGTCCACAAAGGATTGGGAAATTCAAGCGGCCCAAAGAGAGACATGAAAGTCGAATAGATTGAAAGACGAAACTTCCCTCAAGGCGGAAGAATGGAAAATACTCAAGGACCTTGTTTTTGGGAAACACTTCTTATAAAAACAATCTCAGGGCCGAATTAGTTGAAAAAGCGATTGAAAATATTGCGGTTTGTGGAGATTTCGAACGCGTTGCAGTGCCACGAATTTTTGTGGAGATATATGTATATGTAGAATCAGGGAATCGGGGAATTGGGGGAAAACAGTTGCCATGCCAATGTACAAAACTTATTTCCATTTAATAGATAGCCCCGAGAGTCGAGCCCCATATGACATACGGAGATATGCGCCTAAAGCGCCCACACAGAATGTTGGACCCCAGCACGAGTGCCAGCACCTCGCCCTCCTGTTCATGTACCCCCTCCCCAACCCCCCCACCGCCAGGAAAAACGAGCTGTTAATGACGTGCGTTGCTGCTGCCACTGCTACTGCTGCTGCCACTGCCACTGCTGCCCCTCGTGGTGGCACTGATGTTGACTTCGTTTTCATTTTCATTCCCGCTCGGCGTTCTTCCGGCATGTAAATAAATACGAGAAGAAAATTTTTGGGGGAAAATGGAAAGACGAAAAGGAAGGAAAAGAAGGAAGAGAAGAGCAAAAGAGAACAAAAATAAAAGCAAGAATCGACTATGATTTATTTTGTGTTTGGCACGCACGTTGTCAATATTTGTTGAATTCATCAAGGAAAAATAGAGGGAAATTGAGGCGAAACAGAAACAAACCCCAAACAGTCCAACACTTGAGGCATTCCCCCACTGCCCTCCCCCTCCCCCACCTTCCCCACTTCCCCGCCCTCCGCCGCCTTCACCGCCCCCACAGTTCGGGTGGTGCTCATAAAGTTGTCGACACACTACTTGAGGCATCGGCACTAGCTAAAAAATCGAAGCAATTATTTATGGATATCTCTGGTGCGGGTGCTGGGGCTGGGGCTCGTTCAGTGCCGGGTTTTCTGCGGCCAAAACAAAGCACAAAGGCGGAGGAAAGAAAACATTTTGCTAAATATACTATATAGACAATTGTCGGGCCACAGATGGACTAGGCGTTGAGATGGGAAGGTGGGCAGACAGGCACCTCTGGCACCTCTGGCAAACCAAGTGGAAGGAGAGTGAAAATCATCGGAAAATATTTCATAAGCAGGGCATGGGCGGAGAACCATGAAAGCTACTGGCCTACTATATCATAAGCAGGAAACGCAGAATACGGGGAATACAGAGATCGGCCAAGGAAGTCTGCTTTATGTGGAATGGAATTCGTGAAGACTTGAGTTATGAAGGGCCATCCTTGCCTAGAAAAAGCCCCAGCACTCACTACTCTGCAGGTCATTCTCTGGGTCGACCAGGCCCCGAACCGAAGAGCACTTGCATCACTGCCATGATAGGCAGGAAAAGTTTCTTCTGCTTTCTGTTCTGTGTAAGATATATATTTTCTTAACAGGCACACGTCGTGCCGTCTGCTGCTGCTCCTTGATGTTCGAGTGCAGACAGACGACACCTGCAGCTGCAGCTGCTCGGGATCCAGAGTCAAGGGGGAATACGAGTGCTATTGCCAAATAAAAAATGCATATATACTCGTTCTCACACAAACAAAAAAAACACAACTTGGACGGCAGACATGAGAGGAAACCCAGTCAGCAGAGGAGCAGACGAGCAGAGGGGCAGACGAGCAGAGGGGGCAGAGGGGGCAGAGGGGCAGACGAGCAGATAATAAACAACAATTGGTGCGGCATGATTGTGTAATATATATCAATATATATGGGATATTTGCATTTGATGCATACGAATTGTTCTGGGAATGATAATATTTCAAGTGATTTTTACCTCCCTGCCCCTGCCCCTGCCCCTGCCCCGTGCCCCCCATTCAAAGGCAGTATGTAGTTCTAATGGCGATTGAGTACGCGAGTGGACAGCGCCAATGGGCTGCCAAATATGATTTATATGCCATGTACAACGTACATGTCACGGATGGGCGAAAGTACTCTCGTCCAAAATACGACAGTAAAAATATAGCAGGGGATAGCTGGGATAGCAGCAAAAGCCGCAGCAATTTCGGACAACAATTTATGGGCCCAAGGAAAACCTCTGGCAAAACTGACACATCATAGATTTAACTAGACTAGAGAATACTTCGAGTGCGATATTTATTTCAAAATACGAGCATTGGTCTTGGCATGCCGGCGGGCACTGATTATTCCACACAGATTATAATCTGTGATACCGGGAAATTATACGGGAAATGCCTTTGCTTTCCACTTAATCCTTTTGTCACCCATTATCGGCCGTCGCTATCTGTGGCAGTCATAACTTATGTCTATGGCTAATCTATCATGGCTCTGACAGCTGTCAAGTGTGCCCGAATATTGTAGGCCTGTCACTCCCATAAATTCGTGGATTACCTTAATGGGTTAGTTTTTAGCCAGAGCTCTAGCGGGGTAGATATACACCTACAGAAAAAAAAAATATTTATAGCTGGAAGTATTCGAGTGTTCTCCAAAAGGGAGGGGGTACTTATTTCCGCCCCATCCCGACCTGACACACTATCGTCTAACAAAACGCCAACAGACCTATCTCAATGCCCTCTAAGCCATACTGTTTAAACACTTTTCCACTCTTGGCCAGCCCCAACTGCAATTGATGGATGGCGCCCGTCCAGCATTGCTCTATTTGACTCCACTATTTGCTTGCTCCACTCGTCTCGCTTTCCCTGGACAGGGCCAACAAAGTTATCACATCTCTCTGGGTATCTCTGCGTATCTCTGGGTATCTCTGGGTGTATTTCCGAGTCGAAAAGTCAGCAAAAAGAAGGAATGACGGGGACGGTGCCTGGGTAAACAACATAAAGCCACACCACTGGGCCACCAAATTGCATGTAATAAATGCGAGCAAGTACATTTTGTCGCATGCAGTGAGAGCGTCAAAGGAAAAGCCAAAGCAACAAAGTTCCCTTCTGTCAGACACGTACCGAACACATTCTCTCCAGCATCCCCCCCCCCCCCCTCCCTCCGATTCCCTGCGATTCTCTGTGACTATCATTTGGGGAATTCTTGGGGTGGCGAAAGAAGGGCGTGGGGGCTGTGTCTCTGACAAATACGCTCCATGTCGGGGCTGCCACTGTTGCTGCCACTGCCAGTGCCACTGCGGGGATGCTGCTTTGAGTTGCCCCGTCTGAGGCGCAGCAGCAGGAGAAAATCCAGCCCCCATATTGATGAGGCGCCATCAACCATCGACTAGATTGCTCTGCAATGCAATGAATTTTAAAGCAAGCCAGTCTGCGTAAGGACAAAGGCAGGGGATCGAGTGAAATCCTTTGCCCAAATATTGCATCTTGATTTTAATGCATTTATTCATGAGTGCGAGGGTGCTCTGGTATACCCCTGTATCTCCCGCATCCCCCCTCTCCACCCCAATCCGAAAATGATGACCTGAATAAGTGGTTCAACTTCTTAAGCGCTAATTCGGTTACTTTTAACGCCACATTGCCAGCAATCACAATCAAGAAAATCAAGAAAATCAAGAAAATAAAAATATAATCGAATCGAATTAGGATTTGGATTTCGATTTGGATGGCCCAAAAGCCCGAGACATGTCCCCCCCTCCCCCCATCAATGCCAAAGTCCATAAACAGTCCCCGTTTATTGGGCAACGAAGAAGAAGCTTTTATAGAAATGAGGGGACCCGGTCTTTGCCGTTTTGTGTTGTGTTTTGCTTTGTGCTTTTCGCAATTGCAATCGTCTGGAGTACACTATACAAAACTTGGCCAAAAGAATGTGTAATAAGTGAAATGCGATTAGGAAAACATATCTAGAGTCTGCGCTGGAGAACCCAAACCAATTATCCAGCTTAAGTATGTGTATATTTCTCCCAGTGTAGACTCAGTGCCGCCACTTTGACCCAGAGTGCTGGCACTTTTGCCTACAGCGGAACGCCCGGCGTCCTTTTAGTTTTTATGACTGCATCGATCGGGCATGGCTTTTCAATCAAACCTCTCGACACGTACGCAGTCAAAGTCCGCCAAGGGTCCGCCGGAGTCCGGAGACAGCCGCTCTTTCCGAGAAAGTTTGCCCATAACAAAGCTTATTACATTTTGGTCTTTGTTTCTGCCCCTCGCCGCCCCCTTTTGGGGACACGAGCACGAGGGCAGGGAAGCGCTAATCCTGGGGCTCTCCCATAGGCAACATACGAGCACTGACACGTATATATTTATCGTGTGCGAGTGCGGGGCAAGTCCATTGTTTAAACGGAAATGTTTAATTAAGTGCAGGGCCAGGCCACAGCCACTGCCCGGATGACGTATATGTGGCCCCTGCCCTGGGCTCGGGAGCAGCAAGAGATGTTGGCCCAAGTTTGTACAAGAGCTGGAACAAGAAGGACACTGGCAATCCAAGGAAAAGTTAATAGATACAAATATGATACAGAGTCGGAGTCAGAGTCAGTGCTGCCACTCGAACCCAATCGGAGCCAGGTTGATTGTTATCCAGCTGCTGCTGCGAATATATCAAATCAAATCTGAACCAAATTGCAATCAAAAGGCTTCGAGCAACCCACTCGAAAGCAATCTGAAATTCCCTGACCACTCGCAGCACCACACACAATCGACAAACAAAAACAAGAACCAATTGCATGCCAATTCAGAAAAAAAAAGATGGAAGAAAAAGTGCCTTCCATAGACATTTTGATTTGTTTGTGCAAAAAATCAAAAGTGGCAAATGGTTAGAGGATGGCATGGTATAGGATGGGATAGGACGAAAAACCAAATCAATCAAATCAATTGAAATCCCGTTTGTGTGTACATATGAAAACTAAACAGCCACACAAAACCCCGGGCATTGTCCATTTAACTTTAAGATCTGGCACCAACATGGGAAGTGGCAGGGGCATGGGGCATGGGGAAGATAAACAGAGATTTGACTGGGGGAAATACTCGGAACTCTTAGCTAATTGGTAGAGACAACAGCCAAAAAGATGATATCATTAATTAGTTTTACAAATTGATTTTACTACGAAGAAGACAGCCAGCACTTTATGGCTCCCTGGGCCGCTACCCGCCACCCGCCACCCGCCACCCGCTGGGCAGACAAATAAACAGAAATCGGTGGAAAAGGGGAAATCAATTCATGAATAGTTTAGCATTTTGTCTTAGCCGAAACGAATAGAATGTGTATTAAAAGAGCATTCAGGGTCAGACAAGGGCGGGGTGGGGGCCATTAATGGAAACAGGAAGCCCGACACGCCTACCACATGTTGAATGGACTAAAAAGTGTGGAAGACATCAAAGGAGGTGGAGGGTGGAGGCACATGCCGCATAATCCCCAGCTAATGCTCCATGTTACCCCGATCGCTGCAGGAATAGGAAATTATGTGCTGGAGGAGGGGGGCTGTTATCCTGCCACAGTAAATTGGCTTGTAATGGGGGGAGGGGCTCCCGCCTGCAACAGTAAAATAAATTGATAAGAATTTCGATTGAATGGCACAGTGGGATGAAGCATTGCTAAATACAGACCACTATGACACGCCCATCCAAAACCCTACAAGTATTTCAGCAATTACCAAACAGCCAAGAGAAATGGGTGGGTTTGGGTGTAGGTGTGGGTTTGGGTGTGGGTGTGGATGGGGGTGGGGGTGGGGGTGCCAGCGGAAAAAGCACTTCCATTTGCAACTCTCTCGCATCGCATATCCTTGGTCCTTGGCGCTGCTCAATGGGTCTCCGACCAGGGTTCGATTCGCTGGCACAAAATGTGCATTCGAGTGCAATTTTTGACTGACTGACGGACAGACAGGCGGACAGACGTACTTTCATGGGCGTGGCCAAGCACAAGCAACGGCAGGATACTCGTTTGGTTGGCAGCTTACATGGCTGGTTTGCTTCTATCCCCCCCCCCCAATGATGATGATTTCCATGTTTATCACTTTCAGGTATACTCACACAGATGTATGTTGAGAGCATTTGTCGGACGCTGAACGTGTCCATCCCCATCTGTCCCATCTGCCCCCCCGAGATTGTGCAACAGTACGAGTATGCATCAATTTTCGAATAGCTTGGCCCGCATTAGCTCCCAGAAACGTGCCAAGTTGTCGGGCGCCAGGATAGCGGCGCACAAATTGCTGACATTTCAACAGAAACGGGGAAACGATTGACACAGCCCACGACGGAATGCCATGGAGGGTTATGCAGTTGTGCCAGCAATTTCATTCACCGATCGATTTAAACATACAAGGAAACAAAATCGGGCTCTCGCGATAGTTGACGCAGTCTGAAGGCTCTCTAATCCGTTTCAGGAATCCCCACATTGTGTACGAGCAGCATACCCTTCTGACGGTATAATCCGTTCGTTATAATCCCTCAGTAATTTGCATTCTCCAATAACCATCCAATCAGTCAGTTGCCAGCAGAGGGAGCTCTCCCTCTCTCTCTCGTCACTGCCCTGCAAATACTTTTCCTGGCAGGCACCGGCCTTTATCTTACCTCCTGTCCCCCGTGTCAGGAACGATCTTCACACTGTTTTACACATCACATGTTCTTGTCATTGCGGAAAAGCACCTGCACAACAGACCCGTAACAAAAGGGAGGCCCCAAGAAACCTGGCCTTCACAAAATTGCAGCCAGCCCGAATAAGAGTGGAAGTGGGGGTGGAAGTGGAAGAGGGAGTGGGAATGGGAGGAGGTGTCTTCCTGGACTGATGCATGGCTGCTCCTTTAAAATGCATTAAGCCTGCAAGCTCTGAACGGATATAAATGGACCGAAGCCGACACGTTTCGTTTATAAATATTGTTAAATATTTTGTTTGCCCTGGCAGTCCTGGTGGGCCCAGTGAGAGAGTGTCCCACATAATCCCATTTCTATCTCAAAACTGCATCGATAGTTGCGTAATAAAAGCCCAAAAATTGTGGAAGGGCCGTTGGGGGCTCAACGTGGAATGCGTGAATATCCTGAATGGACCGCAGAGCCTGACCATGTGCGGATAAGGCCCTCCCCCTCGACTCGCTCCCGGATTGCACTCTATTGAGAAGATGTGGACTTTCATTTGGGTTCAGCATCAGGCAGAGTCCCGAGTTACCGAGTCCCGAGCTCATGCCGGCATAGTTCTGGTCGATAGGTAATGGGAGAAACTGCAAAAACGCAGGTGAGTTTAGGCCTGGGAATGGGAATTGGAATGGGAATTGGAATTGGAATTGCCATCAGAGTTTCACTGGCCTTATCGGGAGCCTGGAGCCTGGCCAGCTGTCAGTTGCCGTACAGATCGTCGACCTGCTACAATAATTGCCAAGAATAGTGGAAATCAAAGGGAAAACTGCAAGCAAGGGAAACATTCGAAGGCCTACCCCCCCCACTCGCATTCCTTTCCAGGGCATAACCATGTTTAGTTAGGCGCGAAAAATGTCGAAATTTCCAATCAATTGAGTTCGTTTCTAATTGCGCATGAAATATTTAAAATTGCCCGGTATTCAAAAAGAGCTGCCACGCAATCAAAGCCAAGCAAATCAAATCGTTTTCTTAGGTACATTTTCTTTTGTGTGTTTTTCGTTTAGTTCGTGTAATTATGGGGGAAATTTGGGTGTTTGTACGCCCCATTAATCATGCAAATTAAAAGAAACGGAGCTCGGAGGTGTTAAAGAGCCGGAGTCCAGGGGCGTGGCCCACTCGCCCATCAATGCCAATTAACAGAAATTCCCCAAGATACATGTGTCCGTCTCTATTCACGTATCTTTCATTATTATCATTGTTCATTGTTTTTTTTTTCTGTTCTGTGCGTGTATGTGGCAAACTGGATCAGCATCAAAGCGTTTCGCCTGCCCGTCTCTCGTCTTTTTTTTTTCTTTCTTTTGGGGGGGGGTTCCAGTATTTTTAGATGGCCAAGTGCCTAATGTGGGCTATAAATAAGACGGGCAGTGCTCGCTGTGGGTGGTGTTAGGATGCGTGTATCTTGCAGATACGCCGGAACTCTTGCATATTTAATGAGCATGACACGGCAGAAAATTGGATAAAACAAAAAGATCGCCTCAACGAAGCGGGGATACTCTTTCGAGGGGGCGAGGAGGGGGGGCAGATGTAAGGAAAACCCTTAAATATTCCATTTGATTTCGCCAGCGATTCTCGATTTCTGTTTTCTGCCCAAACGTGCAAAACTTTTCTATCCCCAGCAGTGGTTTTCCCACATCCACGCACACACACACACACGCACACACACACAAATGGTAATGACAAGTTTGCCAAAAAGGACATGCCCATACATACGCGCAGGATATGTGTATTCAAATGTATGGCAGAGAAATCTGGTCAAGTCAAGGTCGCCGCATCCTTTGCAGGCGACTGCATGCGAGTTCAAAAAACTTTTACCCCATTCCAAGGCACTGGGCCCGAGCCCGAGCCCGAGCCCAGGCCCGAGTCAGGGCCAAAACTATCCTAAGCTGTTGCCACACCCGCACATCGACACCCACTCACATGAAAAGAGTAGCAGTCGTGGGGGAGCCGTAATCAGGGGCTTTGTAATAAGCTTATCGCCCGGCGGCCAGGACAGTCTCAAAAACAAAACAGGCCGCTCCCCGTCCTCAGCCCAAGATTTATTTAATTATATATGTCGCCTGGGTTCCATCAATGATAGGGAAATGCTCTTTAAGGCCCCCCACTCAGCGATCTGGTGGGGTTCACCCCCTTCAACTCGTGCCCGATATCTTGTTCAAATCTTGGCCAGGTAACCAACTAAAAATCGCTTAAAACTTTTTCCCCCATCTGTTTGTACAAAAATATCCGCTGCCTGCCTCCTATCCAAAGAACGGCCTTCCGCCCACAACCCGAGCTAAAAGCTTTACATTTGCCGACAGAAATCAAGGTGGGATTCAGGGTTCAGGGCCCCCCCCCCCTCCCCCCACCCCCCTCCCATGGCGCGGCGAAAAACAAAACAACAAAAAAAAACTCAAAACAATTTTTGGCTGAATGGAAATGTTTGCTTCAAAGTTGTTCCTTCCTCTCTCTCCCCCTCTCTCTCTTCCTGCTCCCTCGGAGTGTTCAGTTTATGAGCGGGTTATTTTGATTAATGTTCTTTCAACTGCCATCACTAGGAGCGGGGGTGGGGGCTGTGGCGGGGGCGGGGGTGGTATGCCTTGGGTAAACTTGGGAAGAGCTTAACGGATATAGAAGTGTCAAGTGGGAGAGGACCGGCGAGAGCAGAGCAACAATTATTGGATGATTATGGGGTGAGCAGTGGGTTCTTATTGATGAGGGGGCGGTGGGGAAGGGATCAACAAGCTATTGTGCGCAACACCCTTCGAGTATCTTCTCGGGAAAACCGTTTACTTAGATTCCCAGTCCCATCCCAGACAGCTGAGTCCTTCCTTGAGTACTTCGGGGCTGCACATTTTTAATTACTTCTAAATATTTCATCCAACCCAGAGTTAAATGCGAGAAGATGCGTCATTTAAATTGTTAATAACCTTCTGGTCGCGGATTCCATCGGATTGACAAGTGTAGCTGCCCCGAACCTCAAAGGATGCCCCATCAACTTGACCTTTTTGCCCCGGTTTCAGCTCTATCCATGTGCTGTTCCGTTCCGTTCTGTTCCGTTCCGTTTCGGTTCCATTCCGGTTCCGTTTCGGTTTCCGTTCGACTGGGACTGGTGGTCCCATCATTCAACTGTCTTGGCTGGAAATTGTGAGGGAATCTTTGCATGCTTATTGACAAGTTGTAAATAATTTGGATTTGACATGATCCTGATTGCCTTGTGCTTGAGTCCTTCACATTTGCAATGACAAAACTTTTTCCCCATCGCTGATGGCTGATGGCAAATGGCTGATGGCTGACGGCTGAAAACTTCCGACTGAGCCAAAGAGGCCATTGGGGGGCGTTTACTGGGAAACGAATTCGGATTGTAGTACTTTGGATTTTCAAATGTCTGACCCACATCCTCTCTGCGTTGAAAGTTGCAGCCACATTAATCCTGTTTTTCACGCCATTTCTCTTTGCAGGACACCACCCATACATTCCAACCCCGCTACTCCCCCTCTCCCACACCCTTGAAGGACGCATGTAAGAGTGATCCGAGCGCTGGTGGGCAGGGCTGGGCTGGGCAGGACAGGACAGGACAGAACAGGACAGGACAGGACAGGACAGGCAATGCCAAAATGCCATCGGCAGATCAAATCTTGTTCATAAATGTCACCACAACGGTGGCAGCGGCGGCTTTTACCGCGGCAGCCGCTGTCAGCACAGCGCCGGAAGCAGCAGCAGCAGCAGCAGCCGGCGGATCGACGAAATCGGTAACTGTTGTCAGTGCTGCCGCTGCCGCTGCAGCCGCCGCCGCCGCTGCCGCCACCGCCACCGCCACCGGCGCCAGCAGCAGCCAGGCGGACGAAATCAGCGGACGGGGCGCATCAGCCACGGAAACAGCAGCCAATATATCCGGCTCGCTGGTGGAGGGGCTGACCACAGTGGCAGCTGCGCTGACAACGACGGCGGGCACTAGTCCGGGCGAATCGGAGGAATGTGGCGGCGGTGCCGTGGAGGAGCTGCATGCCAGCATTCTCGGCCTGCAGCTGGCCGTCCCAGAGTGGGAGGCTCTGCTGACCGCACTGGTTCTGTCGATAATTATCGTGCTAACCATTATAGGAAATATCCTGGTTATTCTCAGTGTGTTCACGTACAAGCCGCTGCGGATTGTCCAAAACTTCTTCATCGTTTCGCTGGCGGTGGCCGACCTGACGGTGGCCCTGCTGGTGCTGCCGTTCAACGTGGCCTACTCGATCCTGGGACGCTGGGAGTTCGGCATACACCTGTGCAAGCTCTGGCTGACTTGCGACGTGCTCTGCTGCACCTCCTCCATCCTCAATCTGTGCGCCATTGCCCTGGACCGCTACTGGGCCATAACCGATCCCATTAACTATGCCCAGAAGCGGACAGTGGGCCGCGTCCTGCTCCTGATCTCCGGCGTGTGGGTGCTTTCGCTGGTGATCAGCAGTCCGCCGCTGATCGGCTGGAACGATTGGCCCGACGAGTTCACCAGCGCCACGCCCTGCGAGCTCACCTCGCAACGGGGCTACGTCATCTACTCCTCGCTGGGCTCGTTCTTCATACCGCTTGCCATCATGACGATTGTCTACATCGAGATCTTTGTGGCCACGCGGCGACGGCTGCGGGAGCGGGCCAAGGCCACCAAGCTGAACACGATTGCCCTCAAGTCCACGGAGCTGGAGCCCATCACCAACTCCTCGCCGGCTGCAGCCTCCTCCTCGAAGTCTCGCGCTCTCACCAATTGGCTCTGCTGCGGCCGGGACCGGGCCAACTTCTCCACGCCCATGATCCAGAACGACCAGGAGAGCATCAGCAGCGAGACCCATGGCCAGCAGGAGGGCTCGAAGACGGCCACCACCAACGATCAGCAGCAACATGTGGTGGTGCTGGTGAAGAAGTCGCGTCGGTCCAAGATTAAGGACTCCATCAAGCACGGCAAGGCCCGGGGTGGTCGCAAGTCCCAGTCCGCGTCCACCTGCGAGCCCCATGGCGAGCAGCAGCTCCTGCCGGCTGGCGGCAGTGGCGGCGGCAATGCTGCAGGAAAATCTGATGCAGAGATTAGCACGGAGAGCGGCAGCGATCCCAAAGGCTGCATTCAGGTGAGGCACAAGCTTCGCCCAATTTGGGGTTTTAGTTTAGCTGAAGTTTTCGTAGATCCAGCGAGCAGTGATTGATTGGTTTTTTATTCGCAGGTCTGTGTGACCCAGGCGGAGGAGCAGACCTCGCTCAAGCTGACACCGCCCCAATCATCGACTGGCGCCGGTGCAGTGGCCGCCGCACCGCTGCAGAAGAAGCCCAGCGGCGTGAACCAGTTCATCGAGGAGAAACAGAAGATCTCACTGTCCAAGGAGCGGCGGGCAGCCCGTACCCTGGGCATCATCATGGGCGTCTTCGTCATCTGCTGGCTGCCCTTCTTCCTCATGTATGTCATCCTGCCGTTCTGCCAGAGCTGCTGTCCCAGCGACAAGTTCAAGAACTTCATCACCTGGCTGGGCTACATCAACTCCGGCCTGAATCCGGTCATCTATACCATCTTTAACCTGGACTATAGGCGGGCCTTCAAGCGGCTGCTGGGCATGAAGTAAGGAGCGGACTGGACGGAACGCAACGGAACGGAACGGAACGGAGAGGTAGAGCATTACTCAGAGTTTGTGCCAAACTTAAAGTAGAGAGAGTGAAAGAAAGAGAACTGGCTGGAAACAAAATCATTGGCAAGGAGATACCCACATCGATTGATCACAGAAAATCTGAGCACATATTTGGTTTCCTTTCTTTGGCATTCAGGGGCCACTGACTCTCTTTCTGTCTCTCTGATCTTTCGAGACGCGAGTAAAACTGTATTTGGCGTATAGATGTAAACCCGTTAGATACTCATGCGAAGGGGCAACTGGCCACAAGCAAGTCCCACATCAAAATTATGCAATGAAATCGAAGAAGAAAAAAACATACATACATACGTGTACTCGTATAATACATACATACATACATACATATATCGTTCCACACAAGAGAACAAACATGAAATTGAATTTAATAAAATTAAATTAAATGTTTAGGCACAGGATTGTGGCAAAAAACTTCGTGTTTCACTCTATGCATACTACAGAAAACCCAAAGAAAAGTGTTAGTAAAATTAAATATGCGCTCAACATAAATTAATTACATAAACGAAACAGAAGATAAAAAAACCAACTTCTATGAAACGAAATGTGTTTTTTTTCTAGGCGATTACTTTAACGATTTGTATTTAATTGTAATTGTAGGCAAATGTAAACCAAAGAACTAAACTATTGTACTTAATGTATACTTTGAATACGCTTTAAACTATTTGTTACATAATATAATATAATATAACCGTTAATTTTAAATGTGTGTGTTTTTTTTTTGACAGACAGCAACAATTGCGTTTCGATGGGCAGCTAAAAGCTAGCACATTCGAGAATTATAAATACATAATAATTATAATAAATATAAATACATAAATAAATGTTTCATTGCACTTGGCAGAATGCAACAGAGTTAGCCGACGAGATCTATAAATCGATGTATAAACTAAACTAAACTTAAATAAACTAATCTAAAGTACATACTATACACATCGTATACACCACAATTTATGACTTTTAACGACGATGTACGATAATTTCACTAATTAAATTGTTTAACGAGCAAAACCAAACTAAGCATAAACAAAAAACAGAAACCAAACAACCAACAAAAGACAGATTCAAATAAAAGTTATGAAAAATATTGACTATTGTATTTCGGGTAGAGATGGTAAATCTTGTGGCATAGAATTTTTCCAAATTTTGTATGATTTATATTAGATGATGAAGGTTCATTTCAGAGCCTGAAAAAACGACAGATCTCAGGAGAGGAGTTCTCTTATTTGTGTTCAGTTATGTCTTACAAATGTATCTGTCGAAGTAAAACAACAACAGCCGCGCCACTCTAAAATTGACTATATACCTGCACCATTAGAAAGTTTTTGCTGCTGGCTGGATCACGGCAAGCTCTTTACAGGAATATCGGAAAAAAAAAAACCCTCCCAAAGATGGTACTAGCGACTCACCACGTCCTTTTCTATCAGTGACCTGGTTAGATCCGGATTCACTAGGTTCAATTGCGCGGGGCTGTCCTGAAACATTCAAATGTTTATCTCACTTAAATTTTGTTCGATTACCGCCGTACCTTGATGGCCTCCAGTCTTTCGGCCATTGTCCATGTGTTGACTCCCACTTCACGGACTTGTCGGACCGGACAACACACAGGTGCCCAGGCAGAAGAAGGGACTGCGGCACAGTGTACATTGTTGCGTCCAAGCGCTTGTATGTTTCACAGTGAAGAGCTGTGTCAGCTCGTAGCGATCACCCACGTTCAGAACTTCGGACAAGTCGCGAGCCGGCAGCGGCAATGTAAACAACGTCTAAGCGAAACATATTCGTTTAATAAAGTAACTAAACTCTACCACAGTATAAGCTTGTAAGGCATCCTAATCGCTGCAATCAGTTAAGCCATATTGAAAAACAATAACTATGAGAGAATGGTAGTGTTTTTTTTTATTTTTGGCGCACACTTTCTGAAACCGAAACATTAACCCATTACGGTCGCTCCTCCTCTCATAGAGACAATAACAAAAGTTTAATTTTGCGAATATCTGATAAATAGCTTGTGTATTTAAATACCACTGACAAAATATTATTATAATATTCATCTGGTTGTTGCTCCAGTTTAAGTTTTGCCATATAGCAACACAAAAATCCGTTTGGTATTTAAATACCAATGTGGCCGGCGTGTAAGCATATCGCTTTTATTTATTTTCTAGTGCATAAAGGACACCCGGAACTTTATAAAACGATCGCACGATCTCCTCTAGAGTATTTAAACACGCATTGGTCCCTGAAGGGTTAATTAGTTCAAGCTCATAATTGCGTTTGGTGGTTCAGTTCATTGTATACCTCAATCGATATATATCGATATATGATATGATATATTTGACACCTCTCATTTCGATATTTGCTGGGTTTAAAATGTAACTTGTTAATCAAAAATATATTTATCGTAAACAAACCGGCCGACCGGAGCGGCAACCAAAGAACAGCGTACAGATTACCTGCTAGCCTAGATTTCCGCGAAGGCAGTCCAGAGCAGGCAGAAACATTGGCCTTGCAGGCGTCGCATATAAATACAGGACAGACGAAGGACTCGAGCCACAACATGGACTCATCGGATTCGGTAAATACACACATGTGCGGCATCATCGAGCAGCAGCATAACAGCTCCTTTCGCCTGCAGTGCTCGCTGTCGTCGGTGGACAGCGAGAGTGACCTGTCGCTGGCATTCGAGCATGATCTGGGGGGCGTGAAGGAGCCGAGCAATTGCGACGAATTGCCGGCCTTTGAGATACGCGCCTTCTCGCCGCATGGACGCACGCCATCACCCATCGATGACCTGAACATCTCGGACATTGAGACTCCGAAGCAGCATCATCCAGAGGAGCCCGCCTGCCAAAACCATCCCGACTTTGTGGCCCTGCATGAAATCAACGCACAAATCACTCCGCCCAGCGACGCCGAAGACACTAAGACGGCCCTGAGTCGCAGCAACAGCTTGGAGACGATCTTCGAGGGCGTGTTCCTTAACACACCGCCACGCGAAAAACCCAACAACAGCCCAGGCTCCTCGCGTTTCACGCCCAAGCGCGTGCGGGCAAATCTCATGGAACTGGTGGCCATCGGCAATCGCGTACAGACCACCACCGGCAAGGAGAACCAGTCGCCGGGAGCAGGAGTGGCTGCTGCCAAGTCGCCATCGCCAACAACCTCTCCGCGCAAGGCGTCACCAAGCTACCGCTAGACCCAACCAAAGCCATAGGAGCACTTCTTAGACTGCCATCGACCAAGTTCTAGACTAAGTACCGAATACGAATCATTCGCTTTGTGTACACACTGCATGTGTATCTGAAAACAATGAACTGATTTTAAATTTTACAGACCAGGAATCTTACTTTTTGTAGTCTTAAATAAAACATCGTCTTTCCATGTTTCAAACATTCAACAAAAACTTTGGTTTCCACTCTGCGATGGGGTTTTCTACAGTGACCAGATGTTCCGTTCCCAGTAGGTAGGAGGCTATGTACCTGGTACCTGCTGGTGCCAGTACCTGCAGAAATATCACCAATCATACTCGGAATGGCTTTTATGAATACCTGCGTTGCCCAAGGACTTAACACGGGACTCTTGGATTAATTGTGGAAAAGTTGCAGAGCATAACAAAAATATTTAATTGTAGTTTTTTTTTGCTTACGGCTACACTTAAGACTATACTCTTATGTATTCTAATATAATAACTTGTGCAGTAGTACAAAAATATATAGTTATATATCCTTGATAGATACTTGAGTTAATTTGTAGGCTATGCGAATATAGCACCTGTTTTATCGACTCCATTCCATTCCCCCGATTCGTGTTTCATACGAATCTTCGATGATAAGAAAAATAAGTAAGTTTTAAAGAAATTGAAGGTACGTTGCAAGCATGCATCGTTCAAAAATAAACTGGAATGTCTCTTTTGGCAGCGGCATGAGGAACATGCTTAAAATTAAAAGAAAAACACAGCGAACAGAATGGGCTGACTATGAATTTTGTAAGAATCAATACAAAGGGCAATTACAGAACCCGGATAGCTGACGCTGCTGCTGCTCTTCCGACCTGTCCTGTACCGTTGATGGACGTTGATCAAAAGTTATCCGAGTGACGCGAAGCAGAAAACACTTTCACACGCAAAAGTCCCGGGTTGACCTCCTGCCAGCTGGAGTGATAAAAGCAAGCGATAAGCGATCCCTCATAAATTTATCCTCTCAAGACTCACCGTAAACGCCTTTCACCCAACCTGCACTTGACCTTGTTCTTTATGGTGGACACTCCATTGGCGCTGTGCAGTCCCCGTCCTGTAATGATGAACACATGCTTGTACACACGCGTACTCTTGCGCAGCTTGGTTATGTGGCGATCGAGGAAGAGATCCAGACAGCTGATGGCCTCCACAGTGTGCAGATAGTGTAGGTCCAGCAGATCCGGATTGTTCTGGGTGTGCTTGTGCACTTCCATAATGCAGGTGGCAGCCCGATGGTTGAACACATCGATCTTTGTCTTGTGCAGATTGGCTATCTGCGAATAGTACAGCGCCACATTGCCGTTGCCCTTCTGCACAGCCTGGTTGGCCTTCAGATAGCATTCGGCCTTTAGCTGGGCATGGTGGGCGGCCAGATTGCGGGTCTCCTCAAAGTCACGCAGAGCGGCACACTTTGCCTCCTCGTGCAACTGCGGCGAGCGGCTGCTCGACGACGCTGTCGAGACACACCGCTGGCCTTGGCTTGCAGCACTATTCTCGCTGCCTTTGACGGTTTGCTGTAACTTCTGCTGTTGCTGTTGCTCCTGCAGTGCGACCTAAACAGAAAAAGTGGTTTAAAGTGAGGCAGAGACTGAGCATATTTGAATGGTATACCTTCTCGCTCTCGCGCAACGCCTTATCATAAAGCTCCGCCTCGTTGAGAGAACTCTGGACATCACTGTCGAGCACCTCCACGGTCTTGCCATAGTTGCTGCCGGTGGCCGAGAATATCTCGAGCACCGTTTCGTTGGGTATATTCGGGAACTTCTCGCACAGCTTCATCTTTGTCAAATGGGTGGCAATGTCGTTGGGCTGATGACGGGCGGCCATCTCGGACGCCTGCTTGGCGGCCTGTTGCTCGCTGTTATAAATGCTCCAGGCCAGCTCCATGTCGAGCAACTCGTTCACGTTCCTGGGCGACTCGCTGCACTCGGCATATTCGGGATGCTTCAGTAGGCGGGCGAATTGTTCATCGTCGCGCAACGTTCTCTGGCGCTGCTCCTCCAGCTGATTATAGACGCCCTCCAGCCACAGCATGTACAATTGCTTAAGCAATTGCCGTGGCACAAACACTTTGGTGGCGGGCAGCTCCGGCGGCATCATCTCCCCATCTGTATGGAACAGAGTGCGCAGTTGCTGGACCAGAGTATCCCCCAAATCCATTTCCTCCAGAATATTGTCGTCGGGATCCTCCTCCTCCTCCGCTTCTACGACTTCTGTGGGCTGCACAATCATCGGCTGATCGAGTATACCATTGCGTATGTCACGTATCTTTCGGGTGTGCTCCGAGTATTGTTCATCACCTAAAACACAAATCAAATCCATGAGCTTGAGGGCAATGGTTCCCATTCGAAGCATCTCAAACCTAGTACAAAGAAGTTCTCAACTTGCAACTGCAGCTCCTTGTTTGGCGGTGCCGAGAAGCGTTTGTTACGGCTCTGGCGTTGGGGCTTGGGCATATACTTGGCCCCCAAGACCGTTGGCGATGGTGAACGTGGTGGTGGAGAAGCTTCCCCCTTTTTATCAGCTCTGCCACAATCGCATTGGAATTGTGCCGACTCCTCTGGCAACATGGACGCGTCAAGGTCCGATTCCGAGCCGGCATTCAGCTCATCCTCTTTGATTAGTATGTCCACGGCCCAATCCACATTCGTTTTGCACTTCACGTAGAGATCCCAGAGGCCTGTCAGCCGCTTGTTCGGATACATTTGACGCAGCAAAACGAAATTTGAGGGCTCGTTGGGACAATTAAGACAGTGGCGCTCGAAAGTGGTTTGTTCATTGGAACCAGCCTTCGGTGGGGCCTTTTCGGCCGGGTCATCGCGCAGCAGATCTATAAGCGCATTCTCGTACGAACCAGTCCCAACAGCAACTGGATCTAGTCTGGGGGCTGATGGGGGCTGCTCACCGCCCGATTGCGACCAATATTTGGGAGCATCTTGTTCGTGGGGCACCCAACTGCAGGCATTGACATTCAGCTTGAAACCGTTTGGGGATAGACTATCAGGATTGTCGTTCTCTGGCAGCGTAACTATCGTGGGCACGGCCGGCAGTGGCGGGTGTTGTCGTAGCTGTGGCAACTTTACTGTGTATTTGGTTTCCTTCAGCAACTGAGAAGAGAGAAAGAGAGAGAGAATACCTTGAGAATAGGGAAAACCTTAGACTTGCACTTGATTCTTTCTTTTACCTTGATTAGTTCCGGCACACTTGTCTTCTCGTAGCGCTCCAGCATGCGCTGAATGTTCTCCCGGGGCACCTTATGTATGTTCTTTTGTGCCAGCTTGCTGGCCGACTTTGACCAGTCTGTTTGAGGCTCCAGCAGCTCCACCAGGTAGCCATACTGTACGGCAATCTTGACATAAGGCAGCATTTCCCACACCGTTATGTTGGTGTTGTCGACTATGATGGGACTCCAGCCCATAGAGGCTTTTTTTTGTACCCTCTCCTTGTTCCAGTTATGGGCGGTCGTCAGCAGAGTTCTATCAAACTTATAGACACGCCTGTTGAAGTAATCATCTGTGCTATAGACGAAGTCCAGCATGTCGTTTTGCTCCAGCAGACCGCTTTGGCGTATTACAGATTCAGCCAGCGTGGACTTACCGCTGCCCGATGGCCCGCGCATGATGATCATCAGTTTTTGGCCAGCTTGGGCCTTCATGCAAATGGCATTGAACTGTTTGTCTTTGTTGTTGGCGCTGCTGGGATACATTTCGAAGCTGCTGGGATACATTTTGAAGCTGCTGGTTGCGGCTGGGCCAACGAATTTCCTCGGAGTGTACATGGCGATGTTGGTTCTGCCGTTGCCATTGCCGTTACCTCTGCTGTTGACGTTGGGCTGGCTGACGCTCAGCTCGTTGTTGAGCAAGACCGCCAATTCCGCTGGCTCAGCAGCATTTCGCGCCGCTGACATTCTATTTGTTGTTGTTGTTGCGCAACTGTTGCTCTCTCTGAATGTGTAAGTGAAACGTAATACGCAGTAATCTCGACTGCTCTGCTCCGTTCCCTTATCGCGGACCGGACTCACCAATACTATGGAAACTGCCAATCCACTCGATCCTCGACCCAAGCTGTTGCACAAACTTGGGGGCCGTTCTTTAGCTGGTTATTTACTGCTAACACATGCGAATTCCTTGGGTTCGAGTTTCAGATGCGTCCCTTTTTGTCGTGTGTTGTGTTTTGTGTACATAAACTAAATAATACGTCTTTGAAGCATCAAAGTGCTTTTTGCGCTGCATCGCATTAACAACACCACTGCATCAATGACATATATAAATCATCATTTATAAATGGCCATCGATTAGACACTTTATAGTAATTACACTTAAAACTTAAATCATTGTAAGAAACGAAATAATGGAAGGGAAAAGAAGGTATGGACAATAGGCAACATAGCCCAGAAAATGCAACGCATGCAAGGTGACATTCACCACATTTACCCAATATACCTTGCCGATTTTGTCTTCAAGGTATGTTGTGCTCACCCGCGAGGTGAGGTCGTACGAACCTGGCAATTTGCCTTGGCTATTTTTGCCTGTTGTCCATACCCTTTTTTATAGCCCATTCATAATTACGTCTCATTTTTTCGTCACAGGATATCGATAGTGGACTTATCGATAAAAATATATCGTCTGATTGGATTGCTTACAAAATAAGTTTTAAACAAAAATGATTAACAACAATTACCACTAAATAAATTTCGAATCTTACTAGATCTTAAACAAAATTTTATTAAAATCCAGTCATATAAAGAAGGATATTCAGAAACAGCTTTACAGCGATAAGAGCTATGATCAATGCAATGTGAATGAAGCGTAGTATGCTCCACCCAAACAAGGGCAATATTCCCATCCAGTATCCCAGAATTAGAATCTGCAACAGGTGGCCGAAAATCACAAGATTCTCCACAATGGAGCGACTAGACAGAAATTGGACCAGCCATTGGGCCAGTGTGGTCACAAGGCCCTTGGCCAGAAAAAACAATGTTCGCATAGACAATTTTGCCACGATTGGGATTACAATTCTCGAATATTTGACTGCAACGTGGAGTAGTTCGAGTAGCAGCGGTAGAACAAACTGACAACACAGCCAGCACTGACAATATTTCATCACTTGCTCTATAATCGAAAAAAAAGCGACTACGGGCAGCCAATTAATCCAGTTGAACCACCTTTTTAGATAACTCGAGTTCGGGCTTTGATGATGCTGCTCCTGGCTCTGTTCCTGATTGTGATGTCGATTGCCATTGTGATCTCTGTATTTCGCACGGTGTCTTGCCAGCAAGTCGCAATCATGTCTCAGTCTTTTTTCTGAATCTTTAAGAATATTGTATGCGTGACAGATTAGCTGGAATTGTTCTGTTGTTTCTTTCGATCCGCTTTTATCTGGATGATATATACGAGCAAGGTGTTGAAAGACTTTCTTAATCTCAGCCTCCGGTGCCTTAAAGTCGACGCCCAGCACCATGTAGAAATTTATGAACCCGAATTCCTCGTACATCGCTTTGGTCAACCAGAACGAAACGCCACAACCGGAAAATATTTTATTATTTTCGAGAGAAGAATACTTGCCGATAGAAAAAACTCCGAAAGCCATCGAACAGGCGATTTTGCTCTCAGCTCAGTTGATACCACAGATCTATTTGCTGGCTGTCCGGATGTCAGTATTGAAAACATAATTTTGTCACAAATCGTGCCTCAGTTCTTCGACTGATAGCCGAAAGACGTGTCTGCTAACACTAATTTGGCGGTTTTTGTCTCTTGCTATCTCTCTCTTCGCAGAAAAATTAGCAAAGCACTATATGCAATATTAGAGAGTTGTACAGTATTTTTAATTCACAATGCTAAATACGAGATACAGTAAAGAAAATTGTAAGGCCCACAGCATACGATTTGGCTACGACCCTGTGGTCCATTTCCATATCTTGGATATCCCTCCGGCAGTGGCGCTAGCTACGGCGCTGGTAGCTGATGATAGGGAGGAAGTCAATGAAGTCTCTGCATTCGATGACCCTGTAGTCCACTTCCATATCTTGGATATCCCTCCGGCAGTGGCGCTAACTACGGCGCTGGTAGCTGATGATAGGAAGGAAGTCAATGAAGTCGCTGCATTCGATGACCCTGTAGTCCACTTCCATGTCTTGGATATCCCTCCGGCAGTGTCGCTAGCTACGGCGCTGGTAGCTGATGATAGGGAGGAAGTCAATGAAGTCTGTGCTTTGGATATCTTTTCGAGTGCTGTCTGCTAAATGAGCAACCTCTTCCATCATCGCTGCACGAGGCGCTCTATGAAATTGAAACGTTTTGTATGCTGCAAAGGCAAATAAGACAGTTCCGCCCACTGCGCACATAAAGGGCACCATATCAGGTGTGGGCTGGGCAAATGTCTGCGCCGCCTCATCTTGAGACTTGAGACCTTCTTCTCCGTATTGATCGTAAAGTTCTCGTTTCTCCTTGTTTGACAGCACCTCAAAGGCGGCCGCAACTTCCTGAAACTGTTCTTCGGCCTGGGGGTGGTCGTTCTTATCCGGATGGTATTTGAGCGCCATCCGCCTGTATCCCTTTTTGATGTCATCCTTAGTTGCATTTCTGTTTATGCCCAGTATCTGGTAGTAATCTTTTCCCATTCTGATATAAAGTGGAATGTGACTTCTGTACGTTGACTGACTGCCTGAGCAGCTTTACTCTTACTTATTTCATTAAAACAGGAGGAGAACTTTGGACGATTTAAGTATTGTCAAACCATCGAGCACTATCGATAGTTTCGATGTTTTGGAGCAATGCATCGATATTTTCCGCACATGCAACACCGCTATCAACAAAATTCTTTATTTCTTAAATGTGTTGCATGCGAAGATATCGATAGGCGAGACCCTAGAAGCACTGAGAGGAAGGTATTTTTTTGAACAGAGTGGCAGGGCCAAAATTTAAAGGGAAAGGTTAGCGAAGAGTGGCCACCTGGTCCTGGAGAGTTAGAGTTCCGCGCGCTCTCCGGAGCCGTTGTGAGAGGATTTCCGATCCCATCCCATAACGGAGTCCCGAAGCCAACTCACCCACACCCAAAAGAAAAGAGAGCCGCCAGCAGCCCGAATCAGGCCATGCCCTTGAACCTAGTTCAAGGGCGATAGAAGAGAGAGCGATGGGGATCGGCAGCCGGGAGCATTAAACAGAACAGCCAAGAGGGGGTTCAGAAAAAAAAGTTCCCGCAACGGAGGAGCATGCGCGCCGGACATAGCGACTTAGCGATTTTTTTTTGTTCTGAAAGAAAAAGTGAGTGGGGATGAGGATGGAGTAGTGGCCATCACCCTGCAAAAAAATGAATAAAATATAAATAAATGTGATTCCAGGGGATCCAGATCAGGGAAAGACCAGGAGCCAGGACCAGGAAGCATAAGAGTGAGTCCGCTCCAAAGGGGGAGTAAAGAAACCCCAAATTTATTTTTTTTGTTGGCCGTAGGGAATAGGTCACAGCTCCGCCACCCTGGCTTGTCTTTCCTGCTGGTCTCGAAGGAGCAGATTTGGCCACGTAGTGCGGGACCCTCGCCCACTTAGGGAGAAGAAAAAAAAAAGCACATCAACTTATTTACTCCCATTAATTATTGTTGTTAGACGTCTCCAGTTATAAGTATATGTAATTTAAGTCCGTCCATATTTATTATATATATGTAACCTATTTATTTATATTTATTATATTATTTATTCCTATTAATCTAATTATTTATTAACCGCCAGTAGTACTAAGATGAGGGGGGGATGAATAGGCAGGCCTAGTTTAGAAATGATATCGTGTGAAAATAGGAAATGAAGTGAAAATTATAACGAAGAAATGAATTGTTAAGCGTTTCGTATGGGGGGAAGAGGAGCCACAGCAACGAGAGGGTAAGGCTTTTGCCAATGGCAGGGAGATCCGGAACGTGTGATTCAGATCTCAGGTAGGGTGGGTGCGTCGGGGGTAAAACATCGACACCTCGTCCTGGTCCAAGTCTGTATTGAGGGAAGACTGTAATGGTGTTTGTCGAGTAGAGTCCGTTTCTTTCAGTTTTTTTTCTTGTCGGTTATTTTTGTTGTTACATTTTGTTCGAGATGTCCAATCAGTTGGTTGTTGTGCGACCTGAGGGCTTGGGAAGTATCCAGCCCTGGGATGACTGGCTAGCCGGCCTTGCCCCAAAGAAAAACAAAGGTTCGTAACAAACTGTTTTGTTGCTTTATTATATAATATTTTTTAATTGTAACTAATCCACACACCGGTAATGTTCCGACATAATAATACTTTCAGAAATATCAAATCAATGCACAAAAATCCTATCTGATGTTTTTTTGAGCTGCCATAATTTTGTTTATCGTTTTGGATAAATATCGATGACACTCAGCTGTTTTATTTAGTCGAAAAAATTAATAACAATAACAGCGAAAAGTATGTTTAGTAAATTAACAATAAATTTAATCTGATGAAGATTCGTCGTTGTCTACATCTGGGTTCTTTTTTTTCGAGAAAAATTGAAACGTTTTGTATGCTGCAAAGGCAAATAAGACAGTTCCGCCCACTGCGCACATAAAGGGCACCATATCAGGTGTGGGCTGGGCAAATGTCTGCGCCGCCTCATCTTGAGACTTGAGACCTTCTTCTCCGTATTGATCGTAAAGTTCTCGTTTCTCCTTGTTTGACAGCACCTCAAAGGCGGCCGCAACTTCCTGAAACTGTTCTTCGGCCTGGGGGTGGTCGTTCTTATCCGGATGGTATTTGAGCGCCATCCGCCTGTATCCCTTTTTGATGTCATCCTTAGTTGCATTTCTGTTTATGCCCAGTATCTGGTAGTAATCTTTTCCCATTCTGATATAAAGTGGAATGTGACTTCTGTACGTTGACTGACTGCCTGAGCAGCTTTACTCTTACTTATTTCATTAAAACAGGAGGAGAACTTTGGACGATTTAAGTATTGTCAAACCATCGAGCACTATCGATAGTTTCGATGTTTTGGAGCAATGCATCGATATTTTCCGCACATGCAACACCGCTATCAACAAAATTCTTTATTTCTTAAATGAATTTTAAATAATGAATTTAAATAAAACTTGATCGTCCTCGATGCTAATTTCGTACTGATTAGACTGCAATACTGCATTATGACATCTATATTGTCGCACTAGATGATTTGTATTATCGGTTTCAGGAATTCTCATCTGTGTGGCAACTCCGCCAGTGGCACACGATAGTAATATCGATGGTTTTGCAGCTGTATTTACGATTTCCCTTGGCTCGGCCATTTTGGTCAAAGTCACCTCAGTGAAAAGTTCTTGCTTTGGTAAGTGGAAATTAAATCTTTGAAAATATATGCCATCTTTGGCATATATGGGTAGAAAATAACAACAAGCTGATGCGACGCAACGCCTTTAATCGAATATGTGGCTCTTTTTGCAGTTCTTAAATTCTTTCAACGAGTCCCTAATACACAATCAATATGGTTAGGGAGAACAAGGCAGCATGGAAGGCTCAGTACTTCGTGAAAGTTGTGGTAAGTATTGTGTGCCACATCAAATGGCTATTTCCACTAACATAGGTGCCATTCTAGGAACTCTTCGACGAGTTTCCAAAGTGCTTCATTGTAGGCGCTGACAATGTGGGCTCCAAGCAGATGCAGAACATCCGTACCAGCCTGCGCGGACTGGCTGTAGTGCTGATGGGCAAGAACACCATGATGCGCAAGGCCATTCGCGGTCATTTGGAGAACAATCCCCAGCTGGAGAAGCTGCTACCCCACATCAAGGGCAATGTTGGCTTTGTCTTCACCAAGGGTGATTTGGCAGAGGTTCGCGACAAGTTGCTTGAGTCGAAGGTGCGCGCCCCAGCCCGTCCGGGTGCCATCGCTCCCCTGAACGTCATCATCCCAGCACAGAACACTGGCTTGGGACCCGAGAAGACCAGTTTCTTCCAGGCTCTGTCCATCCCGACCAAGATTTCCAAGGGTACAATTGAAATCATCAACGATGTGCCCATCCTCAAGCCCGGCGACAAAGTGGGCGCCTCCGAGGCCACATTGCTCAACATGTTGAACATTTCGCCCTTCTCGTACGGTCTGATCGTCAGCCAGGTATACGACTCTGGCTCCATCTTCTCGCCTGAGATCTTGGACATCAAGCCAGAGGATCTGCGCGCCAAGTTCCAGCAAGGAGTGGCCAACCTGGCTGCCGTCTGTTTATCCGTGGGCTACCCGACCATCGCCTCGGCCCCTCACAGCATTGCCAATGGATTCAAGAACCTGCTGGCCATCGCCGCCACCACAGAGGTGGAGTTCAAGGAGGCCACCACCATCAAGGAGTACATCAAGGACCCCAGCAAGTTTGCTGCCGCTGCCTCCGCTGTGGCTGCTCCCGCTGCCGGCGGTGCTGCCGAGAAGAAGGAGGAGGCCAAGAAGGTCGAGTCCGAGTCCGAAGAGGAGGACGATGACATGGGCTTCGGTCTCTTCGATTAAGCTGGTTAGCCGCCTGCTGTCGCCTGCAGCCCGTTGCTGCTTTCAGCGTTTACTCTCTAAGATCGTAAAATGTGTGTCCCTAAAGCAAATGATCGTCGCGGTTTGACAAGCCCAATGGCGAGTTGCATTAAACATTCTGTAAACTGTTTTGAAAGCAAATATGCAATCTGTTTTGTTTCTAACTTGTAAGGAGATACCCCCAAAGAGGATCACGTTAGCGCCCTTTATGCGCCGCCCCTAACACCTTTAAGACACTTTATTGCCCCTTAAATAGCCGGAAGGCAGCATGTGCTGTTCTACGTGGACTTTGGCTGCATCTGCTGCTGCCTCTCGTCTCCCCACCCTCATATATTTACAAAGTAATTACTTGTGCTAAAATGAATTTCACAAGATGAGAAAAGTTTAAAGTTTCTGCTGCCGTCGTTCGTTGTCGACGACTTTTGCGATTTCTTTTGCTTTTCGCAAACGACGGCGACGACGACGACGACGCTCATAAAAATTCAATTTGTCTTGACAAAATACGCAAGAAATTAAGAATGTGCCAAGTGGCAGCCAAAGAAACTTTCTTTCCCTTTTTCTCGGCACTTTTCTGGCCCGTCTGGAGAGCGAAAATGAGTTACGCGACTGGGGCGTGAAAGTGCCACGCCTTCATGGGACGGGGAAAATAAGCAAAAATAGGAATAAGAAGAGGAGGAGCAGCCGCGGGCCAAGTTAAACACTGCATAAATAGCCAGGACCGAAACCCTGACGAAAATAAATCCTCCGCAGGCCTTCATTGGATCTAGAGATGATTTTTGGTAGCGTGAGTGAAGCGATAGTTGAGTCAGAGCTGGATATAAGAAAGCTATGAACATAGTATGAGAGGGCTAAGAATTTTTTCACATAATAAGAATACTGTATAAGAATTTGTGTATGGGGTTTGATAGCCAAAATCAATGAAGACTTTTAACATTCAATATAAATTAATAGATAGTACATATATCGCATGGAGTTGCCGGTGTCACGTTGTTATCACTATGTGGCTGTGAAACCCATTTGATTGCTAGATAAATTAATAAGGGCATTGCATAATTCGAGCGCCTCTGGCGGCAAATATACGACGAAATTAACATAAACTGTGGGGCGATTGACCAATCATCCCCAATCCCCCATTGAAATCCTCCATCATACCATCCCACTCAATCAGCAAGCGACATTCGAAATCAAAATGCGATTGCCAAAATGATTTGCTTCAATTTTTGTGATGCGCATAACAAATGAAGTTTGGACAGTCGGACAATTGATTGGGACAGCAGCCAGCCATGTGGCGGACGGACAGCAGAAGACCCATATAGACAATATACGATATATGTACCACACGTCACCACACACAGCATCGCCTCACACACACAAACGCCATGTTTGCAATGCACAACAAAATGTGGAGCAGTCGACAGATCCCAGATACAGATGCGACTCTCTCTCTCTCTCTCTCGAATGGACTCCAGCTTCTCCCCCCCGTTCCCACGAGACGCCAAACTGTACTCGATTTTGGGCTATCCAATGTGAACACAGATAGATTTGTATGCATATTTTTGCTTTGGCATTTCGTTTGTGTGCTAAACATGTGAATGCCATCGATATAACGATGATGCTGCTGTTATGCATGTTCTGTTCTCCGGGCATACCATGCCGGGCCATGACATACTAGTATATCACCCCACTGGACCGACCACACTCCACAATGTCTGTGTGTGTGTGTGCTCAGCTGTGATTTGTTTGGCCAAAAGATTTGGAGCAAAATGGTTTAGCTCCTGTGGAATGGCTTAAATGATTCTTGGCCAGCAGTTCTTTAACCGAACTGCGAACTGCGAAGTGGAAAAGGAATGGGAATTGGAATTGGAATTGGAGTTTCCAAATGAACTGAACTTTAGTCGGGATCGCATCTGCTGTTGGACACATCCATTGATGGCCGAAACAAAAATATATTTTCCAACTGACTGACGTACAATAAAAGCATACATATTTTGTGAAATCTTTTGAAAACATGAAAGGGGAAGCCACACAAAAATTGAATAGAGATCTGAACACACAAATTCCCGGGATTATTGTCCGGGCGGAGGCCAACAGAGCACCTGGAGCCACGCCCCCTTCCACCCGCCCCGACTGCACAGCATGCTCAATTTAGTCTCGTCACATCAAAATGTTTGCTTTCTCCCCGCCGATACGAGGATTTGCTGTGGTTGAGGGGCGCTTGCCGCGTATAATTTATCTATGCATATGTTTCGAGTTGCCCAAAACAGGGAAGCTCAAGCTGAGGTGGTCCCAAAACGAGGCCCGGCCCCGGCCCCGGCCCCACATAAATCACAGTCAACAGCACGCACTCAGAGGAACACCCACCCAACAACCCAACAACATAACCACCGACCCAACACCCCTTTCATGTCGCTGGGACTTTAAGATTCGCCCTTCGATACGTAAAAATCGGAGGTTCTAAGCAATTTCCATGAATATATATACCTATACATATACATACACATTTCTATCAGGTGCCTATTGAAAAAACACTGGGATTTTCTCGGATTTGGGAATATTCGTAGGTGTAGATGAGAACCAGGTACTACAAGATGTTCTCTTTTAAGCTTTAAGTTAGGAAATTTATGATCATTTATCCTTGTCCTCCTTTCGTGTTTGAAGATCTGATTTGTTCTCTGTGGATAAAGTGGATAAATCCTATACCCCACATCTTTTTTCTGGTTGTTCTCCATGGTGGGTGTCATTAAAATCGGAGCACTTTAATTAAACAAAAACGGGTTCATCTGAGGAGCATCTAACGCGCTTTCACTCTGTCGCTGTCTCTGGGCCAGTGGTAACGGTTGTGTTAACGGTAACAATAAACGACAAGAAACGTAACGACGAACGATGATTGCAAGGCAAACGAGCAATTAAAAATCCGTGTGCCAGGGGAGTAACCTTCCACGTACCCACCCCAGCCCCAGCCTCCCCGTCAGCCCCCCGTCAGCCATTGCAGGCATCCTTCGTCTCTGGACACATCCAAAAAAAGAACACTTTTGAGCCCTGTGTCAGGGTTCTGGTTCTGGTTCTGGTCCTTCCTAGTCGTGGTCCTGGTCTCGGTCTTGGGGCACGCTACCTACGAGGCGTAAGCTTTGGCCCTACTCCTTAGCACAGCTGTCTGGAGTGTGTATGTGTGTGTGTGTGTGTGTGTGTGTGTATCGCTGGAGCCTTGTCTCCTTGAAGGCATTTTTACGGCTTTACGTTTTTACGCTGGCAGCGGGAATTTTCCAGGACCGGGTATTTGAAATATGCACGTAATATTGCAAAATTTTAAGCGTATATCTTTGCATAATTAACCGAGAAAATACTTAGCACACACACACACACACACACACACACACATACGAAAGGTAGAGAATCCTCTTTCTCTGTTCTTTTCTTTCTTTTGTGCACAGGCATTTTTACCGCAGCCTCGAAATCTCTCGGAGAAAAGCGAATGAAACTTTTGCAATGATACTTTCGGTCGGAACCCCACTCTGCCACTCTGCCACTCTGCCACTCTGCGCCCCTGCCGCTCCAACGCAGGTTGTGTGGAATTTTTAATCTTCAATAGAAGCCGGCACTGAGCCGAAAGCTCTCCCTGGGCCATGTATCTTTCTTTACTGCGGAGCTTTGCATCTTTACGCTTTGCTTAAATATTTTAATTTTTATTGGTTGAAGTTTTCCAACTGTCTTTCGGGCTGGGACGGTGGTCGGCGGACGCTCATGGCTGGAGCAGGCTTTTCAGCTTTGATAAAGCTGCTCAAAATGTATTTATTTTCGGGTGCTTAGAATTCTACTGCTGCTGCTGCTGCTGCTGCTGCTCCTGCTGCGGCGGCTGTTGGACCACAGATAAATGGATGAGTGGTTCCCCTGGAATCAACTTCAATGGGGAATAATCCAGTAGCTAACCCAGTCAAAGGTCCACGCACACACGCACACACACGCACACACACGGGCCATAAGCCCAACTAAACTGCACTCTAAAAGCCCTAATCATAGGCCATAATGACTGCTGCTGTTCCAGCAAAGAGCAGGACAGGGCTCTCTCTTGGCTCATGGCTGATGGGCTCTCTCTGGCATGGCCAAAAGCGAAACTTTTTGAATGACATCGAGCCGGGCCAAGAGAGGGGCCCAGAGCGATGAGAAGAGGCAGAGGGAAAGGGATAGTGATAGTGTGTGCGGCATTTACATAAAAGTAAAGTTCACCCACTCGATGGCTGGGAATGCAACCTGGCAAAACTTTTTGCCAAATTTAAATTATAAATAAGCTGAGGGTGGAGAGGGCGGCGAGATCCGAAGCACTTGCCTCCAAAACAAAACCTCATATGCATCGAAACGTAATGGCAAAAAGGATTTTAAGTGAAGTTGAAGTTGACTACACGACCGCAGTGGTGGTGGGCGGGGAGCAGTGGCATGGCGTGGCGTGGCGTGGCATAGCGCACCATACCAATGCTGCCCCATAGCCACCCGCCCAGCCACCCCCCCAGAGACCACTTACACCATTGCAGTTCTGCGGAAAGTTTGCTGGGGCATGTGCCGGGTATGAGGAACTGAGAAACTGTACCCCCGAAAAATAAGCTCAAAGTGAGGACTGAGAACAGAACGCGGCATATTCCGCCTCAACAGACAAAGTGCAAGGCAATCCCCATTCTCCCATTCCCCTTTCTGCTCTCCCCACGGTCTATCTAACTAGTGTGTGGTGTATCTTTTGGGTGGTTTGCAGCTGCAACAACCACCAGACAACCACAAGGAACAAGCAGCAAGGAGCCAGCCAGCCAGCCAGCCAGCCAGCCAGCAGTCACCAGTAGAGGGACAGACAGAGAGAGTGAGCTGACGCAAGTTTAAATGTCATGTAAAATGTTTCCACTTACACAAATTAATGTGTAAAATGTAATTTTGTCACAGCAAAAGGCCAAGACAAACAAGACGAAACGGAGTCCTGGAAAAAGCCAGGACAAACAGATATGTATCACACCACCCCATTCAAAAACTACATACGTAGAAAACTTCACCTGAAAGTTACATAAAGTCCGTGACTAAGATGCATGCAATGTAAGAATTCCCTGGGATTAGTTCCATTAGAGCTACCAGTCCGCTACAGAAGCATTAACGAGTTCGATCAATTCTCTCCAGTGGCTACCAGTTTTGAGTGGGAAATAGAGCCCGATACGGTTCCATCGATTCTCTACACTTGCACCACCGAAAGGTGAGAGCCAGGGGCTCGGGTATAAAAAGCGTCCGGTCAACAGGGATTGCCTTCACTGCTCCCAATGCTAAGATGAAGTGCATCAGCATTACTCTGCTCCCGATCATATGCGTGGCTCTGTCGATTGCCCAATATAATGGACAGGTAATGGGCTATGAAGGACAACAACAACCAGAACAATATCCAGTGCAATATCAACAGAATCCATATCAAACACAAGCACAGCCACCAGACCAAGTAGGAGGACCACCGCCACAACATCCACCGATACCACAGGGCCAAGTAGGAGGACCAGCAGCAGAACAATTGCCACAACATCAGCAAATACAACCAGGCCCAGTAGGAGGACCATCAGCAGAGGCAGCCCCCCCATCAGGTGGAAAAGGTGGAGGGAATATCAATAAGAATACCAACAATATCAAAGTTGGTCGTAAATAGATTTATGGTTTAGACAGATAATCTTGCAAATGATAAATGATAAAAACTGATAATCAAGCATGCCTCTTTAATAATGGGGCTGGGCTGGAAAAGATGGAAAGCGGGTGGGAGAAGCGAATTTAGAATGCAATAAGATTTTGGTTGGTTTCTCCCAGAGTCAAGAGATAGAACAAGGAATTCAAATAAAATTTAAATAATATGAATCACATCAAATTAAATATCATGTTTAGGAGACATTTAAGCTTAAAAAAAAAATGTATTGAATTTTGCCAGGAAATTATCGTAACAGTTTTGTATTTAAATCATTTATAAGGTAGTACAACCTTCTAGCACCAGAGAAACAAACAAGAGATGGAAGTACATTTTCGAAAGATTTTCGGGATCCATGTAGCCATTTATAAAGGTAGAAAAAAGTACAGAACAAAAGTTCTTCAAATATAGCAATTCGAATAACTTCATATTATAGAATCCCTGTTGAACCTTACATTAAGTACAAATGGGAAATTACCAAGTAATTTTGGTAACCATTATTAGTTCCAGATTTCCCGTCTAGTAATACTTCATACTTGACTTTTAAGTTAAATACCCATTAAAAGTAGCATTTAAGCATGACCAATAAGCATGTGGGTATAAATAGGGTTCGCCAGTTAGCGGACTCTACCTTCCAAAACCATTTGGCTAGCAAAAAAATGATTTTTTTGTATCTTATCCTGGCCCTTCTTCTGGCGACGGTTTCCGTTCACGCCGATATGAACAGAAATAACAACACAATCGTCATCAAAGGAGGGAAGTAGGAAGTAGGAAGTAGTTTTGTGGAGACCAGAAGGGATGATAAATAAACACTATAATCGGTTTGAAGGATTAAAGAGATGGCATTCCCCAGTTAAATATATGATAAAAATATACCTAAATATAATTATGAACGATTAGTTTGATTATCTTGGACACAAATCTGGTAGAAAGTCATTGTCGAGATACTCCATACATGTACATAGGTGCGGTGATAGGTAACCTAGCGTGGCATAAGACCTCAGCCTTAACTGCTAAGCCACATTGGAGAAGAGATAAAGTGAGAGAGAGAGAAAGATTAAACATATATACTTTGATATCTCTCTGTATCTATATATGATCATAGGTGATTCATGAGTGAATGCAGGTACTCCAGGTCATACTCGTCATAAGTACTACCCTTAAATATAGTATATGGATATATTTAATAAGAAATGTTACCTACTGAACAATATTGCACTAATATTTAGCTTTAGTACGTTTCGCGTTCGATCCTGATCCAGTCCGTGTCCCTGTGGTCTCATTCAACTAACAGAATCGATCCAGTAAAGCGCATCCGAATTCTCTACCGATAGTGTTTAGTTGAGGAAACAGTTACCAGCCACATCGATTCCAGTTATGAAATCTAGCTTAAACTTTTCATTAAACATGCATTGAAAATAGCATTTAAGCATGACCAGGAATATGAGGGTATATAAGTGGGGCCCGGTCCCCAAAGCAGTAAGCTGTACATTCGAAAACCATCTGGATAGCTATCAACATGAGGTTTCTCTACCTGATCCTGGCCCTCGCTCTGGCTGGGGCTTCCGCACAAACCGTGGCCAATGAGAACGTAAATGAAAACAATATCGTCGTCGAAGGTAGGAAGTAGATTTGTTGGCTACCAGAACGGATTCCAAATAAACACTATCAATTGATGGACTAAACAGTCACAATTCTCCGATACACTGCTGGTTATTTTTTTCCAGTTGATTCCACTTGAAGTTTCAATTAAATAGAGTGACGAAACATCTGCTATCCGAATTAGCACTAGTACTCATAAAGTAACCCCGCAGCAGGGTCTGATGAAAGGATCCGTTTACTTACTTAGCTTTGGTACGTTTTTGCTTTCGGTTCCGCTCCATTCTGGTTTCAGTCCCCTGTCCCAGGGGTCTTATTCGGCTAACGCAATCTAACCATTAAAGCGGATACAAAATTCTCTCCAGATATTCATCACTTAAGACAGCAGTAACCAACCAGAGAGAGAGAGAGAGAGAGAGAGAGAGACTCTTGTAACCCTTACGTTGCTTTGGTATTTTCCGTAACATTTTTGGGCTAAATGAAGCATTCCACTCCACTGTGGGGACAGACGGGGTCTCATGTGTGATACGGTTGAGAGACTTTTAGCTTCATTGCTTGATTTTTTAAATGTCTTTGCTGTGTTTGGTTAATGGTTTCTGAGCGGTGGTGCTCGGTGAGGATGAGGATGAGGGTGGGGTGAGGGTGAGGACACGGGTTGAGGGTTAGGAGTCTGGGGTTGGGCTAAAAAATCATGTTTTTGCTGGGGAAAAGTTTGTTCACTGCATTTGCTGATGGATCATAGTAGATACAAAAAGTTATTTGCACAAGCTGAAACCACCGCCTCCGCCTCCGCCTCCACCTCCACCTCCCCCTCTTGCCACCACCTCCGCCTCTTGCCACCAGTCCCCGTTCCACTGTTGGCTTTGTAAATGTCAACATATGCATATAATAATAAAACCAAATATGACCAAAGTCTCTGACAGCTTGGCTCAGCAAATTTCACCCCGCCCCCCATCATCTCTGGGTGCGCGAATGTGTGTGTGCGCTCTGTGCTGATGGCCAGATACAGATACATTTGTATCCGGCTCATGCATAATATATAAATAGCTCAAATTAATTAATTGCCTTGCCAAGTAATAACATGATTAACAGCCAGACGAGATTTGCCATCCATTTCATTCACTTTTCGGCCCGGCTTCAGCCAATTAACCCTTGGCCATGATATCCATCTGATGGAACTTTTAGGCTTGGGTTATGTTTGCTCTCCGAGTATCTGAAAGTTATTTGAACTTCTAATGAGCATGGGATATGGCTTAATGAATTTTCTGTGGTGCTTCTGCTATTGGAATCTTGTGCGAAGATTCTCCCAGTGGGTCTGGAATTGTTTTTCCTTACCTATGGCTGCAAAAACATATCACAGGCCCAGTTCCCGTTCCAGTTCTCTGGTTAATCTCTATATCGCATATACATATGTATATATATTTAGATACCTTTCTGCTCCGCTTGGCACTGCTCTCCATTGTTTGCACCAAGTCGAAATCTGTGTGGGTTTCATTTCAGCATCTTAGCATTTTGAGCACAAACAAATTACATCCTAGAGGACGAGGCGGGGAGATAGTGCGATGGCGGGATGGTGGGATGGGAGCTGACAGCGGCAGGTAGCACGTTGCGCGTTGCACGTTGCAGATTGCTAAAATCTGAATTACCCGAAGAAAACTGTAACAAATACAAAAGTCAATGGTGCTGCAAAAAGAAGTTTTCGACTGTCTTCCCGACTGGCAGAAGGTAAATCTTTCAGGCAAAAACTTTCAACTTGCTTAAATAAACTCTGACTCTGTGTTGCACACACATACACACACACACACACAGAGAGAGAGCCGGAGTGGAGGGCAGAGGCTATAAGCTGATTTTACACATGCACACATGCCGGGGCCAGGACTTGGAGAAGTTCAGGACTCTGATTCCGATTCTGAATGTTTCCGAATGTGCCCCCGCCTCTCCCTCTCACTCCGCTCGGAATTTTGGGAAATTTGATTATGCGGCACAGTGGGGTAAATACGAGGGCGAGAAGTGTAAAATTGTTCCATTCCACAAGTTTAGGCATATGCTAGAAGCCTTTTTAGTCAGATCCTTGGAATCTCCCATAGGAGCTTCTGTTCCTCGGTGCTGAACACTCTCTTGATTAACGAAAAAACATTCCTGAAGAGATGTGGACCACTGTGATTCTCTTTTTGGCAGAACATGTCTTTGGGCCAAAAACTTATCAAAGATACATTATTCTCGCTCCACTGTGCCGCCTCACTTGCAGGTTTCGTTGTTTGTTCCGCCCTGCAACCGAAAGCGACCTTGCCCACCAACAACAACAGCAACAATCAAAGGCAGACAACTAGCCAAAGCTGAAGCCAAAGCCAAAAGCTCAGCGCTTTTGCTCACTCACTCTCCTCTCCTCTCCTCCCCTCTCTCTCTGTCGCTCTTGTACGTTGAGTGAGCCGGCTGGCTTGCATGCTCAGCATTTCATTGAGACAGGATGAAAAAGGGGGGAGGGGGTGGGGGGTGGCTGGAGAGAGCGAAGGAAGTTTGCAAGTTTTGGGCTTCCGTCGTTCGAGGATATTTGTCTGCTGAATTAATTGGAATTAGTCGCGACATGCTTATACCAAAAGTCTAGAATAAACAATAAAATGGATACCTATTCAAATAAGAGAGAAGCGCACACACAGACAGAGAGACACAAATAGGCGGCGGCAGTAGCGGTGGCGGTGGCAGTGGCAGCAGCAGCGGCAGCGGCAGCGGAAGAGGCAACGGGGTAGCAGTATCAGTGAGGAGGGGGGGTAAGGAGGGTAAGTGGGTTTGATGGGGAAACAATGCAAAGTTTTAATGAATTTTGGTTTAAGTTTTCAGCGAACGGATTCGGGTGGGCCATGTCGACGAGCCCTTTGAGATTTCCTGTGAAATGTATTTGAAACGAGTAACGGAAATTGCATTATTTCAATTACAAATCCAATGAGAGGGAGAGGGACAGGAACAGGGACAGGGACCCAGCACAACCCTAGGAGCCAGCCAGCCAGCCAGCCAGCCAGAGAGTTAAATCTGAGCAGACAGCAAACGCCGCAGGCAATTAGTCGTGTCAAAGCTTTCATTATTGTTTTGTCATATTTGCTTAGACCCTCTGCCCTGCCCTGACCCCCGCCCCGTGCCCCGTGCCGCCCCTTTCTTTCCTGTCTTGCATGTGTCATCTGCACTGTAAAGTCTTAATTAATGTATAAATATATATGTATGATGGAGCGGAAGAATAGAATAGATTTTATTTAATTAGTGGCAAGGCGGACGACAGGGTGGGAGCGGGAGCGGGAGCGGGACGAGGAGAGTGTGCAAAACTTTTCGTTGACGCAAAATCGTCACCAATTGTTGTGGCAGCAACAAAGGCAAACAAATGAAGTCCCCGCCCACCCACTGAGAGATGGCCCCCGGGCCAGGAGTGGCCCATCAGGGGAGAATTTCTCCTCAGATGCTCGAAAAACTTCGCACAGTTGAAAGGAGAGAACCTGAAATGTCCTCGGGGCTTCAAGCGCAACAAAAAGGAAGAAAATAAAAGCTGGCGCTTAGTGAGACGTTTCTATACCCTTAAATTCGGTCATTGCCTAACAAATTCCTTGAATAAATTCTTAAATAATGTCACAGGCAGTCAGAAATATCTGTTCAACTTTGCAGAGAAAAATGCACTAAAGTAGGTAATAAGTATGTACTTTTCGTCCTAGGACTGATAATATCATTGGCCTGATATGGTAATCTAATCTTGGTGGCATTCCGGCCCCCACGCATAGTTTTTGAGACATGTGTACTTTCCGGACACTTTATACAACCATCTTTTATTACTTTTGATCATTTTGTTCCTCCGCCAACTTTTGCACTAACGAAAATGACCCTCTGAAAGAGTATCACAAGTGTTGAAATGCAATCGGTTCTGTGCTTCTTTGTGTCAGGGGAATTATGTTGCCATAAGGCTCTTCTGGACATCTCTCAAAATGGAAATGCAATGAATTGATTTCCCAGATTTCTCATTCTTCTTTGGCATTGTTAGGGAAACTTTTGGCGATAAGTTTAAATGGAGTTAATGCCCCTCAGGGCTAAATTAGTCCAAGTTGAGAGTGCTAGGGAAATAGGAAATAATGACAGAATGTTGAGAGTGTCAAAGGGTGGAAGTGGAAGGAACACTCGCAACTCGCCAGGAGGCACATATGGAGTATGATTAGTCCTGATAATGGATTGACTATTGAACTCTGCGCGGGGCCCTGATCTTTAATCAATCACAATATTGGCCCGGCTTTTAACCAATTTGCATTGTTATGATAGCAAAGTGCCCCCCCACCATTGTAGGCATGCATTTATAAATACAATTTCATCCGTGTACCAGTGTGTGTGTGTGTGTGTGTGTGCATTTTTGTTTGACATTTTTTATGTGCGGACATTCGGTTGGTCGTCGCTGGAAAAAACTCTGCCCAACATTATCATTGTTCAATTAAACTTTTCAACTGAAAATCGGCTTTTGTTTTATCGTTCCCGTCGCCATTGCCATCGCATGTCGAATGCCAAAAAAAGGGAAATTTCAAAAATGAAATCCCATCGAATGCGTGGCGCTGTCTGCCATTGTTGTACGCATAAACACTCACACACACACACACACACACACACACCCATACTCGTTTGTAGAATGGTGAGAAGAGAGAGGGGGTTTTTTTTATTGGGCAGTACGATTTTTAATCGCCATATCAACAGATTCACGCTTGCACGATCTACTACGCGCATTAAGTACACACAGGAAGGGGAACGGAACGGAACGGCACGGCACGGCACGGTACGGTACGGGGACAGGATAGGGGCCTACAATAACAATTACGGGAGGGGGGCCCAATCTCTGGATGCTGCTGCTGCTGCTGTACGCACAATTGTGCAAATGTGACATCATCATTTTCATGTTTATGTCGAACAAGTCAAGTGCCACTTACACACACACATAAGCAGCTCATATATAATGCAGTACAGTGGGGAACCTAAATGAGAGACAAAGACGGATATACGACACCATCTGAGCATTTAAGCACAGCATTTCCCTCTCTATCTATCTGTATCTCTCTCTCCCTGCATACGTTCAAGATCTACTAACGAATTCCAGCAAACTTTAGCTTAGAGATGATCATTTTAAGGAAGGTAAGCCGTTCAAGAGAAATACCCTATGATATCTGGTTACGTACGCCCAGAAGAATACATTGACCAATCGCGCCGATATGACGACGACGATTTTTTGCGATTTTCACTCTCAGTGCAAATATATCGGTATACTGTGATGCCCACTGTAGTCATGTGTGGAGCATATAATGAATGTTCTCGGATCTGCTGTGGCTGTGGGGTCTTTTCTGTTGCCTGGGCTCTGCTCTGCTCTGTTCTGCTCTGTTCTGTTCTGTTCTGTTGCTGACTGGCCTGAAAATGCAGCTTAATGAAGCAAGCGGAACGGCACAGGGCACAGGCCTATAAAATCCACTAACTGCACTGACTTGCTTACACGATTTGTCTGCCCCCCTCCACTCCAGTTGGAGTCACCACTAATTAGTGTTAAGTGGAAATTATTCCTTCAACTACATACGAATTTTGTGTATGGAAACTGTGGGAAAGTTCTACGGCTGTTGTTCCGTTTCGTTTCGTGTCGTTTCGTTTGATTCCATTTCGTTTCCCTGATTGCTGTAATTAGGCGCCCATAAACAGCAAACGATTGATGCAATAGGGTGGGTGGGATGCAGTGGGATGCGGTGGGGTGCGGTGGGGTGCTGTGGGCGCATACATATATTCGTTCATTAATGAATTTTGACAGGGCTGAAGAAATGCTATCGCTTAATTATCGTCGCAAAATTTATGGAAATTCATTAAGCTGATGATGCCGATGATTGCCTAATGGAATCGATGAATGGAAGTGCTCAATCAGGCGAGTCCATGTGGGTGCATTAGCAGCACGGATGGATGGATGCTGTGCGTCGGTGATGCTCAGGCGGTACGGATTCATGCTGGCCCTCCAGGTAGGACTGTCATAAAAGCGAAAGAATAAGAATGCCGAAACCATTAAACAATTTATGCCTCGGGCCTGCCGTGTAAACCCCACCATTTCTGCAATTGTTCCACAAAAACTCACGCGCCATAACAAAGAGCCATAGTGTTGCTAGAGAGAGACAGCGAGAGAGATAGAGAGAGAGGGAGAGAGAAAGGAGAGACACGTTTACAGTTATTGTTTTTACGAGCTCATCTCTGGCCCAGCAGCTCCCGAAAGCTCTCCGTTTGGCTAATTGAAAAATACTTTGTTGTCCAATTTTATTGCTCCTCAAACACACACACACACACACACACACACACACACACACACCCATCCAGCGGCAGAGGGCGGCGAAGGGAGGCAGCCAGTTGGCACAGTTTTTTCGAATGGCTGGATGGTGGAAGGGGGAAGGGGGGGAGGGGTGGACAGACCGTGGGTAACCAAGTTTCAAATTCACTTTCCATACAAATTGCCCAGCCGAGCCAGCCACGCTGGCAGTGCTAATGAAAATTAACATAAAATGCTGCTGACAGCAGCCAATCGAGCGAGGGAGTCCCCCGCACTACCCCACTACCCCACCACCCCACTACTGCCCGATCCCCCCTCACTCTCTGCAGGAGAGTGGCATGCCGGTGTTGTCCTTGCCCCGAAAATTGCAGTCAGTGAAGATGCAGCAAACTGATTTTAATGCGATTCAACAGCTCTGCACGCGAGCCCAAAACGTTTTCCTAGTTTTCCCAACTCCAAAACCCCTCACAGCGCACAGTGGGGCACAGGCGATGAGAAAGTGTTGCACATTCAGTAAAGAGTGAGCCCATTCGCCAGCTGCTCCTTGCCACACAGTGCCATATTGTCGACCGTTTTGCTGGTTAGCCTCTGGGCTCAGGCACTGGCTGAGGCAACCGACAACCGGCACGGCCAGGCGCTGCATTTTGATGATGTGGATGCGGATGGAGCCCGGTCCGGGCCCGGGCTCGAGCTCGGGCTCGGTTCCTGACTGTGGATAGGGGTGGATCCTGGTGTCTGCCATGGCATGGAGCCATTGTTAAGTTTAACCAAGGTAATCTCTGTGCTTCCATCGCCTATCGTGACAAACTGACATAAATGCCCGACGGCAGCAGGCGGCCAGGCAGTCAGGCAGTCAGGCAGGCGCTGTGAGAGGGCTCCGAGAGAAAGTCCAATCAACGCCCAGCTACTTGCAGCCATGTCCTTCTCCTTCTCCTTCTCCTGGCTGTGTGTCTGCCCTGCGGTTGCCCTACTAACTATTATTATAGCAGAGAGTGCAGCACAATTTTCGGTTGTCAGCCTCGTTGGAAGCACTTGGCAAAGCGCCGGGCCGCCATTTCTGCAACCATTGCGTCCGATTTGCACTACTCCAACGAACCGCACTCCTTCCACTCCTTCCACTCCGCCACCCCCTCCGCCACTGCACTGTCTCTGTGCCTCCACGTCCCATCCTCTGTGCCGGCAATTGACGGAAGTTCATTGGTTAGAAAATGGCAGTTTTTGTACGCTCATTAGCATTATTTGTCAGTTCTGTGGCTTTTCGGCCCACTCTCCACTAAACTGAGTTAAGTGAGCCAGGCCAGGCCTGGCCCGACCAGCCGATGGGATCACTCTGATATATGTCAGGTCTGTCTGTGGGTGTGTTGCGTTTGCCAAAGGCAAAACTGATATCAAAAGGGGTAGGGGGAAGGCAACCCGGAAGAATCAAGGCTAATGCTGGAGTGCACTTTTGGGGAAGGTGATTTGATTGGAGCTGACAGAACTGCTTAGAGGGTTTTTAGCATGTAGGTTAACAGCCAACTGCATCAATTATAGGGATTAGAGGCGGGTTCGGTTCCAAGCGATCTATTGACGAATTGAGCGGAGGGTGGGAGAACAGGGAGAGATGATAGCACACAGTATAACAGTTTTCCGTATAACAGAAAGCATTGAAACTTTTTGCGGCTGTAGCTTTGTTACACTCGCCTACGAGCCAAATATTGAATATTCCGCTTATCTGAAAGTGCTGATTGGTGTTGATTACAAATGACATCAGGCGGGGCAATTGAAGTGCTGGACTTATACTTATTTTATAGTGTTTTATTCTAATAAATTTCACAATTTTGTAATTAAAACCCGAATATTTTAATTAAAAGTGGTTATGTTTTTTTTACTATGCAATTAAGGGTAATGTAATTATTGTTGAGTCTCCAGCGTACCCGCTTCCAGCATAAAAATACGCATTATAATAATCTTCTCATCAAAATTTTCCAGCATAACACTTTCTGATCAAATCCACACTACTCCACTTAAAGTTTTCCATTTCCACATTGCTGCATTCATTCATTCATTGTTCTTGTTGTTTAATCAGCTACCAAACTCATTAAGAAACTTTCATTGATGGAATCATCCCCAGTGAACCCGGTAAACTTTCCTTAATACCCATTACTCCAGATTCCCAAATGCCACCCAGCCCGAGTTCCAGCCCCATTTCCAGCTACAGTTCCAGCTCCTGGCCTAGTCCCAGTCCAAACCCCACTTTTAATACTGTTCCATAACTCTTTCAGCACTGACGCAAATTACAAAAGTGTACACTGTACAGTGTACACCTTAAGCCTCATATCGTGAGCGTCATCATGATGGTTATCCTGGTTGATGATCGTTGCCTTCACCGTTATTGGTTATGACAACTTTTGTGTTACTTTGCCTGACGACGTTTGGCAAATGAGTTATTGATTTTTAATTTACGAGGTAGAGTATACCACAAACACACACACACACACACACACACACACACACACACACACACACACACACACACACAAACACACACACACACGAGATTCTCATTTCTCGAGATTCTCTGAAACTTTTCATTACTCTCTCTGCCTCTCTCTCTCTCTCGGTCTCGGTCTCGGTCTTACAAATTTTTCAAATTTTCAGCAAGAAATGCATGACTCCTCCTTGTGGTAAGCCTCCCCTGCCCCCCCTGTCGTTGTCTATCCATCTATCCGACTGACAGTCGCTCATTTTCGCATTAAAAAGCAGGAGAAGGAAGAAGCCCTAGCCAGCCCCCAAAAGAGGAAGAATGAAGACACTTGCATCATTTTTCAATATGCCGCTGCAAAAGTTGCAACTTTTGCTGGGGACATAACTTCACAGAACACCGAATACAGAATACAGGACTCGAGCGAGTAGAGGAGAGGAGATGGAGATGGAGATGATGATGGAGCCTCCACTCAAACTCAAACTCAAACTGAAACTCAAACTCAAACTCTCGGCGGCAGCGAGCAACTCATTAATAAAACACACACCAGCACATACAGGCACACACGCATTAACACACACACACGCGCACACAAACAGACACACGCACACAGATAACGGCAACGGTAACGGTAACATGTAATTGCATTTCTTTGGCGCAGGTTTCTTCACATCACATCACATCACATCACATGTCATCATTTGTACGACTCTGTATGTGTATGTATAGGTATCTGTATGGGTGTGTGTGTTTGTATGTATGTGTGTGTGTGTGGGGGGGGGTGGGGGCGGGAAGGTAATGGTAACGAGCGTCAACGACTTTTGCTTACGCCCCAAAAACTATGCTATGCCATGCCGTACGAAAATGCAATGCATTGGCAGGACCCAGTGGGACCCCCAGCCCCAGCCCAGCCCCAGCCCAGCCGAGCTCAGCCCGAAACTCTTCAGGACCACCAACCACCAAAGCTAACCAATATAGCGACACAAAAGCGTGTTCTACATAATAGAGACGAGATGAGTGCTGGGCGGTGCGGGGCGGGGCGGGGCGGGCGATGCAAGCCTGCAAAGGGGGATGCGGATGCCCAGGGGTGGGATTGGGTATAGTTCTGGCTCAGGCTCAGGCTCAGGCTCTGGGTCTCGGTGTAAAGTGATTTTCAAGGAAATTTCACTGTTTGTAGATGGCAATCAGGACATATTGGTACTGCCTTTGGGCGGTGAAGGTGGGTGGATTATAGTGATACAAAAAATATATACCTAGATACCTAGATTCCGAAGAAGTTTGAAAGATCGCTTAAGAAATATTTTAGCATCGCCATAAATGTGATCCCTTCACAGGGTTCCACCTCTAGTTGCATCAGTTGCAAATGCACCACTACAAGAGCCCTACACAACACTGCTGGCAGCGCTATGCAACACTCTTACACTGCTGTACACTGTCGGGCTCTTTACCAATTACGTGCGCTTCATTGCTCCTGGAGCCATTAGTGTGATTACGTTTCATTGTCTGCCCGGGTCCTGAGTCCCTGCCCGAGGGGAAGAGGAGGGCCAGGAGTGTGTGCGTGTGTCCTCAGCGCCTTTCAATTGTGTGTCAAAATGTAGTCATGACGAGACCTGACAGTCCTCAGACGAGAGACAAGGAGTGCCACAGGGATAGCGATAGAGATGGAGCTGGAGATGGAGATGGATACTGGGGACTCGAGAATGGAGAATGGAGAGTACCAGCCACGTACATAATTGTATCTTAGTTACTTACGATTGCACAAATTTGAATTCAATTATGTTTTACTTATGTATTGCTGTGCTCTCTTCTGGCAAAAGAAATTGCATGTATTTCGTCTGGAATTGAATTATGTGACCGAGCAACAGAAGGACTAACAGCCAAACAGACAGAGAGACGGACAGACAGACAGACAGCTGTAAGAAGAGCCAAGGAAAGAAAAAGAGGGAGAAAGCGTGTGGTGTGTTTCTTGTTCTTAGTGCAGACAGACAAAGAGCAAGAACTGATTGTTGGGTACTGTACAGCACTGTACAACTGTCTCTCTCTCAGTCCTCAGTCCTCAGTGCTGCAGTTTAATTTGCAATTTTGTAATTTAAAAGGAAATTTTTCAGTTCGATAGCTCAAATGATGCCAGGCCATGGCTGACTGGCCAGCCACTTGGCTGACTGGCTGACTGGCTGGCTGACTGGCTGGCTGGCGGTTTTTAGATTCGTGTTTGAAATATTCAAATGCAAATTGCCAATGCAATTTATCAAAGTATCGTGTTGGGGGAAAAAAAAGAAAGTGCCCCCCGAACCGACCGACGGATGCCCAGTGAAACGAATGAATCAATCTATTGCATGGTTCAGAGTGAATATGTGCTCTAGGAATTGTTTAGGAATCGCTACCTAGATTCTGGATTTTACTACCTTTGAAGTAGATGCGGAAATATTTTGAATATTGTTTTCAGGCTTTCCAATGCTGATTTCATATTCAAAGTGGATTCAATAATTGCATCCGCTAAACATATTTTAAACATAAAATGTCACTTACCCTAATACATACATATATCCTCTGGTATCCTTTATCCCTTAACCCATGCCCATGTCCATATCCATCCCATGTCCGTCCGCAACACAATCTGCGGCATTTTATTTTCAATTTAATTTTGCGCTCTCTGTAATTAAAGCACGGACCAGGATTATTTATTTATTTATTAGAATGCGCAACTGATTTTGCGTTGATTATTATATGGTCACGCCCTCCGGCCCCCAGTCCAACATTCATCCAGTTCCTGGTAGCCTCTCTGGCCACCCCTCGATTGCATTAAATATTTACCATAATTGAAGTGACAAGCACAAATGCCACTACATCGAAATGGTTTGGAGTTCCCCTGGAGTGCTCTGCCCCGTGTCCGTGTCCGTGTCCCTGTGTCCCTTTTTGATGGCAGCAGGAGCCGTGAGCTGAGAGTCGGGAGCCGGGCGCCGGGAGCAGAATCAGCAGCAGCTGCTAATTGTGTGCAAGCTCATTAACATAACCGCAGGCCAGGCCCAAAATCTACGCCCTCGAGCCTGGCCCTAGCCCCTGCCCTTTTGGCCCTGGCTCTGGCAATTGCAATATGGTCAGAAGAACCCGGGAACAGCCTCCAACAAACAGCTGTTGGCCTAAGCGTTGAAGCGAGCTTGAGCGTGGTGTGAAGGGAGTGAGAGAGAGAGAGAGAGAGAGGAAAGCATGGAAGGGTGCCAAGGTTCGGTTATCCTAGATGAGCCAAGCAGTGAGCAACAGTTGAGCTCTAATTGAATTTCAGTAAAGGAAATCCATTTGATTATAAGCCAATTTCATGCTGAATACATTCCCAAGTATATTATCAACTGGTAGCCATTCGATATTGAATTTCAACTTATGTTCCGCTGCGAACATTCCCCCGAACACATGTAATTTATTTTTTTAAATATCACATTCCTCTCTCGGTCAATATATTATACCAATAATCTCTTTGATCTGTCTCTTCCCATCGCCTGTCATCCCAGGCGACAGCCTGCTGAGCCCCCTCTTCCCACACACACAAATCTTGAGCTGCATTATCCCCATTGTAGCGCCTATAAATGTCGAACTGCATATGCATATCTTAATGCTCTACTCTGAAAGAGGGAGAGCACATCGCATCGCCAAAACCGACAAAATGAATTATGGCCGCTAAATTGTAAAATATACGCCAAATTCCTATAAATCAAATTCTGGACTCAAACACTCACAGCCACAGACGCACTCTCACGCACGCACTCACGACTGCACACACACATACATACATACATGAAACCGAAACTCGAAATGAGTTTTTTTTTTCTTGTTGTGGTTATTGTTGTTGTATTCTTGCTGTGGGGTGGTGTATAAAAATATATACATACATATATATAAACGCGGCATGCATATGCATTATGTTGATAACAGTGTAGAGGGGGGGGGGGTAGCGGGGTAGTTGGTGGGTAGGGAATTTATGTATATTTATGTATAAATCATGTTGGCAAGTTTTTATGCCTTTCTATTAGCCAAGGCGTCTCCTATAAAAGGCATCGCGATGCCTTCTCTTCGTGTGGCTCTTCTTCTTGCCTTCCCTCGGCTTCTCCTCTTGCCTCTTGCCTCTCCCACGCCTACTTCTTCTTCTTTGTGAGTGCATGAATATTTATGACGCAACATTTGGCATAAGTGGCACTCATTTTCAATAATCATCTTAAGCAGATTAAGTTAAATGTCAACCATTAGTCATAATGGCCAGTTCTCCTGCACATATACATACACATACACGTATGTATGTATGTGTGTACATATACTCGTGTGTCGCTTACATTTGGCATTCGCATTTCACATTTTATTGCCAAGTTCTATATATGAGGGGGCCCCCTTGCCCCCTCTTGCTGGAGGAGGAACGCATAAAAATCAGAGAGAGGCGAACAACTCCTGAACCGAGTCGTGGCCATTTATTATAGGGAATTGTTTGGGCTCTGTTGTAAACGCTCAGTACTTCAGCTGTGCCTCTTACTTACTCTCTTTCTTTCCTTTCTTATGATACCCTTACAGAAGGTAGTTATAGCTATTACTTAAATGATCAGATATTAGAGAAAAATTGCATAGCCATATCTGAATGAAATATGAGGTTTTTAAAGTAAAAAAAGTTTGAAATTAACTTGAAAAGAATTTTTTCATTTTAATTTTAAATTTTAAAGCATTTTTAAATGTATATGTATAACACATTAAATTTTGTGGGAAATATATTTAATCTAACTATGCAAATATTTAATTAAATTATGAAATCAGCGATAGATTGTTGGATTAAAAGGAAAAAGCTGGAGAAATTTAAGACATTCTTTTAAAGAATCTCGTTTAATCGATGAATTTCAGTTGAATCTTTATTCCCTAGACATTTAATGCAAATCCAATGAGGATTCTTAATTGGCAAGGGTATCAAAACGTTTGGCCCTCGAATCTTATTCTGTTGTTTTCTTCTTTGTGTGTGTGTGTGCTGCGGATTAGCTGAAAGAACGGCGGTAAGAAAATGTAACATTTTCATTTTGAGTGGTGGAAATGCGTACGAAAAACACCACCAGAGGGGTGGGGAATGGTGGCTCTGGGTTGGTCAGGTGAAAAGTGGCTGGCTATTAATTTGAGCGCTGTGTCAAATGACATTAGGCATGTTAAGCATTCTGTTGAATCACTTGAGCGCTAACGAGATGCCATTTGAAAAGCTGAGGCTTTAAGCTGACTAGAGTCCCGTCCCGCCTGCACGTCCTTCCCTCTCTCTCTCTCTCTCTCTCTCTGTTCATTAAAGTGTAGGGACTTGGGTTATTTTTTGCCCGAAATTCGACTTCTATTAATCTTTTGCTGCTGCTCGTTCTTTGTGCTTGCATATCTACATGGCTGCGCTTGCCACAAGAAACTTGCAACTTGCCAAATGCCAACAAAAAGCAGAGTTAAAACAACTAAGAATACCATGGCGGATCATACGACTATAAGATACCCGCTACAGAAGTGAGACCCGCTGGGGTTTTTGGGATCAAGGTGTTTCCCCCAACCGAATGTAATACTTCTATTGCATATCCTTTCGGGGGCACAGTATATGCTTTTACTCTACTGGGTAGCGGGGTATAATAACCAATTTCAGGGCGGGGGCCGAAAGCCTTTTATCAGGCTCTGCTCAATATGCAGCTCTGGCTGTGACTTTTGCTCCTTCAGGCAACTTCTTTACCAACTCGGCTCCTGCTGCTCCTCTTGTCTTCCTCTTGCGGTTTTTGGTTATCACAACTCTTAACTCTCTCTGGCCTCAGAGACTCCTTGCATCTGCTTTCTCCTTTCACCCCTTTCTCCGCCCATGCCTGGCAGGTATGCATCAATTCGTTCCCTAATCTATTTGCTGCTGACTTCACCTGGCAACTCTCTTGACACCCACCGCTCTTTCCCATTCTCTCTCTCTCGCTGGGTTTCAACTTGCTCTTCCCTTTCACTGTCTTTGTGTGTGTGTGTACTTGTAATTTAGAACCCTCAGGTTGCTGACAGGCAGAGACGCGTCTGTGCGTGCTGGCTTATCGGGGAGATTCCCGTACCCATTCCCATTCCCACTCCCATTCCCGTTCCCGTTCACAGTAGTCATTCGATATGGGAGCGTATTACAAATCAACTCTGGAAAAACTATCGTCCATCGCTAGTCGTCATCTTCCCATTTCCCTGAGCATCTTCAAGTGCAATTCGAATGCACTCCCTCTCTGGGAAAAAGCACTCGGACAGGTTACAAACCCATACATAGACATCAATCAGAAGTGAAGCCCGGCGTAAGGAGAGAGGAAGGAACTGAGGAAGGAGCCAGCCGCAACGGAAACCTGTTTGGCTATGCAAACCACAACGCTGACCGCCTGACCCAACAAATTACTCAATTTCATTGTGCCTCTTGCACGAATATCCTTGAATATCCCAGAGTGCCCGGGATACCCCCAGATACAGATACTCCCAGAGGACGGTGGGGCTTCGGACGGCAGGCAGCTGGAGGCAGTCATCAACAATCAACTTGATGACGAGCACAATAAAAATGGAAACCGAAACCCTCGACGACAACGTCGCAGCGTCACTTCGAGCCATCCTGCCATACCGCTCTCTCTCTCGCTCTCTGTCGCCCCTCCGCTCTGCCATGCTCCATCTCGCTCTGTCAAGTTATTTGCTAACTTTTATTAATGCCGAAACGTACGGCAACGATTTACAACGACAATAAAATGCGCGTCCGCCCGCTATCATATCGCACAATGTCGCTCATAGTCATAGTCATGGCACTTGCCGCCGCTATCGCTATCTAACCAAGCCATGCCAAGGCAAGTCGGTCGAAACCCAAGGAAAGCCACCAACTGCGGTGGCTCCAGCTCCAGCACCAGCTCCGGCTCCGGCTTCGGCTCCAAAGGAACCCAACCCAGAGGCTAAAGAAAAGGCAGTGGCATCCTCTGGTATCCTCTGGTATCCTGACAATGGCAGAGAAGGTGCGGATTTCGATTTATGTGCACTGCACGCAGCACCAACAGCAGCACCAGCAGCAGCAAAGAGGTTAAGCTTAAAAATTGATCGACTCTTTATTACCTGCGACTCTCACTGAGAGAACCATGTTATAACACTTTGACAGGGACCTTTTTGTTTTGATCCGCATAATCTGGCACTTTTAAATTAAATTAAAAACATTTCCCAAAAAGTGTGATTGCCGCAAGTGGCAATAGAATAGAGCTTAAGTCAAGCAGAGCTTTTGGCTGCTCTCCCTATCTTCAAAATCATCCACATCCACGAAGGTAAGTCGCACGAAAGCTTTGTTTCGAGCTTTGACATCTCCCTTTTTCCATTATCTTTCTTCTGTGAGCGCAAGCTGGCCCTCGCTTAATTTCTGGTACTCTCTTTTTCTCTCCGATCTGCTGGTGTTCTACGATAACGGAATTTGATTGAGGTTTTGTGCTATGAGCATACCCCTCATTATTTACACTCTAGAGGGTATAGCAAATAAAAAAATGACTTGGGCTCCGTCCGATTTCCGTCCCTGGCAGACACACAATGCATGGAATGTGAAAATCTTAAAGACTTTTGAATTGCCAGCCATAAATGCGCATTTATTTCTATGCTCAAGTTACAGGCACTGCCGGAGTGGCGGAGGAGACAGTGGGAGAGAGTGAGAGAGAGAGATAGGAGCCCGGCAGCCTGCGTCACTTTGTCTCATTTTTGTGCTTCGCTGACAAATGCAGCCGTGCATATGCTGCTGCTGCCGTCGCTGCTGCTGCTCGCCCACACACTCACACACACTCACACACACCCACACCCACACATGCCCTCCCTCTGCTCTTTGCATTGAGTTATACGCTCATCCCAACTGCTGTTCTCTCCCTCTCCCACCCACTCTCTGCTGGCAGTCAACGCATATTGGTAGCTAAGTTATCGCATTTGCGACAACAATGCGCCGTCCGCAGTAGAAAGAGAGAGAGAGAAAGAGATATAGAGAGAGAAAGAGTGGGACAGCGAGAGTGAGAGATCTGCGATGGAGCAGTTGGACTCGGATTTGGAATCGGAATTGAAAGCCCGAGTGGAAGGAAGCTCCTGCAGTCACAGTCACACTAGAGCATCGGATCCCACTGTCCCAGATGACGGCTACACTAAGAGAAACTCAGTCACGTGAGATTTTACATTTTGCAGATAATAAGCTTTAAGCAGTCTTTTCATGTCATTGCATACCAGTTCAATCTTTGCGATTATAGGGAGAAGGCTGAACGTTTAAGTTTTTGCTTCATTTTCGAAGGACTATGGATTTCTTTGATGATTTTCTCGCAGTGCATGGCATCTCTTACACTTGCTTGCATATTTTTGCCATTTGAATTTGTAAAATCAACATCCATTAATCTGCACTCACACTCGTAACCCCCCCGCATGCCTTCACACCGCTTTGTAGCTCGCCCAGCGACTGCATCTTCTTCGTTGCCTCGTTTTGCATGCTCGGTTTCATTTTTGGAGTCGCGCGGAGCTGCTGCAGCAGCCAGAAAATATGAAAAATCTTCTAGTTCTACTAGAAATACTAAAAAGAAGAAGCTATCGCAGGGACTGCCAGGGACAGAGGTAGTGGCAGTGGCAGAGGCAGTGGCAGTGGCAGAGGCGGAGACAGAGGAAGAGAAGCCCAAGTGAAAAAGAAAAGCTGTGGCAGTCACTGCCAGTTGCCATCGTCAGTTAGCATCGTTTGCGATAGTCTGGGCGACGTCATCCTGCCCGTACCGCTCTATGGAGGCACTACCGTCTCCTACTACCGTCTCCTCCCTGCCTGCCCCACCACTTCATCCTGCAACCAACTGTCGTTCCCCTCTCCTCTCGGCTCCACAACGTTTGCTGGTTGCATTATTTGCATTTTACGAGTTGCCTTTCGCTGAAGGAAGGTTGGAAGGTTGCCACGCTCCTGTGCCACGTTAAGGGGCTTGTAGTATGTGTATGGCAGAGTGATGAAAGTGTGTTAGCGTTCCGATTTTGGTTGAGGCTGAAACGACCGCTCTAATGAGCTTCAACTTTGATCCATCCATTCCCGGGGGATTCCAGGAAATTCCAGCACTCCCAATGATTGGTGTATTAAATTTGAAGCAAAGATGTGCTCCCAGATTGAAAGGAGCTCGATAAACGACTTAAGGATCATGTGTGGAACAATTAATATATCTGGTATCTTCCTTACATTTTTCAGCTTAAATGAAGAGGAAGGAGCACAAATATCTCCCATTAAATGGTTCATTTTGGGTACATATTTTCATATCATTCAATATGAAAGCACTGCCTGGGGTCTGACTTTCCCTTACCGCTCAACATGCCTCAATTATCGCCTGGCCGTAGGTGCTCCATTCTGTCCTCTGCTGCCAACGCTATCGTCCACGTCTCCACCTTTCAGCCATCTCCGGCAGGGGCGACGAGGCCGGCTGCTGATGCCCGCTGGCATCGTTCTCTGGCTGCCTCCTCCACACGGTCTCCTTCCCCATAGTTGCCCCCGGTTTCCCTCGTTGCCGAAGCTGTCCCGTTGCCATTCCCTAGCTGCCCCGCCTGCCGTTGTCAACATCGACGGAAGTGCATGTGTTTTTCCGTTGGAATAACTCCATTGTGTGTTTCAGTGCAGTCGGGCGAGCATCGGCGGGGGTGGTCTTGGTCTACCACCCGGCCAGACGACGTTCCATACTCTCCCCTGATCCCATTGCTATGGCCAAAATGGGGACAACTGATACGTATGCGTAACGTAAGCCAAAAACCGTTGACATAACGTAGCTCTCTAGCTTTTAGAAGAGCAGCAGACCGAAGCTGGATGCTCTCTCAACCCTCAACCATCAACCCCTTCTTGTGTCTTCGTCTATAATCCTGAGAGGAATTGCTCTTAAAGGTCTTTTGAGGATAATCCTTTGGTCTGACAGAGGGATTGCTTTCTACCTCTTGCAGGTGCGACATTTGGCACATTTTGAAGCATATAAAAACAAACCGTTATTTAACAGCAATTTTCGAGGGTTACGCTGCCGCTTTAAGCTGCACCCACGACTCGACTCACTGACAAACTGTTGCCACTTGTGTTCTTGTCATGAATTATTGTTGACGCCGGCTCTGGCAGCGAGAGAACGAGCCCCGAAAGAACAAAAATGAGGCCGCCAAAACAGTCAAAAAGAAACTCAGCCAGAGAAAACGAGAAAGAGACTGGGACAAGGGCAGGGGCAGGGGGAGACAGACAGAGAGAGAGAGAGAGAGAGGGGGGCCTAGAGACAGAGAGAAAATCCAATTCCAAAGGCATAAATCATGGCCAAAAGTTGCAAGGCTTTTTAAGCGACATAAATACAATAACTAACCAGAGGGAAAAATATAATTGCAAATGGCCCAAAAGGCCACACACAGACCTCCGACAGCCCGGCACTCAAACTCCGGCCCCAAGAAGGGCAACTAAGCAGGATCCTTTGCTGTATGTAGTTGTTGCTGTTGTCCTTATTATTATTGTGGGCCCAGTTTCTAGTGTCAAGCTGTGGCTAAGCGATGGAGAGGGGGTTCGGGGCCAACATTCACATACCAAACATAAATTGCTGAAAAGTGTGAAGAGAACATAATTGTAACATTCCTTGTTTTGGCCCAAAGCAATGCACCACCAAACACCCATCCCCTAGCACCCAGCAACCAGCAACCACCAAAGGCAGCCAGCACCAACGACCAAGTGGAGTCCTGAACACAGTCAGACATGGGGCCGGGACAGGCCAGGATGTTAGAAGGCCTGAATGCCTGCCTGCCAGCCTGTTGTTCTTGTTGTCGGCCTGCCTTTTTCAAGCATTCAATTATGTATGTCTGCGATCCCTGAGCCTGCCACAAGCGCACTCCTGCCACAGCCACACACACACACACAGAGAGTGGGACATACAGACAGACCGAAACGAGGCAAAAGTTTTGTAATGCCCGCCAAAAAAAAATTACGAAGAAAGGAATGAGGCCTAGAGGAAGGGCACCAAAAGGTGTGAAGGGTGTGTGCCACACTGAACGGAGATGACTGCCAAGCCAAAGGCGACTATTTGTTGTTGCTGCTCTATAGGGATTGTGGGGTATATTAGCTGTGTAATGAGCTGCACATAAGGATAAATGATGCCCAGGATGAGAGTTTTTTCTTAGAGGAATAATCTGATATTGGTGTTTGTGTGTCTGGTGACCCCGATCAGTTCAGGTCCTTCTTTTTGTGGCTCTAAAAGCTGGCAGGCAAAAATTAGTGTCTTACAATCATGAATTGTGGGTTATCTCAAGATTTTACAAAGTGGACTCTGTTAGGGGTTCCATTATGTTGTAGGGTCCTTTGATATTGTATGAATCGTGAAAGAAAGAAAGTATATGTTCATCTGTATACTTCCCTTAGGTTTTAGGATCTACGAGTGTAGGCTGTGTCATTCCTTCCGTGGGAGATAGTGGATTACTTCTTAGTAAGTGCATCTGCTATTCGTTTTTTCATGCGGATCTCTTCAATTATTCTTGTAGATTATGCCGTTTGTTTTTGTTATTGTCGCTGGAGCGCCATAATGTAAATGTAGCACAAACCTTTTTTATAACATAACGACAGACAGGCAGACAGACAGAAGAAACAGGACAACACACACACATGGAGAAAGAGAGGGAAATAGATAAAGAGAGAGATAGTAGGACGAGTTATGTGCGAGCTTTCGCTTTTTGTTGTCCTGTTGTTCAGGACTCTTCAGAGCCAGGCCGGGAGGTCGGCGTCGGCGTTGGCGTTGGCGTCGGCAAAGGCAAAGGCACATAAAAAATAACAAGAAAAACTGGACCAAAAGGGTGCAAGAGAGACAGGGGCTGTAAGGGAGGAAGAAGAGTCAGTGTCAGCTGTTTGTTGGCCAAAATATGTGTGCGGAAAAACTTTGTTCTCTCTTTTGACTTTGCCATTTAATTTCCAGCCAGCTTTCGAGCAGCACTTCAACTGTGAAATCAGCAAATGGCATCACAAGTGCGATTATATGTAAATGTATATACATATATATGTATGAATATTGCATATGTGGGTGGGGGGGACAGTTCAAAGTTTGTGTACAATTTCGATATAGAAATATGCCAAGGCCCTTCTATAGGAGAAAAATCATAGCCGAACCAAATCGAAGAAACTGAATAATTTGTGAAAGACCAAAACCCAAAACTTATTTTCGGGTGAGTGGCTGACATTTGCTTTAAGTGCTTGATTTATAGCCATTTGAATTGCCAGATACATAAATATTTCAGCTCTGACAAATGGAATTAGGACAGTACGAGTGAAAGAAGGCCCAGACAAGCGGGGGGGATTATTATAAGCCATACAAGGGGGAATTAGAAGATAAATTGTGGCCACAAATGTAAGCTTACCAACATGGCTATGGCTATGGCTATGGCTGTATATATCCGATGGGAATGGGTTTTCATCTTTGAGATCATCTTTGAGATTTTGTAGGGGCTTTGGCAAGAAGCGTAGCAGTAGGTTTTTGGTCAATGGGTCATCTGAAAACCGATTTCTATAGCTCTTGAAAAGCTTTTGCCATCGAAAATGGCCACAAAGCGAGGCCGAAATATGGTCCCAGAGGGGCAACAAAGGTCTGGCTGGCTCTAAAAGAAACGAGGACCGAAATTCGTGTCCCGTTCAAAGAAAACTGCAGCGGAAACCGGAATTTCCAGCGCAAGATGTCAACCCTGTTAACCCTTCGCAAAAAACTCCAACGAAAATTGAAAGAAGCTCAACCCCAGAAGGGGAACCAGCAGAGGAACCCTCATCAGGCAGGAGAAAAAAAGCTGAAGCCTGGCTGGCCAACTGTGACCCACCTCCACCCACCCCCTTACCCACACTCTCGGTGGTACTAGCGGGAAAAAGTGGAAGGCATTTTCTTCTAATAACTGCGCAGGATAAAAAAAAGAAGAAAAACGAGACGATGAAAATGAAAACGCAGAAAAACGAGACAGCGGCAATTTCGCTTACAGAATTGCCAAACCAAAAAGGACTTTGAATTCCAATTGCAAAGAGGGGTCGAGGCGGGACGGGGCGCGGAACAGACGAGGTTTTAGGGAGGATTCTGCTCGTCAGCCTTAAAAACGCAACCGCAGAACATGCACAGACGTGCCACGCCCCCACACACAACGGACCAACATAAATCATAGACAACAACAACAACAACAACAACAACAAAAATGGTAGAGAAAAGTGCGCACCGACAACAAAAAACTTTCAATATCAGCAATGCAAATTTCGGTCGGCCAGAGGGGTGGATATAGAGGGGTAAGGGAACTGATGACGCAACGCCACCCAAAGGCAAATGTTGGACTATTGAAATCTATGCAGCAGAAGCCGTAGCAGCAGCAGCAGCAGCAGCAGCAGCCGCCGGACGAGCCATCAACGATGAGTCAATAGGGTCAGAGTCCTGTCCCGTCTCGTCCCGTCCAGGACCCCTCGGGTCACAGTGGACAAAAGTTCATTGCGAAAAAGCAGCGAGGACGGAATTGCATTCTGCGAAAATCCGTGATGTAAAGAATTTTTTGGTTAAGGGAAATGAGTGAAAGTTTGTGTGTGGAAAAGTTGGTAAAGAGGAGCAAATGAAGTTCCAATACAGAATATGGCTAAGTTCTTCAAAAGGAAATTGGTAGAGAGCTGCGTAGCCTCTGGGAAAGCAGGGATCTCCACGCAAATTTCCCCCCAATTCGCATTTCAGTTGAAACCACTGTGCCGTGCCGATCGGCGGTTTTGGCCAAGGGGTAACTAGTAAGTTCCTGGCCGTCGAGGTCCTCCCTCTGGGCGCTCTCAATTTGAAGAGCTTTATGCAAACGTCTTTTGCATTGATGAGAATGCAAAAAGAGCGAACTGTCGGCGAGGGGGGGGGGGAGGGGGGAGCGTTGTCGAGCGAGAGAGGTCGAGCTTTTGTCGAAAGTAATTAAAAATGCTGCAGTTGATGCTTAACTAGTTTTTAATAAGTTTTTAATTAAAAATAAATATGCATTTGTGTGTAAAAAATGATGTACGGCAGATGCCCAAACGAAGGACCGACCCGGTGCCCGCCCCACCAGCACGTGACGTTGGATGGTCGGATGGTCGGGGGCAGATCCAGTCCCAGACTCCTGCCACGTGGCCATGCCGGTCCGCTCCGCTCCAGGGTGGGAATTGTGAACACATCATCATCGCCATCATTATCTTTTTCCTCTACACTGTTTGTGCTTCTCATTACATTGCGTGTAGACAGGGCAAACAAAATTGAATTAGCATAGCAGCGAGTGAAGAAAAAATCACGCATACGCCACCACCACGTCTAGGGAGGGTTCGTCCTGGGGGATTCTCCTCGGGGATATGAGTTCCCCAGCTCCCTGCTCTTGCTTCTGGTCCTGCTTCTGGTCCTGGTCCTGGCCCTATCCAGCCTCGCCTGATGTCCTACAATTGCCCTCAACAATGGTAAGTGTTTGAAATGGCTAAAGATCTATGGCCAGGACATAGGTGGCTTATCGTATGCCTTATTTTATCGGTGTCTTATTTAGTGTAGAAAGAAGGATGCTTCCATCTGGTCCATTCCATTCAGTATATTATTTTAAAGGAGTTTCTCGTTCTCCTGCGATCATTCGCTTTATGATCAATAAGGAAATCCCCCCCAATAGACTAGCCCTCCATTCGGCGTGTCTCTAACTAATATCCGCATTATAGTACTAGCCTGATCAGAGAGGTTTACTTGTATGTATGTACTGGGAGGTGGCATATCCTTGTCACCTTTCTCTGGCCATACTTCAGTATGACAAACTGCCCGACTTAGCTGTAATTCCTTGGCCAAGTAAACAAAATATTGTAAATGCAGGCACCTTGGATTAGAGTGGTTCAAGTGAGTGGGTCTCCGTCTCCGTCTCCACACCCATCCCTAGGCCTTGGGCCATGATTCTAGCGGATGGCGGGGGGTGTGAGGTGAGGGTTGCCTTGGTATTTGCTTTCACTAACGAATGCAGGCGGTTCTCTGGAGGTCTCTCTGGAGGCATCTGGGTCGCTCCTCCTCACCTCAGGCCCTTCTCTAAGCGTGGCACGGCTCAGAGATGAATTCAAGCGCAAAATTATGTAGCCACACATAGATACACACGCACACAGGCATACAGCCATGGCTGTTCGAGTGCGTCTGTGTGTGTGTGTTTGTGGGACAATCAAGCAATGAAATTTCATGCGTTTGCACATGCGTTTGCCCTTGGACGTCGACGTCGACCCCCCGCATAGCTTAAGTTGGATTTGGGGTATGCCCCTCACACCTCCCATACCAACCGCCAACCGCCATCCATTCATCCCCGCACCAGAAATACCATCCAGCCAGGCACCCACCCACCTAACCTCTCGCTTCATAAACAAGCAACACATTTTCACTTCCTTTGAACCTGTTAGGAATTTTAAAATAATTTTTTATTTTATTTTTTTTGTTTGGTAGATTATCCGCTTTTAGCCTGGGCCACGCCTACGTCCTGCACGCCTCAATGCCACACAATGCACAAAGAGCACGTAGCAAATAAACAGGAGGCGGGGTGCTGCGGGGTGCTGCGGGGAGTGGGGCTCTGGCCTGGCTAGTGATCCCATCGTCCGTTGTGTGCAAAAATATTACTTGACTGACATTTAAATTAACACAATCACAGTTATTGGGCGCTCAACTCCAGTGGTTCGGGGTCGGATTCGGCTCGGATTCGGATTCGGGCATGGACATGGGCATGGGCTGGGATCTGTTGTTCTGAATTGGAATTCGTGTTCCATCTACAAAAGTCACTCCACCAAAAAGCAGAGAATGAAATCTCCACCAACAAGAAAATAAGAACAAAAAATTAGGTTACACAAAAACTTGATGAATCTTTTGTTTGGGCCTTGACTTCTATGCAGTGGGAGGCTTATCCTTGTACAAAACGGAGTACGTGGCAACTCCATATATCTGCAATTGATATTTCTCTAATTGAATGGAAGGTAATCTACAAAAGGGAGCAGATAAAGAGAGCTGTTAGAGAAGGTCGTTCTGAGTATTTATTTTTCAGTTATTATGTTCGTTCTTTGCTCAGGGCTGTTCTCACCAAAAGAAAGGTTTTGTATTGTATGAGGCTTGGAAAATACATTTCAAGAAGATATATTTTTAGGGCGTTTCTGTCTTATAAACTTTCATTCTTTGGATTTTTTTTTAAATTAGTTTCCCTCAATTTGTTTACCCTCATCGGAATATTTCTTATTCTATAGTCCTTGCACATCTTCACCTAAGATAAGGTTGATAAAACTCATTTTCTTTCTCACTTCATTGCTACATTTCTCGATTGATTCATCTGCGGATGTTTGTCCTTGCATCTCGGGTCACAAGACAATGTCACGATGTTCGAACGACAGCCCACCGCCTTGCCCTACCGTACCATGTTAGGGATATATGTCTTCCCAATTGACTTGATAAATGTTCAATTAAAACTTCAAACTGCCGCCCAATTCCAACTTAACATTTTCTTTTTGTCTTTGACTGCACTATTGTGAAATTTTTTTGGGTGGACCAAACATTTGACCCGGAGTCGGAGCCGGACGGCCGTGCGGGTGTTCGCATTTGGTGATGGGCGGGGAGTACGGGAGTGTGTCGCTCTATCTATCCATCTCTATCCCCGTTCTCTGTCTCTATCCCCTTCACTGGTCGACTTATGCGCGTGGGCGTTTTTTAATCAAAATGTAACAAGCCAAAAGCAAACAAGGATGGTCCTGCCTGGTCTATACTGTCCTTTCCTGGCCAGTCCCCTCTCTCTACCCCCACCTCTTGCCCACTCACTGTGCGGGCCAGGACCGAGCTCATGGCCAGGATTAGTGGTGCAACAAAAAAGGAAAGGCCCGAAAACAGATAACGAGAGTTGGAAGCCATAGAAAAGATAGTTCTTGTTGCTTTTTCTTGCTGCACACTTTTTATTGGACTTTATGCGCTTTTGCCTCAGTCCTCCTCGGACCCTTCGGTGTTTGCTTTGTTCAAAGGGAAAAAGGACGGAGTGCGGCAGTTCTCCCAGAGAGGGAGAGCGGAAAGGTAGCAGCAGCATCATATAAAAACCCATGGCCCCGGGACAGGGCAACTCAATAAGCGGGGACCCCAAGAAATACACCGAAACGAAATCAAATGAAGGGGAAGTCTTACTAATTTCGCAGGCCTCCTTTGCCCCCAGGTTGATTAAATATGAAGCAAACCGATTGAGGATCTGTGTGGGTTCCCCGGGTTCGGGTTCGGATTCGGGTTCGGTTCCGGGTTTGGGCTTGGGTTCGGTTACGACTCAATTGTTTACCTTATACGGCCAATTTGTGACTAAATCGAAGTCGGAGATGAGCAGCCAAAGGCGGGGCTAAGCTGCATGTAAGCTCTTGAAAGCGCCACTTCATCAGTCTCCGGTAATCGGAGGAGGGGGGAGCAACGGGAGCGACAGCCCTGCCCTGCAGAGTCCTAGCTTGAGTCCTTTGTTGGTCAGTTCAGAAATTAATTAACCAGGAACACACAGGGCATAGTTTCAATAGCTGCTTCATCTGCTGCTGCTGCTGCTGTTGCTGCAGGAGTAGAAGTCCACAGTCCAGCTCATCCTCGCCATACAATAAAACAATAACAGCCACAGAGTTCTAGCTGCCAATGCTTCTGGCCACACACCACAGCATGTCCCGAACAGCCTAACAGCCCAACACCCCCACCACCATCCACTCCCCCTCATCAACACATTACAAGCCACTCAATAAGCTGCCATCGACGGCGCCTAAAGTGCCAAGAACACACACAAATGGAGGAGGACAACGATGCTGAGGATGCTGATGATGATGATGATGATGATGATGATGGGGCCGATGTTCGGGATGATGTAGCCCCAGTAGCTGTAATTTGCAGCGTTCAGTTTGGTTCAAAGGCGTCAGGCGCCCGTTCTAAGAGCTTCTGGGGATAGGTATGGGACAGGGATAGGGAGAAACCTTTTGTTCTCTGACCTCATTGACTAACCAGGCTCTCCTAACAATGTGAAGGCTTCAAATGCCTTTTCTATGGAAGCATTCGTCCATGTGGCTAAGATTTTTGTGCTGGTCATCATCATCATCATCATCGTCAACACGATGACGAGACTGGACATTGGTCAGCACTGGGTTAAGGTAAGACAGAGGGTTGATTGAATAGTTATCGTTGATTTATCGTTATCGTTATCGGTATAAGGATTACGACACCCGGAGAAAAAAGCACTAAAGTTTTTCATATTTTCACTTAGATTAAAAATGTTTCAGTAAGATATTCAAGAATAATTGTAGCTTTAAAGTTTCCATCCGTAGATGGAAGAAGAACCAACTATGATGTGATCGGAGGCTGAGAATATGACCACACTATCCAATCTCTTTAAATGATCAACCAATCAACTAATTACTTGACCAGGAAGTAATCGTGTGGCCAACTTTTCGTACCCCTCACGCATCATTTCAAACGATATTGGCTCTGGCATTCGTTCCGAATGCAATCAACTTCCTTTATGCCTAACGATGTGTCTGCCCCTCCGTGTGACGTCTTTGTACCACTCCCGACTTGGTCAGAGGGTCCTCCTGGATAAAGTGTGTATTGGCAGTGGCATACTTTGTTCTGTTCGCTCCATGCGTGTGGTATTAAAAACAAAAGACCCATAAAGATTATGTCAAAAACAAACTATTCAATTAAGTAACTAAACTAACTGACATTGGCAACAAAAGGCACACTGGATGAAGACGATTTGGACGGCTTCTGGTGCTGCCTTCCACACATGCCACACATGCTTTCCATACGAGCGGCACTCCCACTCATCCACATGCCAACTGTTGGAGCAAACTTTTGGTCTTTGTCAAGTCAAACACACAACAGAAATTACAGAAACGTCTTGGCCTGGACCCTGCTTTCTGTTTTGCTTTATTTGCATAGCAGGGAAAGAGATGGTGATAGTTAAATAGAAAGGGACAGAGAGAGCAAGAGGGAGGTAGAGTAGGGTTCAACTTGAGTTGAGATGAGAAATGGCTGATTTCGTATCTTCTTTTCTCTTCAGTTGCATTGGGAATTTGTCTTAAGAAAATATAGCTAATATCTTTATCAGAGGGTACGAGTGGGGTGTATACATTTGTTGGAAGCCTTACCATTACTTTCTGATCTGCAGGATAACAGAAGGTTAATCTATGATCAGATCGCACTATGGAGAATATTATGAAGGAAATACTAAAAGAAAGCCAACAACTGGATCTTTTAAGAGCATTGGAGCCCACTTGGAGCTTGTCTTTCCGGGTCATCCACTGAGTCGACTCCCGATTGGGCAGCAGTTTTACTGGGTTCTGGTCTTATAGCACAAAGGACTCATGTAGTCTGTCCAATCTCTGTCTGTGGAGTAGTCCAACGAGTGGACGGAGCCAGTTATTGGCATTATTAGCAAAAGGCTTAGGGCAGGACGCGTGTCAGGGCCTGTTGGCATGAGCCTGGCCAGAACGAAGGCTGAAGCCGAGCCGGAGTCACTGCCACGTGTCATAAAATAAACAATAATCCGAGGCAGCGCCTGCCATTCCACATTGCTGCACAATAAATTGTATCTAATAATGCGCGCCGTGCAATAGAACAAACAATCAATCAATAGACAATATTTTCTCCTCTTCAGGATTTTCGTTTTCGATTCCGATTGCCTTAAAACAAAAGGGCCAGAACAATGAACAGAACAGAGTACACACAAAAAAAAAAAAGAAAAAGATAGAAAAAACGATAGAACTTGTGTAAGGAGTAGGAAAAAGATAAATATTTATACCCGGAGCGCAGTGCAGGCGACGCTCGACTTGTTTTTTCAGCTTCGTTGAGCGTATAGAACTAGATAGGAACATCGGTGGGGGGTCGGGGTCGGGGGTGCGGGTGGGGGGTGGGCCGTCCGTCCAAAGGGGTTGGGTGGGGTCTAAGGTGGGTAAGAGCATTTGTAGATAATAAAAAACAAGTAGGTAAATACAATATAAATGCTGGTAGCTTCGCTTCAGCCTTCAGCCCTCAGCCCTTAGCCCGCTCTCAGCCTCAGTCGCTGTATCTTCTGCCTTTGCTCTGTGTATCTTACAGATACAATTCGGTTGCACCAGTGGCACTGGCGCTTCAGCCAGCACTTTTATTACATGCGACTTTTCTACAATTTGTGGAGCCATTGTCTTCTCCGACTCCGAGTTCAGCTCCAGCTCCGGCTCCAGCTTCAGCTCGGGCTGCTGCTGCTGCTCCTGCTCATGATGGCCGAGGGGCCAAAGTGTTTGAATTCACTGGCAAAGCGGAAAAGCAAAGAGAACGAAATGAACTACGACCCATCCAATGCCCGGACGGGGTTCAGAGAAGGTTGCCCCTCCCACCTACTCAACCACCCAGAAAGGTTCACAGTTTTCCGTTTTCTGCTGCGATGGCATTCTTATTTATAAACCCCAAGGCAAAGCTGCGGAAAGGAAACTACCTTGGGATGGCGTTTCTCCTTATCCTGGCGGGCATAATAACAAGATGCTGATGGCCGACATGGCGACGTTCGATCAAATCGGTAAACAAATGTGAATGAAAGTTCGATTAAGATATGGGGAGATTCTCATTGGATGTGAAATGTGAAATCTCTAGGAATGTGGAATCTGGTAAATGTTCTGTCAAATTTGAGTTCTTCTTTTCTTGAAAACCGATCCCAGCTTAGTATTACTTCTGCGCATCGCCAAAGAATGTGTATATTGTTGTTGGATTCTGGGATCGACTCAGCTGGCTCAGAACCAAAATTGAAAATTGATACAACTATATATCCTTTTAGTTGTGCTTCCCTTTCTCTATATACGTACTCGTGTGCATCTCCTGCTATGATTCCTAATCAGTTCACCCAAGAGTATCTTCAAGTCCTTAAACAGCACCGTCTTTCTTCAGGGAATGCCCCATTTGCTCTGACTTAAGCCCTAGAAAGAGATAGCTTCAAAGCAGAGAAGGAGAAAGGAAGAGGAGGAGGTGGAGAGAGTGCCAGGGCTGGCCATTTCAGGACTGCTAAGTAGTGGGCAATTATTTTTACGACAACTAGTTAAGGGGTGCCCCAATGTGTGTATGGGAGGGGTGGCGGAGTTGCCACTTAAATTTGCTACTCACTTCTAATTGCGGGTTTTTCCTATCCCCAAAAGAGAGAGCAGCAGAAGCAGCAACAATGGTAAAAGGAAAACAATGTAAGAAGCAGTGGCAGTGCCACTGGCAGAAAAACGAAGAGCTGGGGCAAAATGTATGTGTTGATGGCTCAGATATGAAGTTGAAGTTTGCTTCACTTTTGTGGAGGGGCAAGCGAGTTTATTCGAAATAAATACATGAGGGCTTCCGCAACAAAGCAAAGTTAACTTGCTTAAAAACTTGCCAAAGATAATGAGTTCTTAAGATAGATGTATCCTAGTATACCCCCACCCCTAGCTCTAGCCCTACCCCCACCATGACCCTGTGGCCGTGTGCAACATTCGTATAAAACATAACTCAAACTGTTTGTTTTTATGGCCAGGACTTTGGCTCCCAACTGTGATAATGATAACGAGAGAGCACAAAGAAGCATTCATCCAAGCTGCACCCAAGGGTCCTTTGAGGATGGCTGGATGGATGGATGGATGCTAGGCATGGGGATGGGAATGGGGATCTGTCGGGTCAAGTATCAGATTTCTGTTTGAGACATTGTTGATGGCTCGAGGAGTCGTCGTCTGTGTCTCAAAAACTCTCAACGAGTGTATCCCAGAGATAAGCTGACTCTCATTCTCCCTCTCCTTTTCTCTCTCTCTCTCTCTGTGTCTTCTCTTTGTCTCTGAATTTTCTACCATAAGCTGAAGCAATCAAAGTTGAACATTCTTGGCAAGTCTTCCCCTGTAGAAAGTCCGCCAATCTTTCCTTTTCCGGTTGGAATTCAAACAGAGACAGGAATTAATAATAGAAAATACTTAAAATTCTCTAACATTTGAATGAATACTACTAGTAGTCTTTAGCAGGCTGCCTATCATGTGATTGATCGCTGATCATCGATAAGCAGACCTCTTTGCATTGTGCTTTGCGGATATCCTGAAAGTTTCGGGATGTTTTGAGAGCTCTGCTTTTTAGGGATTTTAAAAGTTAAATATGTATATTTTAAATACTTTCCATTGAAATCAATTACCTTTCTAATTAGGTAGCAAAAAAAACTTAGAAATTTTAACCAGTTACCAAATCTACAATCCAATTTGTTTCACTCGAAATCCACCGGAAATTGCCTTTGCCAAATAAAGAAGATTACAAAAAGGATTAATCTCCATTTAAATATTTATATGAAATTATTAAATTTCATTTATTCTGCACATTCTACACAGCCATACATAGTACATGCTATACGAGTATACATATATACATACACATGCATATATGTATGTAAATATAGTTGACCCATGCGGGTGTTACTGTTACTAATTGAAATGCTTTGATGACGTGGCCGTTGACATTTTTTAGATTTTTAATTAAATTGCTGTCAAGCATTTTTTTTTGTACCAGATATTTTTCATTCACAGTTGGCTGGATTTCATGAGGGATTTTCAGCACCCGCCGCAACGGTGTCCCGTTCCCCTGCCCCATGCCCCTTTTCCCTTAAGAGCAAGTGTCAAATTATTACATGCTAACTAATTTTGTCTGTGTTTGTTTGTTTGTTTTTTATTTTTTAGTTTTTGGTGCGGTTTTGTTTTTGTGTCTAAAGCTTATTTTCGTTTTTGTGTTTGCTTTTTCTGAGAGTGTTCTTTTCAACCACAAAATTGAAATGTTTTAATTGAAACTAAATGTTGCCCCTGTGTATTGCTGGCAAATAAAACAAGGGCCAGAACAAGAGCAAGCACACAAAAGTTGGTCGAAAGCAATAACAGGGGCACACACACGAATAATAATTACATCGAATGCAGTTCCAGTCATCCAGCCGGTCGGCCAGCCAGCCAGCCAGCCAGCCATCCATTCTCGACCATTTCTATGGGCGGGACTCCATCACAATACAGTATACGAGTATATTCCGGAAATCCGCTTAGCAACTCCTCCACTACCGCATTTATGGGGGCTGGTGCAGCCGCCGTCCCCTGCTTATCCCATTTGTTCCATTTTCCCTCCCATGCAGAACTGTATCGAATTGCAATCGAATGGCGATTAACAGAGAGTCCAAGGATATACCAAGACCCGGCCAGCCTGGGGGGTGGTGGCCCAACCGGCCACCTCCTACCTCCCACCACCCCGAAGGGAATGAAAAGCCTCGCCAAATTTAATTGCATATCTTCACGGCTCTTTTTGTGGCGTTATAATTTTGGTGTGGTCTTTTTTAGGAATTTCCCCATTGCAAAGCGTTTAAAAAAGGCCAAAAGCTTAAGCCCCCCGTGCGGTCAACAAAAAGCTGGCCGCAATGGGAAAAATAAATACGGGCTCAGGCTGTTGGATGAAACAGGACCACGACGGACGGACGGGACCGACTGCTGTCCTTTGGGTCCCTTTCAGACACACACACACACACACAAACAGAGCACATAAAAATGCATTAAATAAAATTTGTCATATAAATCTTGCAATTTATATGTTTGTGTTGGGCGGGTCGAGGGGCTGTGTGGTGGGGCTGATGGGAGAGCTGGCCTGCAGTTGCCCGAAAAATGTAATTTACAGAGCAAAAGCTTGAGGAAAGTAGAGGGTAGCAAGGATGTGCTAGACTTTTAAAAATGGAAAATTTTTACAAAAAAAATATTTTTTAAGATTTTTGGAATCTTAAGCCAATCATTTTCTTAATATTTGTTTTCATAGAAATTTAAATTTTCCTTACCTTTTGATAAGTATATTACCTCTTTGTAGGGCTGCCAATGTCCTGTCAATGGGAAATCTGGTATAAAGCAGAGACAAAATCTGAAAAACATTAATCTGTAATTCTAGGCACTCAAAAAATGGAATAGAGCAGCTTTTAATAGAGCTATTAGTTAGCAATAAGCATATGCTATTAACAAGGATAATTTTGTGTTCAACGTTAAAGGTTTATTAAGTGTAAAATTAAACAATTTAAGTGCAATACAATCACAGTGGTATCATCGTTTAAAGAGTATAAATTTTTGACGAATCCAAGCTATTGAAAAGTCCTACAAGGGGATAAGTCCAACCGAATGTTGCAGAGTATTCAATGGGTAACCAAAGGTGCCATCAGTTGGGGGCGTTCACTCTTTTTTTGCTTTCGCATGTCATCTAGAGGCGAGTTGCCGTATAACTCATTAAGAGCGCTTGTCGCAGGTGCTAATTCGTTAAAATGGAAATCAGAATTTTCCAATTAAACTGCGGATAATAAATTGGCTCGAACCAAACCAAACCATATATACACACTCCAAGAGGGGGGATAGGAAAGGAAACTTTTTGGGGGTTGGCCAGCAGCAGCAGCAGGAGCAGCAGCAGCAGCTGCTGGGCGCTCGGCCCTCGGCTCTGTGTGGGCTCTGGGCAGAAAGGAAATAAATTATAAATACGCCGGAAGTTCCAAGTCAGCATGAAAGGGCGCAAATACACAGGGCAGGACGACGACACGACCCTCATGGCCCTCTCACCCACAGGTTTGTATTTCCCGTAAGCTAGCTAATTTGTAAAAAGCTGTTGACCAAAAGCAACAGCAACAGCAAAATTCTCTCGCAGCTGAGACTCTAACAAGAAGATAAACTATGCGTCGTCCATATAAGGAGATACTTTATCTAATGCCGGACGACGTGTGGAAATTTAGATGTACGAGCACGAGAACGAGTGTGGAGGAGGAAGAAGGCAGAGTGGAGGCTGCTGCCCGAGCCGAACCGAACCGAAGCCAACCAAACCGAAAGTGAGGTTAGAAGTGCCGGAGAGAGCAATTAGATAAAACAAACGCAACGCTGAGCTGACAAAGGCAATGCAATTTTGCTTGGCAGCAGCATTGCCAACCGCAGCAAAAGTTGAGAATATCTCAAATATGGTGGAGCGGCTAGAAGAAGACGTGGAGGCAAGACAATGAAATAGCAGTTTGCTCTAGAGATGCACATGTCGTGGACTATCGGGAATCTTCAAGCTATCGATGCCGTTGATGGAAAGGTAGCGAATCGGCAAGTGCCTGCTCTAGCTTTTGCCTCTATTCTTCGATCACTATCGCTTGAAGTGGCAGTGGCCCATCCCTAAGTGGGGAAGGACGGAGTGGATGTGGATGTGGATGCTGCCTTGCCCCAACTTCAAGTATGCAACCGCCGGGTCCAAAGAGAGTGGTGGGTGGGGCGGGGTTGGGGGAGGGGCGGCTTTTGTGTGGCAGCAGCTGCAAGAGCAGCTCAACAATTCAATTTAAGATTCGTGCGCAATTTGTGCAATGCAAGTCGCTGTGGGGGCGTGGTACAGTGAGTGTATGCTTGTGCATGTGGCTGTGTTCGTTTGACTGTGTGTTAATTCATATAACAGACAGCTTGCCCCACTTCTACTTCAGCCCCCCTCCCCCACGCCATAGACATCCTCCATAGCATTTCATTTGCTGTTAAGCATTACGCAACCAGCAGGACCCATCCACATTCCTTTCTTTCGGCGGAGTGTGTGTGAGTGTGAGTGTGTGTGTATTTTGGCACATCTTGCACAGCGTCGAGTGTGGTAAAATTGTCGCAACATTTTGTTAAGCTTTATTGTATAATATTAGTATACTATATTATACCCAATTTCACTCGCAGCCGACAGCATCTCTCAATTGCCTCTACCTCTAGGTGTGACGGTCTCGCTTGGTTAGCTGTTGGCTTTTAGTTTTCTTTTCATGTTCCTCACCACACATATAAACATTTTTGTACAGAACAAATCGCTGCAGCAGTCTCTGTGCTTCAGGCACATGCCCCTTTTAAAGGCGCATGAGTGACTGTCAGCGAACAGGAACAACATCAAGAAGATCAGCATCGTAGTCCAACCGCACAACATGATGGCTGGATAGAGACAGGAATGAATAGGCGCCAAAAGCGTTACGTTACTGATATGAGGCATTGGTCATGCCATGCCCTTTTCACGCTCAATTTCTTTGTGCTAAGGTCATGTGCACTTGACTCTTACTCTTATGCGCATTCTTCAATGAGACAAAAAATGGCGAGAATTCGTTTTAATACGGTCCATGTAATGTAATTGTAAAACGCTTTAAAATACAAATAAATGTATACAATTTGTAGAAAATATACAACAAAACAAACAAATATAATTCCAAAACTATCCTCAAATTCCTAGAAACCGCAAATTTCCTTCACAAAATATAACCGAGCCTACTGTAAATAAATACTCATCCCAACATCTTTGTATATATGTATAAAATCTGACCCAATTACCCTCAGTAGCTATAGCTCCAGCTTTTGTTAATATTTAGTTTTAACTAGCTACTAGCATTATTCTAAATATGAAATATTTTCAATTCAATTAATGGTAATAAAAGTACAAGTAATTGGCTTCTTTCGCTGGTGTCAGCTTAATTTTTGATTGTATTTAATTTCTAAAATACATAATCAACATACTTGAGTGATAATTGAGTCATGCCATAAGGGCTTACCAGCACTACCAATGGATCACCCGAAATTTGCCACATAGCCGCCTTGACTAAGAGTAGAGAGCGCTGGGTTTTTCCTGGTTTTTGAGTGTACTTCTTGCCAAAGTTCTATGATCTAACGACTGCAGTCTTTTAGCTTGATTTCTGTTCTTAGCCCTGGCTACTGGCACATTCCTCAGCCAGTGTGTTGTTTCATGCCAGCCTAACCGTTTTGCTCGACTGCTCTCGCTACATGCTGCCACTCCACAGCAAACTAGAGTTATTTGGCTTTCCAATGGTTTAATTAAAACATTGTTACTTCATTGTGAAAATGCGCAAAGTGTAATTATATAAAATTTTCACAACCACACTTCCCCCGCACACACAGACACACGCATACACGCACTTAGTTGAACACCCAGTTAGAGCACTCGTAGTGCTCTAACAAACAAATAGAACAAACGAGACCGGGACCAGGACGAGGACCAGGACCAGGACCAGGACCAGCCATAGACAGGGACGCGGACGCGGACAGGGACAGGGACAGGGACGACAGTACCCAGTGTGTAGTACATGTGTCGACCAGGGGGCGGCGAAAGCGAGAAGGTGTTTTGTGAACAGGAGAGCGGGAGAGCGGGAAGCCAAGAGACAGAGAGACAGAGAGAGAGTTGGTAAGTGAAGCCGCTTTGAGCTTTAACGCTTTGTACAGATTTCGACGTGCATGTGCGTGTCGTGTCGTGTCGTGTGTGGGCGCAAATCGCTTGGCTTCGAGAGTTGACACGCACACATATGCACAGTTATAATAGGTAGAAAATGAAATTAGACCCAAGCGCCGCACTGCGCCGCGCCGCGCCGCACCGCGCCGTCCCCTAAAAGTAAGCTACAATATTTGCACGCCAGGCCGCAGACACAAGCATGGAATAGAGAGAGACAGAAAGGAAAGGGAGGACAGAGGTACAGAGGGAGAGCAACTATTAAAGGGATGCGCTAGCTTTGGCGATCGTTTAGGCTACGTGCCACGTGCTAGGGAGGAATCGGGTGGGATGCCCTGCACTGATCGCCAAAGAGGAAAGTTTCCTGAGAGAGAAGCAAGCCCTGCCCGATCACAATCAGCTGGCGATCAGCTGGCGATCAGCGATACTTTTATCGATATAAACTGCCTGCTCTGGCCTGCCCTCTATTATCCCGTTTACTTGCCCATCTCCATTAGCTGCATCAACCCTTTAATATCTTAATTGAGGCTGAAGGCTTTAAGATGTCGGTTGGCTTAAGGATAAACATCAAATACTCATACAAAGGAGAAGAAGATGGCCTCAGACACAAAAACACGCATGAACACAGCACTCGGAGCGAGAAGCCAAAATGCCAAAAGGGCTCGAAATAAATTAACTTTTTTGGTGATTTTATGTAAATCATAAAATGAAAAGCGCTCGCCCCCGGACAGGCGGCCAGATCCCGAGACCCACTTATATTTATTTAATGATGTGACCCAAATTTATTTCTCTATGTGGAGTGTTTAATTAGACAGGTTCCCCTTCCCCTTCCAGTTGAACGTTGTACGTTCTACGTTCCATATTCTCCTTCTCTTGTGTTCTCTGGCGACAGTCTGTGGTCTTTACGACTCGGCGAGTACGAAGGTCCCGTTTGGGTTGGTTTTTCGTCAAGGTCAAATGATATGCGCATATAAATTACCCCTCCAGGATAGGTTTTGGGCCCGCTCTGGGGCCGGGCTTATCTTTGAGGCGGGCCGTGCCAAAAATTTACGTACTGTTAAGTAAAGGATTTGTGGTTAATGACGGTCGTCGTCGTTGGTTTTTGGCCACCGCCAGATTATTTTTACTCCCTCTTCAGTCTACACACATACACACATACACACGTAGGTTACACACGTACATATGTTGCGTAGGCTACGAAGTTTTGGGGCTTATGCGGTTCTGGGTTGTGCTGTTCAGGATGTGGACAATAAATTTGAGTTCTAATCAAATTTAAATTAAAGACAGGAGATGGAATGGTGAGGATGGGTATGACGGCAAGTTAAATTCTTTGATAAGCTATCTAGATGGCGGCACGTTTCGATTCCACTTCCGACTACATATCGATAACTTTTCAGCTTTTTCTTTCCTGGCTTAGGAACTGCCTACAACCAGAGTCCCCCCCCCACCGGGGGAAATAAATCAACAAAAATGCAAATTGTCACATAAGTGGACAGACAGCATCTCATGCTCGCAAATCCTTCGGCCAAAAGCAGATATGAGAGTCTGACAAATTTTGGCAGGGACCTCAGACCTCAGCTGTCATGAATGCCAAACCTTATCCCCTCCTGAAGGTCCTGAAAACGCCTCAGCTAAGCCCTGGCTTAGATGTGTTAGATATGTTCAACAGCTGCGCTATTTCCATTTTTCTGTTCCGTTCTGGGGGGTTATTTTCTTTTTCTTTTTTTTTTTTCTGTTGCCGTTGCATAACAGCCATGACAACTTTCAATTTCCATGCCCGCCCCCCTCATTCGCAATTTCAATTTTCCATAGAACCACGCGCCGCGGCCCGGACACGCCCCCGAGCTTAGGGAGAGCACACACAGCACAGGACATCAGGAAAACAGAAATATTCTAATCCAATCGAAGCATTTATCAGCGTAACCGATCGACAAAAGTCGAGAGTTATGCATCAAAGTCACGAGGCGATGAGCCAACCGAGATAGTCCTCCTCCTGCACCCTTCAGCAATTACCCCCCTCTTGACGGCAGAAGGGAAATTGATGAAATTTTGTTTTTTATGTAAATGCTGCACTAAATCAAAACACTCGCTTACTCACACACGGACAGACAGACACAAGCCAACAATTTGATGCTGCATTGAGCAAAGTTGACAAAAGCCAAACGAATCACCAATAACGAATCCCGTATCCCGAATCCCGAGTCCCGAGTCCCCAGCCCCGAACACCGAACGGGTCGTCCTTCCATCTCCGTATCATAAAAATATCTCTAACAATTTTTGCAGTAATGGCCAAGCATAAAAAATACGCAACAAAAACAAGTGCAGATTCCGGGAGAGTTTAGGACGATGCTGATGATGATCGACTATGTGGTTACCCCTTGAGCAGATAGCTACAGAGATGTATTTTACGGAAGGGTTTTACATAAGAAATCCGCCCATGGATGCGAATATACCCGGCAGACACCCTTCCGACCATATCACGGGTATAATAATAATTTTTCACTTGCGTAACCAATCGATTCGCATGTCCTACCCCTAGCTAGAAATCGGTGCGGTGCAGAGCGGTACAGAGCGTTGCAGAGTGAAGCGGAGCGGAGTGTCAAAGATGAGGCCACACTGATAAAATCCAATCACTATGAAATTTACGCTCCTTTACAGGAAATGAAGCGGAAGAAATGTGCAAAATGTATTGACGACGCCCGCCCCCAGAGATATTTCTCTCTATCTATACGTATATCTATTTGTGTGTGTTGTGTGTGCTGTGTGTGTGTGTGTGTGTCTCTCTGTGGATGTCTCTGGGTGGGTGCTAGTGGGTTGGTGGGTGGAATGAGAACTCCAAGTTATTGCCAGTGCAATTCATAAAACAAATTGATATTGCCCTGCTATTACTGGGAGACACAAACAGACACACGTCAAATGCCAAATGCCAAATGCCGAACGGTGAACGACGAACGACGAACGATGAACGCCCCCGTGTGGAACCGCAGCGACCCCAAAAGGGGGCTGGAACCTGGCTAAATTAAATTAAATATTTACTCGCATTTGCGTGCGATTTCATTTCCATTTCTTTCCCTTCAGCGCCTCAGTGCTCGGTGCTCAGTGCTCAGCGCTCAGCAATTTGCCAGGGACATGTTGTGTGCTTTGATTAGCTTTCGCCGATTGGGGTAATTTGTGTCACAGGCAACGTCAACGCCCCTCCCCCCCAAGGACGGTGGTGCAGAAAAATCTCAGTTCAGGCACAGAGCACCCATGGGTCGCTGTCCCTATCCCTGTCCCTTCTTCCTAGTGGCCCTAATTATATGCAACAGGCTAAAGGCTGGGCACTGGGCACTGGGCACTGGGCACTGGGGACCCAAGCCAGCCCGGACCCAGGCGGTAGTTATACAAAAAATTGCATTCGAAATTAATAAATTGATGGCTGGCCACTGGAAGGGACATAAAAGCTCGCTTCTGTGGGCATGCAGTAGTAGAACTGGAGACATTTCCTTCAAGTGTGAGCCAAAGAGGCCTGCCTGTTGGTGTGCTGCCCAAGGCAGAGGCGTAGATTGATCGTAGGTTAACGGATAAGATGGGATTGGAAGAGCTATATGTATGCACATAGTATATGTACCATGGGATAACTTAATTATCCCCATAATCTGTTTCATTCGCACAACTAATTTGACCGAAATTTTCCCACATTTTACAGACACCAGAGAAAAGTTCTGGTGGATCATCAACAGAAAGCACCAAAAAGTGGTTGGTTTTCGGAATTTTTTTTTGGCGGGCGGGGGGTGTTTCTGCTGACTGGTGGTTCTTCAACTTGGGTCTAATCGTGAATCGAATTAATTAGTAGGGCAATTGTAACGGTTAAGTGAGTGAGTCACGATTGCCCGGGCAATCCAAATGCAATTCATTGACAATCGATTAGTCAAACACTTTCCGCCCCTGGATTCTATCATTAATTATCGTGCGCACCCTGCCACAAGGAAGCAAAAGTCAGCCGAGCAGCCAGCAAGTAGCAACCCCCAGAATGATCCCCGATCTTCGCCACTGCCAAAAAATGTACTTTAACACTTTGCACACTGCCCTCCCCTCTTGTCTGGGTGCCCTTTAAAATGTTGCTGCCACAATGTTGTCGCAATGTCGCAGTCCGTTCCCATTGCACATCACACATCACACATGCCTGGGCCTGGGCATGGGCCTGGGCCTGGGCCCCGGACGGGCCCTTCGTCGAGGCTGCGGCGGAAGGACTCACACTCGGGCGAGACTTTGGCTTTTGGAGAGTCTCTAATAACAGGCATTGCCAACCCCTAATTTCCCCTAATTTCTTAACCAATTTCGACCATTACCAGGGCCAGAGACCAGAGAGGGAGAGAGAGAGAGAGAGAGAGTGGAAGAGGAGGGCCAAGGCAGGGACTGGTGTGCAATAAAAATTAAAATCCATGCCCAGGCCAAAGACATAACTCGTTCGACTCTCGGGCTCGGGCTCTGTGCTCTGGGCCAGGCTATACCTCTTCTTTCTCGCTCCCTCTCCCTCTTTCTTTCTCTAAAGCTGAGTGTCGTGTCTGCCATAATAAAACGCTGTCGCCTCCCTGGAGTGGAGTGCAGGAAGACGAGGATGATGGCCCGAGAGAAGAAGGCAGCGGGCACCGAAGTGCAGTGTCCGAGTCGGAGTGCGAGTGCGAGTGCAGGGCAGGGCAGGGCAGGGGCAGAGTGGCAGAAGTAAGGGGGGGGGGAGGGTATTTTAGAGAGGTAGCAGCAGCTGTGTGGATGGTTCGTCGTGTTTGTGGCGGATGATTGGCCACACAAACACGCAACTACTGTCAATTATTTGACTGTCATTGACGCACCGACCGACGGACAGGACAGAGACAGACACAGAGACGGAGACGGAGACAGGGTGAGAGCAGCAGTATCGTATCAGAAGGGGGTCTATAGCTATTGCAGGACCCTGGCACAAAAGGGTTGAGCTATCTGCGTAGGTTGTCTTGTGGCCAACTCTCTTGACATTCGCATGTGTTGGCCCACAACACACGTCTGTCTATCGGGCAGGTCCTACTGTCTCCCCTCCTCCCTCTTCCTTTCCGTTCCGTTCCGTTTCTGTCCTGCCAGTTTGCTTAACTTGCCTGACTGCCCATCAAGTCGCTGCTAACCGTCGACGTCGATGCCCTCGTTCTCGTTCTCGTTCTGGCCCAGGTCCTCGGACCCCCAGAGCTCTCGGACCCCTGAAACCCCTCTGCTGTGCAGGTATTCCATATTGACGCAATTGCGACAAATTTAAATGCGGTTTCTTCGTGGTTGCAGAGCGGCAAGGAATTATGAGGGGGAACGAAGAAGGGGAACTCAACGAAATTTGTACTCGTCAACGTTCTATGGTTGGATATCCTGCACGAAAGGCAGGGTATATTGAACAGAACGAAGACTTTGTTAAATGATGTTTGACGATGGAATTGGACCGAACTCAAAACTCCACAGAAATTATAATAATAACAAGCGGATGCTAGAATAATACTGGAAGTAATCCTTCTGCCATCGTGAAACTAGCTGACATAGACTAGACATACCAAAATAATACCATACTGATACTGGAATAATACCAATAGTGGAATATGACTAGCAATCCTCTTGGCTAAAAAATAAAATTATTATAATACAAAATAATACTAGAAAAATACTCAAAAATCGTGAAACCAAAAGTACAAGATAAAAACACTAGAAAAACTACTGGATATACTGAAATAAGTATGCTAAAATACTAAACAAAGATTTAGGAAAGCACCAGCCTAATACTTAACATCGTAGAATAGTACAGAAAGTGGGAGCACATATGGCTTGTAGCTGTAGTCCAACTCCCTTGTCAATACAAAGTATAGGGTACCCACAGTGCGACTCCTCTGCCAAAGAGGAGGGGGGCCATTCAAATTTTTCCTTTCCGTCTCTTTTGTTATTTGCTGTTGGTTTGCTGCACGCCGCTGCAATCATCATTAAAACTTATTCAATGGCACACTCCTTCGTCCTGTCCTGTCCTGTCCTGTGGGGGGGTTGGGTTGGGGGGTGTAGGCCGCCTATGCTATGTTCTGCCAGGGATCCTGGGATCCCTGGCCGGGCCGTGTTGTCCCGGTCGGACGTTGCATGGGTAATTTCTGTTGGTTGCTTTGCTTTTGTGCACATAATGATTTTAATAAATTAAATTAAATTTGTACACGTCAAACATGTGTCGCCAACAATGCGACTTCAAATTGAGCGCCACGCCAGAGAAAAGGCAACAGAAAGAGAGAGAGAGAGAGGGAGAGAGGGAGCGAGAGGGAGTCCGGGACTCATGGAGTGTCCTGTCAAGTCAATAAAAAATTGAGCCAGCCCTCCTCTGCCTTCTGCTTTCTGCACTCCCCGAAGCTGGCGAACAAAAGTGACCCAAATATTTTGCAAGGACAATGCACTTGCCACACAATGCAAACAGTGGGCGGAGTGAAGAGAGATATGGAGCATGACCAGAACAGGACACACAACAGACCGCATCGGAGTGGTGCAGAGGGCGGGCTGGAGCGCTGCTCGGCTCGGCTCCGATCTGCTGGATGGGAGGGTGGCGCTCTGGTCAAGTAAATAAACAAAAGTAATTGCATAAATTTATATGAATTAATGGAAAGGCATCATGGAAATTGGACAATCGCCAAATGGAATGAAATTTAAGTGCAAAAGTTTCTCAGCTTTATATCCGCTATGGGAATGAATGGCTTTCGTTCTCGTTTCTCCACATCTCCCTGCCGTCCACCAATGGTATCTGAGCAACCTGTTCCCCAAGCCCTGCATGAGTCAGCATTCACCGGAGAGCGGCTCGCTGATTGGTGGGCTCTATGCTGCCTGCAACAGGTACGTAGATCGTGCCACACACTCCGGCAGGCAGGGAGGCAGGGTAGTGCTAGACCGGCCCTCATCTGATGGATGACCCTCATGATTCCGAGAGTGAGATAGAGCTACAGAGAAGAGGATTGAAGAGGGGAGGGGAGGAGGTGACTGACCCTAGCTAAAAGACGACACTTATGAGTGGTGATCTGTCAATCTAGCTGTGAAGATGATACCAGTGGAAATTCAAGACAACTTTTGGTAAATAAAAGATACAAATCTATGTGGATTGTGATTTAGGGAACATACGGGATGTTTCTTGACTAAAAGTTGATTCCATAAGGGAAGGGAATACTTATTCTGTAATTAAGTACCTAATAGTTACATACATACATACATACATATAAGGAATATTTAATCTATTCGGCTGTTGCGTAACAGTACATATCACGAGTACCTCTATCGAATACAGGAAAGGATATTTTCGATTTTTAAAGATTTTCGCAATACCCGGAACGAGTAAAACTTATGTCAAATATTCCAGAATTGTATTTTAATAATTTTATAAATAAATAATTTAATTACAATACTATAAAAATACAATAAAAAAATTTTTTAATCAATTTTTAATAAGTTCAAATGTGTATTTTGAATTTATTAATATGTTATACGATTGTCATAATTTTTTGTCGATGATTTCAATTTATTACGAATTCTTCCAAAAAGATTAATCTGATGATTAGTGATTAATAAAAAATATTTAAATAATTTCAGATTGGCCCTTAAGGCCTTGGATTCTGTAAATTTATTTGTTGTTTAATTTTAAATAATAAAATATACATGTACTACATGGAGGTAAGATACCCTCAAAATGGAACATAGGATGCAACATTTTTTCAGCCAATTACTTTGCATCTTTATCCATGCGTTAGTTCATTTCTTTCCAATGCAACACTCATCGATTACCCGGCATTAAGCCCCCATCGATGCATCGATGGACCATGGGGGGGACTGGACAAAAAACTGCGCTTTAAATCTATAGCAGGGATAGCTGGGAGCCCTGCGGCAATCGACTGATTGATTGACAAGCCATTTGCATTAACTTCGACCAGCGGATGATGGAACCAATTAAAGCCCGCCATAAACTGTCAACGTTTTTCTACGAGTGTGTCAAAGGTCAGCGGGAAAACAACAGCCACAGCCACAGCCATAGCCACAACGGCAACAAAAACAATCAAAACCGGCACCAGACCCAGAACCAGAGCAGCGGCCAAAGAAACAACGATTCTGTCAGCTAATTAAAAATGCACATAAAATGTAAAACAAACAGAAAGAGAGAGAGAGAGAGAGAGAGAAAACTAATGAGTGCAAAATCAATACGGGGAGAAATACAACAGAAAGTTGATAGTTTTGGGAAACAGAATCGGATATACCCTTACAGATCGCCACAGATGGTAGCTATACTATATAAAAAATATTTAGATCTACTTATGTGGTGGTACCATGATCTTTAAAGTGGTATGAAGGTACATACATATCTCAAAGAAGGACAAAGTATTATTGGAAAATTGTATCACTATTCTTTGTACCCTGATTATACCTAAAAAGATCTACTGGATTATATTTGACTTGAAGCAGATTGTTAGAATATTCTGTTAATGGTGGTTTTGTTTTTGTTTTAATTAATTTTAGAAAAAGCCTAGTTGCGTAGGGTCTTATAATGCTTTTAAAGAGATCTAATAAATATTGCTAACGGATACTACTTGAAGTCCCTTTTTTTCCTAACATCATTCTTACCCTACGATTGATCAGTTCTATGCTGCGACTTCGCTCTGCCTGCACGTTCATCTTAAGAACTGATGGGATCTATTGGGTTGGAAGGTTGGGGAGGAAGAAATAGCGAACAATTAAGAACAATAAATGAAATATACTCACTCTTTCCTGTTATTACAGGGCATGTGTTGTATATACCAAAAAAGAAAACAAAACCGAAATAAACACAAATAAATAACTGCAAATATGTAATTAATAATTTAAATGCTCACCCAAGAAACATCACAAAAAAACAAAGAGGAGCAGAAAAAGTCGCATAAATAAATTAAGGCGAAATGAATACAAAATAAAGCGGGCAAATAAATAATAAATAATTTTAAATATACACAATTTAGTTAATATAAAACCCAATTAACGGGAAACGGGACACGAAAGATGGCCAGAAAAGAGAAAAAGCCATTTAGAAGACTCTCATTGAGAATAAGAGAGCGAAAGGAGAGCAGAGCAGCAGCCACCAACGATCCCATGAATGAATGAATGAATGAATGTCATGAAGTCAACTAGGACAAAGCGAATAACACTCATTTATTAATGTACCGTTTCGGCAACAACATAAGCCATGCTTCGCTCCTACCACCCACCACGTGCTGAAAGAGAGTCCACAGCGCGAGAGAGAGAAGCGAGCTGTGGAATGGCAGCGGCATGTAAAACGTTTTGAACTCTGTAATAAATTCTTTTGGATGGCAAATGCATTTTACATTCCATGCTCTGCTCTCTCGCTCTCTCTTTCTGCTCAGAGTGCGCTCTTTTCAATCTCTCTCTCTCTTCTTCTCAGTAATAATGACATTGAAATTACGTCTGTCAACAGAATTGGGGCCAAATGCCCGACGGCTGGCTGTTAAGAGTTCTTCGTTGAGCGAATGTTAAGCGAATCGGATGCTGTAAAACTGGCAGAGCGAGACAGCTATGTTAGCAGAAGAGCGGCAGAGCGCCAGAGAGAAACCGGTTTGAGAGAGCGACTCGCTCTCGCGCCCTGTTAACTAGCCGGCTTAGGAAAAAACTTGTTTTTATTAACAGAATCAAAAGGTCTGCGGTTTTCGATGGAATGCACAAGGTGGGGTGCATTTCTGGGGCTTCTCTTAAGCTGTTGCTGGTTGGCTAGAGTTACCTGGAAAGGTTGACAGTTGTGAAAGAGTTTTCTATAAAGGTTAAAAAGGGTTGCAGTTGTTACTTCGAGCGCAAGCAACCCATAAGCAAACATTTAACAGTACTGTCTCCCAGTTTAACAGATGCTTTGTTTACATGTTAACCTATCACAACATTCAGCGTGCTCTGTTAAATTTCCATCCCGAGAGAGAGTGAGATAAAAAGAGCGCGAGAGAGCGCGCCCATCAATCTAAATGTTATGGCATGTAAAAGCAGCTGCTGCTGCTGTTAATGGCCCGTTTGCCCGCTCAGCGCCATGAATTTGAAATGTTAATGAGCCGTTGGATGCCACGTTAACAGACTGCTAAAAGCCACGGCGTGCAGTTTATGGGGCTCATGTGTGTGGCAGGGCCGTGCATGTCTGTGCATGTCCATGTTTCCGGGCTAACATACTCATTGGGTGATTCGGCCCTCCAAATGGGGCTGTTAACCGAACTTGAGTGTTATGGATGGTTAAGGTTGAGTAACGCTTGATGTCTCCATTATGTATTCAAATATTCCTCGCAGCCCATGCCTCATTTCCTGAATGACCTTTCATATCTTGAATGTTAAATGAGCACCGAAAAACTATCATTAATAAAAGCTCAAGCGCGGGCACTCCCCCTTTAATCAAGAAGCGCTGGGCTTCCTGTGTCCCATGTTAATTTGCATTATTTGCGGCACAAAAATGCTGTTAACATTGTCATAATTAGCCTACGTGCATGGCATTTGAACCTTTTAAATGGGCTCCACTCCCCCCATTCGGTCTGGCATTTCAATTGACGACCACTAACAGGGCCCTGCACCTGCTGTGCTGCTGGGGAAAGCCCTGTGGCTGCCGTTGCCACTGCTAACCATTCTCTCTCCCTTCCTCTCGCCGTCTGTCCGCTCTCACTCGCTCTCTGGCTATTTTGATGGCCTCTGTAATTGCTTAAGTACAGCCAAATTGAATTATGTTAACAGAAGCGCACGCGGCTCTTTGAGCATGAGCAACAGCGATCATTCTCTCTCCCTCTCTCTGCCGCGCTCTGTTAACCGTGGTAAACAAATGTTTCCCTCTCTTTCGCTGGCTCTGTTTGTGACCGAGGCGACCTCGCCAGGTGGCGACGAAAGCGAATCCAGTTATTTTCGAAATTTCCCAGCGAGTGGTTGTGCGCAGCGGATGAGAAAACTCAGCGATTTGCTTCTCAGAGCAAGAGCCAAACATTACGGAAAAATATGCGAATATAAAGCGAGATTTAGCATCGAAAGTGCTTTGAAAACAGTCAAGTGAAATACAGTACAGTACATTGAAACATCAGATTACAACAGTGAAACAGTACAGCAGTTCAGCATTAAATGTGTGCACAAAAAAACGAAAAAAACAAAAAAACAGTTCAGTACAGTGAAACAGCGGAACCATCCGAAATATGTAAATGAAACATTATAATCATAAAACGCGGTTTCACAGCAAAGGGCATTCATATGCAAATCCGGTCGCACAGCCACAGCGCGGTCCCTAAAACAGCTCCGAATAACAGTTAAGACCCAGCAAATGCCGGAAAATAATTTACGTATTAAATCAAAACACACGTAGAATTCCAGGCGCTGCTCTTTCTCTCTCCGTTGGAGACGAGCCGGCTTTTGCAACCGGAAAACAACAATTTTTTTTGAGTGGACCCTGCGAGACGCCTGCCGTGTTACGGTTACGCTTTACAGCTTACGTTGCGGAGAGAGTCTCAGTGTCTCAGTGCCTCAGTGTTTGTGTGTGCGGTTGTGCGGTTGTGTGTGTGTAAGGACACGTAATGTGTGCCGCAATTTAAATTTCAGTCCTATGCAAATACTCGTACAATTGGACGAACACCGTGTGTAGGAGTGTGGATAAACGTAAGCCCTAACAAAGGGACTTCACGTGCGATTTTTAGATCAGACGATAGTCGCCGCCGAGCGTTACCGATATAGCTCCAGATTCAGCTACAACTCCATCTCCCGAAAGCAGCTCCATTATCCAGGTAAGTTCTGTAAATGATGTATTACCAGTACTTTGGTGAGGAGAAGGAGGTTAGTGTGTCTGCATGTGTGTGTGCAGGGATCCTGTGGCGGCACTTGCGGTTGCTGTGTGTGGCATGTTAAGTGCAATCCATTATACAGATATGTGCCCTTCCCTGCACATGCAGGTTGCATGGCGCCCCTCCCCACCGCTCCGACCATCGCTTTCTTGATGGTCTCTCCCCATCTTTGTCTTGTGTGTGTGTGTAGTGTGTGTTTTTGGTTACCACAAAGCTTGGTTCTCTCGCTCTCTCCCTCTCTCCTGAAGATACTATCGGCAGCTAGAAGGAGAGGAGGCAGCGGAGGAGATGCAACCTCTCTCTCTCTCTTAATGCATCCATCAACTTCAATGGAATGCCATTCAATCAGAATTTCCTTCCTTCCTTCGTCTCTCTTTTTGCGCCGTTTTGCATTTTCGTGCAGTTTTGCCACAAAGGAAAATGAGAAAAATTCCTGCCACTAAAAGCGGGAAAAATTGCTGCAGGTGCCACAGAAAAGTTGCACACTCTTCCGTGCACCCGAAATTTCAACTTATGGAATATGGAAATTGTTAAGATAAAGTTTTTGTTGCAGGAACCGCACCGAATTGAACATATTTGTTAACCCAGTTCTGAGTTGTGGGGGCAGAGTGTCTGTGCTGAGCTCTGCTGTGCCTCAAGTTTTGATTCGGGGCAAGTTTTCCGAGACAAGAATATGATAGCTTAATTGGAATAGCCGGAGAGCCAGAGACCCAGAGCCAGAGCAACAGTAATTAAAAGTTTTGTTGGGGGATATTGTGGCGAAAAGTTGAAGAAAGGAACCCGCCCCGATAGAGCCCCTCACAGAAATGCACAATAGATTCGGGAGGGGGAAGAAGGGTTGCATGTGTCACCCCTATATGATCTTTTGCTAGCTAATAATATCTGTGTGCCCATTCCCTCCTTTCTTGATGCACCCCTATATGATCCCTCGCCATTCGCTTTCCTTATGCATATGTTTTCTACCCCTATTTCGCCTGCCTATGATCTAATTTCGATCTCCTTTCCTGGCCGGCAATTGAATGCCGCAATTGATTGATTCGATTCGATTCGATTACATTCGATTCCATTCGAAGGCTAATGAACCGCAATAAAATTCATTTGGACTACTTACAATTTCGTCTTTTCCTCTGGGTTTCTCCTCTGCTTTTCCATCGCTTCCCCCACCCAACGCCTCCTTTCAATTGAATTTTTTTTTTAATTACAACAAAAACATTCAAGAAATTTCCATTTTCCTCTACCACTATTATATTGAAATATTTTACTCTCCCTCGCGCCTGTCATAAATATTTTAACAGGAGAGCAACGCAAATATTTTAACCATAAAAATTGGCAAGCAAACGGAGGGTGGGGGCGGCGACGGGGGCGGGGGCGGAATCGACCAAAAAACGAAGAAATCCTTTTTTATTGCAAGCTATAGATAGATGTGGTAGCGGGGCAGCGGGGCAGCGGTGTGTATAAAAGATACAAAAGAAAACGCATTTTCCAAAATATTTACACAGAAAAAATGAACAACAGAACAAACGAGAAAGAAAATAAAACTAGAAAAAAACGGCGGGAAAAGCACAAATAAAGAACAAATAAAATATGGAAAAAAAGGAGGCGTCAGGCGGCAGCACGAGGCACGAACAGGAGCTGGAGCAGGACCAGTAGCAGGAGATATATTTTATTTTTCGGCTACAATTTTTGTCGCCCTGCGATGTCCTGTGTGCATGTGTGTGTGTGCTTTTGTATCTGTGTGAGCTGCAGTAAATAAATATACGCGTATCTCTGATGGGGATTTATGGCAATGAGAGACAGTCCCCCACTGGCCCCCACTGGCCCCCACTGGCCCCCTGGCCCCCTTGATGCTGGCCTAGGACTTAAATAAATGATAGATTGAAATTTATATAGCCTATGGCACCCCCCAGTCCCAGTCCTAGTCCCAGCAGCCCCCCTCTATACTGCTCCTCTCCCCACTCCCCACTCGCCTCTCCCCACTCGCCGCTCGCCACTCATATTGCACATTTTTAAGGACCATTTCGATGGGTTCTGAGAGCGTTAGAAATAGGTAACAAAATCCTGCTAAAAATCCCATGATGTATCCATGATATGCATATTCCCATTCCAATTTAGTTGCTGTAAATGCCAGAGAATGCCAGAGGAAAAGTGAAATTTTCAAAAACATTATATCAGGGGTGAGTGGGGGATGGGGGGATGCTTTTGCGGCCCAGAGATACGAGTATGTATGATAATTCTTATTGAAATATTTCAACATTTCAACATATGAAATGTTTGTAAATTATTTGCATTGATTGAAAAATCACTTTCAAATGCCATTCCACCGCTCCACCGCTCCTCCGCTCCAGTGCTCCACTGCTCGTCCACCACTTGCAGTTTAGATTGCATTTCCATTGATACATACATACAGATATTTACACAATTCTCCAACAACAATGTTTCATAATTAATTTTTGTGCTTTGCTTTCCTAAACCAAAGCCAGAGGCGGTGCAGGGGCGGCAGGCGCCTCCCCCTTTTACCGCAAATTCAAAATGCAATAACAAAAGTCCAGCAGTCCCACAGCAGCCAGCAGCCAGCAGGCAGGCAGGCAGGCAGCAGGCGGTCAGTCAGGCAGCATGGAATTATTCGTACTGGGCTTGTTGTTTTCCTCCAATAATAAAAGCAAAAATCCAATGCAATTTATATGAGCCAATTGGCCAGAGAGTGCGAATGAGAGAGAAAGAGAGAGAGAGAGAGAGAGCGCCTCTACAATGGGAATTTTTCGGCTGTGGAAATGCAATATCCCAGGTAAAATTATTATTAATTTTAATGAAAACGAAAAGCAGATTTCCAATACCAAACCAAACACAAAAGGATTGTTAATATGTAATTCTGGTAATGCTCCACGCAACGATAGAGAATCGGGAATCGAGAAATCGCCAAACCAAAATCACCAGAAAGGGCCAAAAAGTACCGAAACGGAACAAAATTTGCAAAAATGTTTCAGCCCCACAATTGGGATCTTTCAAAACGATGCCGGGAATGGATGTGCTTCTCCTGCAATACATTTTAAATTTCCAGAAATGTTGAAAATGTGCCAGTTGGGGGAAGGATCTGTGAAAAGTACCCAAAAGCTGCAGATACAATAGTTATCCTTAAAGTGACGGCATTTGGGAGGCTAGAAGAGATATTTTTCTTTGAATAAGCATCTGAAATGATTACGGAAGAGGTAGCCACAATGCATGGCCCCGTAGATAAATTTCCCATCAAATTGTTTCTCTTGTTATTTGCACCACACACAAAAGCAACCATATGGCAGGAGGATGCTCTGTCTCTGTGGCTGCTGACTGTAAAATTAATTTCATATGGCAAATGGCTAAGAAAAATGTTTTGCCACACAATCTATGAGGATTATTTTCCATCAGACAGAGAGGCACACACACACACATACGGGAGAGGGGAAGAGATACAGATAGAATTCCAAAAATGCTAAATAAGATGCCTCCACACATATCCAACAAAAACCCCCAAGAACAGAGACGAACCAGAAGCTTCAATAAATAAATACTCCTGTACTCCTGGACTCCTGTGTGTGGCATGGGGGCATGGGGGCATGGGGGCATGGTGGGGGGACCCCCAACGATCCTTTCGGATACTCTCGGAGTCGTCTCGTTTAATTTTGGGAAAGCGCACTCAAATGTTAATTTCATTTCCCGTTCGCCTTTTGTCTGCAATTCTCTTCACCTTCTCCGCCTCTGACGGTCTCTTTCTCTGCCTCTGCCTCTGCCTCTGATATGTATAAAAAAAAAGATGATATTCGTATTTAATTTCAATTTCAAAGGATTTTCCATGTATTTATTCAAGGACTTTATCTTAAGCATAAATTACGGGCCAACGAACGAACGAGCGAGCGAGCGAACGGGTGCGGGCTCCATTTGGCTTTTCCGTGCCCGCCTCTGGCTTTCACCTACTTTCTCTCTAGGTAGCAGCGCCTCTTCTCCGGGTATCCCCAGTCCAGGCCAAACATTGTCTGAGTCTCTGTCTCCGTCGCCGTCGCCGTCACCGTCTCTGAGTCCGACTCTGACTCTGGCATAGCTGCTGCACGGGGGGCACGGTCTCGGGCTGGTGCTCCTGCTCCGGCTCCTGCTCCTGGTCCCGCCTGTGTTTGCCAAACTGTGGCTTCCAGGTTATCCTTCTGTGTCTCTCGCTGCTTCTCCTTCCCTCTGGCAGAGTCCTTGTCTCGTGCTGAACGTCGTGTGCATTTGGTTTTCATTTACATATGAAGCTCCTTAATAATCCTTTTGTGCACAGGGGACACAGTCGGGACACAGACACAGACACAGACAGAGCCACGGACACACACAGAGCAGAGCAGAGCGGAGTGCCGTGCCCGTGCCGCACACGTGCGTACAAGGAAATGTTTAAATATATGCAAATCTAGTTAAGTGTAATCATTTAGCACAAGCAAGAATAAAGAAAAAAGTGGCCCGGGTCCTTCAGCATCCTGCAAAAAGTTGCCACGCAAATTAGAATTTGAATGCATTTAACAGACGCGCACACACGCACACAAAAAGGACCTTATACCACAATGGCCAGGCGATAATAAAGTTATAAATGGTTCATTTCATTTCTTCCCCCTCCCCCACCCCTCAATACAAAAAAAGTGTCGCCTAGTAGGCGACAGATGAAGAGATTCCGATCAGAGAGGGATCTTAGAGAGACTCCGTCAAATGTGAGTTCTACAATGGTTTGTTCTCCTAGGAACATTAAATATCTCTACAAATCTTGAATTGCTCATTAATACCCTTAATGCCTTGAGTGCCCCTACTCGGGCGCAGCTCTGGCTCTGGCTCTGGCTCTGGCTCTGTGTCTGGCTCTGGCTTCAGCAAACACAACACTCCAGACAGAACCACTCGTACGCATCCCATTACCAAGTGTAAATAATATAAAAAAATTGCTAAAGAATCCATTAACGCTTTGTGGCATTGCATTTAAGCCGTTGCATCGCCTCCTGCATATCCTGGAGCTGCCGCTGCCGCTGCCGCGGCTGCTGCTCCTCCGACTAACGAGCGGCGGCGTTAGTTTAATTTCTAGAGCAACCCAACAACTGAAGGAATGGAAAAAATTCCATCCATAATGAATGCAAATGCTTTTGCGCTCATAATTTCATCATCATCATCATCCAAGCGGCATCCACCTCATCATCATGATGATGATCATCAGCAGGGCGCTCCTCTCCTCTCCTCTCCACTCCTCTCCACTCCTCTCTCCCTGATTTCGCTGTGTGTGTTTGTGTGTTCCCTCTGTGGTTTGGCAGCCAGGACACAGTTTCGTGTGTCTGCAACGGATATGAGGCAAAGGCATCAGAAACAGAGGCCGACACCGAAGCGCACAGCATAGAGCGCATCAGAGCGGGAAAGAGGCTGGGCTGGCGGCTGGGAAAAGCGGAGTAGAGCAACGAAGTTGGTTGCCTATTTTCAAAAACACGGCATAAGGATAACAACCTCTTAACCCAGTTTTGTGCAATCCAACTGCAGGCAGAGGCAGAGGCAGTGGCAGTGGCAGACAGAGACAAAGAGAGAGAGAGAGGAGGTGAGAGGCGAGAGGCGGCAGTCTGCCACAGATACAGATACTCTCTGCCGCTGAGAGGCTCTAGCTCTAGCTCTAGCTTGGGCTCTGGCTGTGGCTCTGATTCTGATTCTGAGGGTCGGGTCCGACGGCATAGAGGGGCGTATCCTTGTGCATTTGCTGGGTCCTGGGCTACCCATTTTAAATTGAACTGTGCGCATTTAAGCGTAAACTGACAGCTTGGAAAATCGAAAGCAAAAATAAATTGTCTAGTGAACTTGGTGGTCCATGGCCCAGGCACAGGCACAGGCGAAGGCACAGGCACAGGACCAGGCCATGGCACGACACAGCTGAGCTGATTGTAGCCTTTGGGCTTAGTGTCAGCCGGCAGCAAGCGGCAAGCGGCAGGCAGCAGGCAGCAGGCAGCAGGCAACAGGAAGCAGCCAGGGTGCAAAGGACAGTGGCAGGAAATGGCTGGGCTGGGCTGGCTCTCTCTCTCTCTCTTTCCCGGCCGCTGCTCAGAGTGGTGTCTGTCTGTCTTTGGCTATTAATTGAAATTCGTTGTGCTTACAGCCTCCCGCCGCCTCCCGCTGCCGCCCGCTCTGGCCAGAAAGTTTTAAAAGCTCAGAGACCCTGCTCCTCGGTGCGTAGTAGGCCTTGAAGGACATTACCAGCAGCAGGCAACAAAACTTGTCGCCTCAGACTCGGCCCACAGTCCCTATTCCGACCAGGAGCGACCCTCTCAAATAGCATTTGCATATATATCATCTCGTATATCCTTTTTGTCCGAGCCCTGGCACACGGTGTGTTAAAACTTTGTCCCTTTCTCTGCTCACGAGATTTGCATAGAGCGAGGGTTATGTGGTGTGTGTATGCGTATGCGTATGCGTGCGCGTGTGTGTGTGAGGGACCATATATCAGTCGTCCTTCAAGGGAAAAACTAACTCTCTCTCTGATAACCGGTTTTCGGGCCTGGGCCTGGGCCTGGGCCTGGGTCTCCGCGTCACGCTTTGGGGTTACCCTCTGGACAGCCTCCTGGCTGCTTGTTAGAGAGAGGTAAACACAATCTGAAAGTAATCCTAACCAGCCAACTGGCAATTGTAAACGAATTCGGTTTGTTTGGCTTTGGATTGGAGCGCACCATATCCAGATTCGGATCCAGATACAGATGCAGATCCAGGGGCAAGGACTCGTTTTTAATTAAGAAATTTCGGGTGAAGAGTTAATGAAGCATGAATGAAGCCCGTTCCACGAAGGGTGAGAACTTGTTCTTGATCCTAAAAACAAACATTAATTGTATCTAACATTCAACCAATTTTGATCTGTGATTACTGATCAGTTTGGAGGACTTTGGAGGACTGATCCTAAGGGATCTTTTATATATTTCTATATTTTTGTTCCACTAAAAAAAGTGCGGTTTTTGGGATTTTTTAAGATTCATTTTTCTTATTCATTAAAAATACCACACAAAAATACAAAAAATACCGGAAAACAACAATTAAATTATGTATAGAATACAAATCGAAACAAAGTAAGTGAAAATGTTTGTTTTTTATTGCATTTCAAATAATTTATCTTCGAGTCTAACCTCAATTTACGCCCACATAACCTCACTTTCCATACGTATTTAACCTCAAAGGCTTTCTGTCTGTCTTCGTCTTCGTTTTTGTGTTTGTTTTTATTTTTGTTTTGAAGCACGCACTGGCACTGGCACTGCTGCAAGTGCAATCGCCGATTCCTCCATAATACACGCTCAGCTCAGCCCAGAGACGGGTACTTGCCATGTCAGCAATGAAATCGAAAAGTTGCCAATGCGCTCACCTGCTGCTCCTTCTGCTGCTCCTTCTGCTGCTGCACCACCTGGTGCACCAGGACTTGTACAGAGGTTTTCACGGATAGTTTTTGGCCAAAGTTCTGTGTGCCCAGCAGGGGTGCCAGTGGGCGGCGGCAAAAAACTTTTTCACAATGCCTTTTTACATATTGGGACTCCCCACCCAGCGCCACCCCCCGCCCACTTCTGGCTCATTTCTTTTGCTACTTTTGCTACTTAAAGTTTGCTTTTTGTCTTTGGAGTTGAGAGATATGTACATATGTACATACATATATATATATCCACCCGCCTCCATCTGTGCTCCTTCCCTGCTCACTTCTCTTCTTTCTGCGGAGGAGTCTCAAAGGGAAAGCTCTGCTCCGGCTGCGGCTCCGGCTCTTGGGCTTGGGCTTGGGCTCTTTTGCTATCCAAATTGCGAGCAAATTAATTGAACGCAAAGAAATGCAGAAGGCAAACACAGAGACAGAGCAAAGCCAGTAGGAAAGGAAGGACTGAGATGACGTTGAAACTTCTTCTTCTACTATATACCTGTCTGCAGGACCCTGTCCTCATCCTCATCCTCGTCCCCGTCCTGGTCCTGGTCCTGGTGCTCTTCTTCTGGTTGATATCCCGACCAACTTGCTTGTTAAATTTAAAACGCTTACCAGTCTGGTCTGTGCTTTCCACCTGGGGGAAAACCCTAAGCGTAGCAAATAGAAAGAGCTGAATGGAGCGCTGGGAGCAAAGGTTACGACTAGGGGATGCTCTAGCCAAAGGTTGGGGACTTTTCGGATCTACAGAAAAAGAATGAGAGAAGGAAGAGGGCAGACACGCTCGATAGCTCGTTAGCAACGTTTCGGTTAGATTTCTGCCCTTGGGCTAGAAGTGAGACATCCTTTCCTTGCCAGCACCAATCGATTACGAGTGGTAAATGTTGTTCCAGTGTTACCTCAGTTCTGCAGCTAAACGCTCAGCCAATCGACTCTGTGTATTTGCTACCCTGCGGTTTAAACTACAGAAAAAATGCTCAAAGTTTTTGCCACTCATTTTTTAACACGCAGTCCTTGGGCTTCTGGTGCGAAGCTCCCACTTTTTTGGTCTCGTCTCTGGCTCTCCTTCCGTTTCCATCACTCTGGCTCAGGCCCAGGCCCAGGCCCCACTGCTAATCCAGGACAATAAGTGTTTGTCGTTGGGATTTAGACAATTATTCACGTTAAGTTGACGTCTGAGACGGGGAGCCCAGGCAACTGACAGTTGCGATTCGCCTGCCTCTCTCTCTCTGCCACGGGCACTGCCACTGGCACTGGCACTGCCACTGCCTCTGACTCAGAGTCCTACCTCTGGCCCATTTCTGGATGGAGTCTCCGGCTCTACAGTTTTGTAATTTCTTCAACGTTTCAATTTGTCCCGGTCTGGATTTTGCTTCTCTCTTATTTTAGGTCTCGTTTATTTTTTGTATTTCCAGGTTATTTCTGAGGATTTCTGGCACTGGGGGCCGGCTGCGGTGGGGGTGGTGGTGGGCGTGGGCACACGCAACATTTTGTATTATAAGCGCATTTGGGTTTTAAGGTGTCAGCAGCCGAGAGACCCGGGACCCGGGACTCGGGACTCGGGAGTCGACTCCGCGCGTTGATATGTCATCTGGAAATAATTTTTATTTATTCGTTCGTTCGTTCGTTGGCCCCGCGCCTCGAGCGCTAAGCCGTCTGGCAATTTTACGATGACATTCGAGGGATTTTCGTTTGCTAAATTTGCAATATACATTTTTCATACTGAAAGAAACGAAACGCAAGAAACGCAAGAAAGAAAGCTCTGCGCTTCCGCACCCACTCGAAGCGCTTTATATGATTTCGTCGCCTCAATAAAAAAAAAAACCGAAAAAAACCGAAAAAAAACCCCCAAAGAGAACTCCATACTGAACTCTCTCTAGCTCTCTCTGTCTCCTTCTATCGCATGACCCCCACACGGGATGTGTGTGTCCGGGCACCCCCCTCGGTACTGGTCCTGGTCACGTACGGAACATAAAAGTATTTACAAATAATATTTCCATATGGTAAGACGTGACAAAGACTCAAATTAGCGATGGAACGTTTATCTTCCAATGAAGGGGGGTGGGGGGCACCCCCTACTCCCCCCTTCCCCACCCACCGCCACCTACCAGCAGCTGGCCATATATGTCGAAGTCTGGCCATAAACAAACATCGGGGAAATATCCTCGTAAACATCCAATATCGAAGTGGCCCATAGAAAATATATTTCCCTTATTTTTTCCCATAATTTTAATGCCACGGATTGAACCTTTTTTTTTTGTGTTTTTTTCTTTTTCTTTTTTTTGTGTGTGTTTGTGCGAAACTTTCGGTCCGAGGCGAGATGGAGTGTTTAGGCCATTAATTTAATTTTATGTTTGATTTTGTGTACGTTTTTTTACCTTCCTTCCTTTTTTTATATATTTTTTTTTGGTTTTTTTGCTTGTTCGAAATTATTTTGTTTGGCACTTTTAATGGCCTGCATTTGGCGGCGGCGGCAAAGTTATTTTTTTTTTTTTCGGGAACTTAGGAACTTTAATGACGACCCAAATTGGTGTCCGGGATTTTGTTCGGGCGGGTATATACTTATTGGACGGACTGTGAGATTGAGGTTTGATTGAGGAAAAGTGAAGTTGCAAGGAAATACGTACATAATTTGAATGGAGTTCGGTTTATGGTCCTGGGATCCCGCTTTAGTTATCTTTTAACAAGAGATCTTCGGCTGAACAAAACTGAGGCCATTCGAGCGATCCTCGCCAAGAAGTAGTCAAAGTTGTGGCATCATTAAGCCGCATTTATGATCCTCACATCGTTAAGCCAACGCCAGGGAACACAACCTGCCTCTGGGCAACCACCGACCCCGCCCCTGCCACCACTCCACACAATTTTTTATGCGCCTATCAATGTCTACGACTAGCAGCAGTTTCTTTTCAGGCTCGGAGCTGCTCCTCCTGTGGGGCAACCTTTGGAAACACTTTTAATTGCTTGAACTTATTAAACAGCTGCCACTGCAGCACCAGCACCAGCCCCTGCCCCTGCCCCTGCCCCTACGCCTGTCCCAGCCCCTGGCCACCAGAAAGAACTTTTAGTATTTGCTTCATATCCTTCAAGACAAAAAATACAACAACAACAACAACAAAAATAGCAACAGCAACAGAAACAGAAGAAGGAAAACTCTTCTCCGGGCTGCATAGACAAAGACAAAGACCCAACGACTTGGCTTAAGGTCAGCAACTTTTATTTCTTGGCCAACACTTGCCGATCCCAAGGAGCCCCAGCCTCAGTCCCGTCTGAAGTGGCTAAAAGCAGCGCTCGCTGTCCCATCCTCTAAGCCCCATCCTCACTCCATCCATCGCTCGTCTCCGTCTCCGTCTCCGTCTGCTTATCTTTTCCTTTCCTTTCCGCCCCCTCGCCCTCGCCCTCGCCCTCCTCCACGGTGCTTTTTCCCCGTCTTTCGCGCTGTTGTTGCGCTCATTTTATTGTTCTTGGCCTGGCCAACACCAGAGTCCTCTCTACGGCTGCATTTTGGCATTTTGCAGCATTGGTTTTTTTTTTTAGTTTTGGGTTTTTATGTTTTTTTTTTTTAGTTTGAAGTTTAATGCCAGAGTCGTGCCTCATATTTCGACGATGGAATACAATAGACGATGAAACAACAGCAACAACAGCGACAACAACAACGTTCAACTAAGGCGTGCCAGAGGGGCGGAGGTGTGTGTGTGTGTTTTTTTTTTTTTTCTATACCCTATTTAGTGGGTATTACGATCTTCCAGAGAAGAAATCGGATTTTTCCATCATTTAATTTGGAATAATAAAATATTTTGGCAGGGAACCGCAAAGTTTTCAAGATAGGAGCTTGATTGTTTTATTTATTATGACTTTTCTTTTATTATTTAATTAAATATTTATTGCATTTTATTAAATATTTTATTGAACAGTTTTTGGGATGCATTCAGGTTCCTTCCCACATTCAGACTTACTAAAAAATATATTAAATATTTATAAATTTGTAAATATTATTATTAGGTTTTAGAGAATTTTTATTTTAATTTTAATTTTATTTTTATTTAATATCTCTTACTTTGTTAATTATTTTTGTTTTCTTGATATTTATTTTCATTTAACTTTTTTTCGGTTATTTTAAATTTTTAAATTAAACAATTTATGTATTACTTTTTTGTTTGTTTTAAATTTGTTTACCTTTGGTTATATTATAGGTATTTTATGTGTCTTATGGGTCTCGTTTTAATAAATTTTCTTTTGTATTAGATCCCCCTATATCATCGGTGGAAACCATTATCCTTGAACAAGCTCCTAAGCTGAAAACTAAATCCAAATGTTGTCACATGTGCGATCCATTCTGAGAAGAGTCTTTTGTCCTCGAACAGATCGTTCTGTAAGGGCATCTAAGCCAGCGCCTTCGCCTAGCTGGCATTCCTTTCCTTTTTGTTTTTTTTTTTTTTTGTATTTTTTGGGTGCTGCACAAGTAGTCGACGAACGCTTTTGGTGGTGGCTACACGGCTACAGCTTCAGATACAGCTTCAGCTTCAGAGCTACAGCTCGGTCTTCGGTCTTGGGTTTTTGCTTTTGCTTTTGCTGGGTTGGTAATCCGCCTCACTTTAGCACTTGAGCGGCATCTCCTCACTCTCAGTTCCTGCCCGTGTCCGTACCCGTACCCCTGCCCCTGCCACAGCCGCTGCGTGCCTCCCCCATTGTCCGCTGCAGATTGAGCAAAAGTTGTTGCCGTTTCGTTCGTTCGTTGTTTGGCTGCCAGTTTGCCAGCCTTTGGGAAGTGTGAACATTTTGGGCAACACTCCACAGCGGCTGCCCCTGCCCCTGCCCCAGCCGGTGCCACGTACCCCTTGGTCCGAACCGTTTCCCATGATCTCCTGCCTGCTCTCAGCTCTCAGCTCTCGCGGCTCAAAAGGTGTTGGTAATGATGATTTTGAATTATTCATGATTCACGACGATTGAAATTATTTGCGCGCGTTCGTTCGTTCCTTCGTTCGCTCGTTCGTTGGTTGGTTGTTAAAGTTTTGCTGGCCGCCGCGTGTTGCAAGGAGTCGCACTTATAAGGCCGAAGAAGCAACAATAGCCGCGGCAGCGGCAGCGCCAGATTTGCGAGGGGTGTGTGTGTGTTCCTGTGTCTTGGTGCTCAGTTTTACCTTTTCGCTTTATGTTAAATCATTCAAATTGAACAAAAAGAGAAAAAAACACACACACAGCACAACACAATAACAGAGCAACAAAGCAACAGGAACAGCTGAGGACCTGGTAGGACATGCACTGAGGGGACCACAGGGGTTAGAATGTTCTCAGGGGATGGGATGCGATGCGATGGGATGGGATGGGATAGATGGTTAGCTGCTAAGCTGGGTGCGATGAGTAGATGCTTCTTTGGATGTGCTCGGGAATGGGATTTGCCACATTCGGGCCGCACTGCTTTGCCGTTTTTCAGTGCGGAGCGCGTATAATGTGTGGCATTGACATGGGGCAAGGCAAGGCCTGACAAGGCCTATCAAAAGTAGTGCTCTCGGTTTTTGGTTTTGTTTTGTTTTTTTTTTGTTTTTTTCGCAGCTGATTCCCTGAACAAACGAAATGTCATAAATGTTGATCTCTGTTCATTTGAACGTTTCAATTTGGCTTTGGATAATGCAGTTTTGGATTATCGGCAGAGAGAGAGGGAGAGTGGTAGAGAAGAGGGAGATAGGGTGCAAGGAGGGTTAATGTTAATCCGGGCTAGGAGTTAATTGGGAAATATATGGGGTACAGGATGAAAGAGATCTGGCTTGAAGGAGTAGATCTGTAGATCGATTGGGAAAGACCCCGCCAAACCCCCAAATACTCGACTCTCTCGCTTTATAGATGATTCATACAAAAGGCTGATTCGTAGCCCAAAAACTATTCCTATCCCCATGGAGTTTTCCACCTTTCCGCCTTTTTCCTTGTTCCATTTTCCGCTCATTCAGCATTATCCCAGCCCCCCCCCACCCCCCTTCTGCTGCCCTGATGGGTTGGTTGCCAATTGGCACTGGGGATTGGGGATTGGGGATTTGGTCAAAGTCATTTTGCGCATTTTCAATTTGGCCAAAAACTTTCGTTTCGTTTCCATCTCTGGAGAGAGAGATAGAAAGAGAGGGAGAGGGAGAAAGAGCTTCTCGCTTTGGCTCTGGTGCAGGTTCTGGGGCTGCTTTTGTAGTCTTAGCGCATTCAGGCTGCTAATTAGGCGGCATTAAGATTGCTAGCCCCCCCACTACCCCACACCCCTCTCCAGGCCACTGTGGACCCCTCGTGGCTCCACTCCTGTAAGCGCATTAGATGCTTCAGTTGTGACGTTTTTCGTTTGGGGCACAAAGTCAAAACGAGAAAATAAATGCCAATAATTTGGGTTTCTCTCGCTCAAAACCAATCACCACACACAGACACACACAGTGACTGCCAGCAGTCTTTTGCCCTTTTTCGAATGGCCAAAAGCAGGGGGGTGGGGGGTTGGATGAGTGGGAGGTAGTTTTTCCTCTATTTTGGAAAGGCTAACGAACTATTTTCACAGAGAGACGAAGACGAAGTCGCACTCGAAGCCGAATGCTGTTTAAGGGGGCCAACAGGAAAAAAAGTGCAAGCCAGGCCAAAAAGAAATAGAAAATCAAAGGAGGAAAAAGGTTTACCCCCCTTCCCACCACCCTGTTGTTGTTGTTGTTGTTGGTGTGTTTGCTACGTGCACACAAACTTAATTTGAAGTTAAAATGTAGCGCCAAGTGGCAGAAGGATGAGCCAGAGAGCAAGGGGCAGGGGGCCGGGGGGCAGGGACGCCAAGTGCCTTCACAGAGAGGGCTCAAAACGGGTCTCATCTTGGCTTTTATGATCGAGTTAATTTGAATTTTCAACAAGCCATCAGCTGAGACAAAAAGATTTGCTTCTTGGCATTCAACAGGAGAGTTCCCGCCCCCAGTCCTCTCAACCCTTTTTCCCCAGCCGCCCCACCGCCCTGCGTACTCGACTCTCTGTTGATTCCACTTTGAAAAGTATTTTCCAGCCGCATGTGTCTGGTATAACTTTTGGTTGCTCCTGTGGTTTCCGCCCCCCTCCCCATCCCCCCCACACCTTTTTGAGGTCTTTCGCTTTTTTTTTCGGTGAATCCTGGAGAACGGTTTTCGTACGTGTCCCGTGTGTGTGTGCATAGGATTTTCAATGCCTCCCCCCACCCCTCCCCTTCTCTGGCTATTGATTTTTTTTATACAATACATAAATTTCTGTGTGCTTCCTTCATTTTTTTCTTTTCTTTTTTTTTTGCTGCCTTTCGTGTCCATCTGATTGGTTGCTCCTGCGCCTGCATCCCAGGTCTTTGTCATCATCGACTCTATACATATACATATATATAGTCGTACATATACGTAGCATCAGATTCGATTATGCGATTTAATCTGATTTCGCACAAACGAATGATTCAAATGCAAATAACACAAACACACATCCCCCCCCCACCCCCCTGCAGGGGGAGGGACATAGAATTTTGAGTTTTCCTTGGTACTCCCGTTTTTTTTTCCCCCTTTTTCTTTTTGTTCGTTTCGGTTAATAGCTTTCGATATATAACAAGCAGATGAAAGCAAAAAGATTTGCATTACAAAACAAGCGACAGGTAGGGCCAAAAAAGGGGTTAAGGATTCCTCTGTAAGGGGGGGGGGGAGTGGCAGGTGGGGCGGGGAAAGGGTTGGCCTGAAATCGGTTTAGGGGTAAGCCTCGGGTAAAGTCAGGCCAGGACCAGGACCAGGACCGAACCAGGACATACAATTAGTGTGATGGGGTTGGGTTGGCAGATGCAAAGTTGATTGGGTTGCGGTTTGTCTGTCTGTTTGCCAAGGCAACTTGGGGGGAGGGGGGCCCTAACAAAGCCGGGTTAAGCTCAATTATAATGGCTTACATATGGGGACTTTTAGTTAAACGCATTTCGGTGGAATTTCAATTTGAATTCAAAGCGAAACGTTCAATTTGGCAAAAGGATAAAGGATAGCAGACGTGCGAGGAATACTGGAATACCGTTTGATTGAATATGAAAAAAGATCTGCCAATCTGAGGAGACTCCAATTAATGCCGCATTACACCACCATGCAACAATCCACAGTACTACTAGATGTAGCAATCTTTTCATTATACCATAATCATAATTAAGTTGGTTATCAACACCTATCGTCGTAGTCTGCCTTCAGCCGCTCCATTATATTCCATCTCTGAGCGCTCTGCTTGGGAACTCTTCCCACAATTGCTCTCCGGTCCGATTGCAATTGGAGTTCGGATTCTTTGGATTGTGCTTGTACTTCCCACAGATTATCACAAATTAGATGCAGTTCGAAGTCGGAGATGGAGATGGAGACGGAGACGGAGCTGGAGACGGAGTCTGTTGTGTGGCACACACATGGATCAATCCACATG